>NC_064920.1:972520765-973120765 GCF_023897955.1 Schistocerca gregaria | reverse complement strand
TTTCATCATACGTTTCCTTATTTTCAGACTGATGTTGTTGCTGGTGAGTAAGTTCCTTCTCCCATTAAATGCAATTTTGGCCTTTTGTATTCTGGTCGCAATTTCTTTCCGGCTTCTACCATCTCTTGTGATTTTGCTTCCCAGGTAAGTAAATTCCTCTATCACTTCCAGCTGCTCTCTTCCAATTCTCATTTTCAGAGTTTCATATTCTGCTCCTGTACTCCATACCATCACTTAAGTCTTCTTCGTGTTTACTATCACTCCATACTGATTGCATAGAATTTTTTCCATTGTTCTGAGGACTTCCTCTAGATCTTCTTTTGTCTCCGTGACTATAGCAATATCAGCTGCGTAACGTAGCATGTCAGTTGGTTGTAGGAAGCACGAGTGCGTCTTCGTCGCATGGGTCCCTACTTGATTCACACGTATGCATCACATTGAGCATTCTGACTGTGAGCAGTCCCTATTAAAGGGTAGAGACAGATGACACTCTGGTAGCTATGCCAATACGCTATCTGTTGGTGGATGACGGTGAAACTACATCTACGGTCCCTCAGGTGGCATAAGCCGTCTTCCGATCAAAATCGACGTTGTTTTTCCAGCTGTACTACATTTTCAGCAGTGTATTTCGTGAATGAACTACGAGTTCATTATGATTCTTCCAGCGAATGCCATCTGGTTTTCCTACAGTGAGGTTATTCCTCTTTTGCTCTCCCCCGCATGTTACGTATTGTTTCAAGTGATTTTTCTCAAATACAGTAATCTAAGTGCAACGGATCTCTTCACCTATGTTGGGGCAATATGCTATATTTATTTACGTTCAGGGTTAAACATAGTCAGAGAATTTATTGATATACTGTGCCACAAGAACAAAACTAACCTCAGACTCAGGGAACATGACACAAGGCGAGAGTCTCACAAGGCTCAGCACTGGATGTCTTCCCGTTCTTAATCTACATAATAATCTTCCGACGACTTTAAATCGCTGTTAAAAAGCTACAATCTTAGCTGATGACACACGCATACTTCAAATGGCTCTGAGCACTATGGGACTTAACATCTGTGGTCATCAGTCCCCTAGAACTTAGAACTATTTAAACCTAACTAACCTAAGGACATCACACACATCCATGCCCGAGGCAGGATTAGAACCTGCGACCGTAGCGGTCGCGCGGTTCCGGACTGAGCGCCTAGAACCGCTCAGCCACGGCACACACGCATACTAATCAAAGGCTCAGTCCAGACGACAACTGAAAGGGCCTACAGCACGTCCTTGTCGAATAGTTTACCTCACTTCCACGAAGGTATTATGTAATTTCAAAGAATAAAAGATAACATGGTACTGCATACAGACATTATTAGTCTTATGCTAAATGAAATATTGTGTGTGTAAGTCTTGTGGTCGAGCTCAATGAGAAACAGAGATACACTAATCAAGAGGCTCGATTTCACATGTTTCGCACTTGTAAGTGTGTCTCACTGTGCTGACTCACTTCGCATTTTTTTTTTCGCTTACAGTCCTCTTATGAAATTATCTTCTGAAGCATGTAGAATCCATAAAAAACTCATAAGTGAACAGAACGATTATCATGTAATGTAGATAACTACAAATCTCTCGTTAGACTGTAAAATATTTTGGAATGCCTACACTCCTGTTCCAATACGTTTACTCCTTAAAGGTAAACATCACTGACAATAGAAACCAGTCACAACTGAAATACGGTTTTCCGTAGTCACAAAAAAATTTCATTTTAAGTTTGCCTACAAGTCTAGCGCTTAGTGTGGAATTTTGTTCTCTGGTTTGGCACTCTTCAACAACATCCTATCTAACAGTAGAAATAAACAGTGAATTATTAATTAAAAATAAAATTAAAAACATTAAATCCGGTTATTGTGGCCGAGCTGTTCTAGGGCACTTCAGTCCGGAACCGCGCGACTGCTACAGTCGCAGGTTCGAATCCTGCCTCGGGCATGGATGTGTGTGACGTCCTTAGGTTTGTTAGGTTTAAGTAGGTTTAATTCTAGGGGACTGATGACCTCAGATGTTAAGTCCCATAGTATTCAGAACCATTTGAGCCAAAAACATTCACCACTGCCTTCTCATTCTACAATTACCTTCTTATATAGGTCGAAGAACAGAGAATTCCTTTTAGTTATATGACAAGTAGCAATATTCATTGTACTGCTGCATGACATACAGACGTATACTGTAAATAGGCCTACATTGTTACAGATCAGTTAACTATCACCTGCCAAAATACCGATGTGTACCTATAAATATTAACCTACCAACAGAATATTAATAGTAGCTATATAATATAACTGGTAGCATTTCTATGCTTGGTATATCTGTTTAATCTCTTAGGCCCTACACCATGTCAGTGTCATAGGGAATGTCTGCCTCTGGAGAATGACTGCCATAATATGGAACAACAACATCAAAGGCGTGGCTGTCTTTCAAGCAACTCTGCTATAGGCAGTCTACGTGGCAGAAAAACACGTAAATCTCGTTCGTAATATGCATGTCATTATCAAGAGAAACAAAACTGGCGTTCTGGGGATCGGTGCGTGGAATGTCTGATTCCTTAATCGGGCAAGTAGGTTAGAAAATTTAAAAAGTGAAATGGATGGGTTGGCGTTGGATATAGTGAGAGTTAGTGAAGTTAGCAGCAGGAACATGACTTCTGGTCAGGCGAATCCAGGGCTATAAATACGAAATAAAATATGGGAAAGCAGGAATGGGTTTCATAATGACTAAAATATAGGAACAGGGATAAGCTACTATGAACATCATAGTGGACGCATTATTGAAGCCAAGATAGACACGAAGCCCATACCCACAACAATAGTACAAGTTTATATGCCAAGTTGATGAAGTCATAGAAGAAATTACTCAGATAGTTAAGGGAGACGAAAATTTAATAGTCACGAGGGACTGGAATTAAAAGAAATACAAGGAAAAATAGTAGGTGCATGTGGACTGGGGGGGGGGGGGGAGGAGGAATGAAAGAGGAAACCGCCTGGAAGAATTTTGCACAGAGCATAATTTCATCATCGCTGACACTTGCTTTAAGAATCATGGAAGAAGGTTATAGACGTGGAAGGTTTCAGATTGATTATATAACGGTAAGACAAAGATTTCGGGACTAGATTTTAAACCGTAACACATTTCCAGGGGCAGGTATCGACTCTGACCACAATTTATTGATTATGAACTGTAGATTATAAAACTGAAGAAATTGGGAAAAGGTAAGAATTTAAAGAGATGGGACCTGGGCAGACTGAAAGAACCAGTGCTAGTTGAGACTTTCAAAGGGAACGTCAGGGCACGATTGACAAGGACAGAGGAAAGGATTACACTAGAAGAAAATGGGTAGAGAGGAAATAGTGAAGACAGCACAGGATCAAGTAGATAGAAAGACGAGAGCTACGTCGGTAACACAAGAGATATTGAAGTTAATCGTTGAAAGGAGAAAATATAGAAATGCAACAACTGAAACAGTAGAAAGAGAACACAAAGGTCTAAAAAATGAGATTGACAGAAAGTGCAAAATGGCGAAGCAGGAATGGCTAGAGGACAAACGTAAGGATTTAGAAGCATATATCACTACGGGAAAGACAGATAGCGACTACAGGAAAATTAAAGGGACCTTTGGCGAAAAGAGAACCACTTGCATGAATATCAAGAGCTCTGATGGAAACCCAGTCCTAAGCAAAGAAGGGGAAGCTAAAAGGTGGAAGGGGTATACAGAGTGTCTGTACAAGGGAGATATACTTGAGATCAATATTTTATAAGTCGAAGAGGACGTAGATAAAGATGAGATACGAAATAAGATACTGTGCGAAGAATTAGACAGAGCACTAAAAGATCTAGGTCGAAACTAGACCCCGAAAGTAGACAACATTGCGTAATAACTACCGATAGCCTTGGGAGAGCCAGCCATCTCAACACTCTTCCATCTGGTGAGCAAGATGTACAAAACAGGCAGAATACCCTCAGACGTCAAGAAAAACATGATAATTCCTTTTCCAAAGAAAGCAGGTGCTGACAGGAGTGGAAATCCTTTACAGAAGAGTGAAGAAACTGGTAGAAGCCGACCTCGATGAAGCTCTTTGGATTCCGGAGAAATGCAGGAACACGCGAGTCAATACTGACTCTACCTCTCCTCTAGAAGATAGGTGAAGGAAAGGTAAATCTACATTTATAGCATTCATAGACTCTGAGCAAGAATTTGACAATGTTGTGTGGAATACTCTCTTTGAAATTCTAAGGGTAGCAGGGATAAAATACTGGGAGCGAAAGGCTATTTATAATTTGTACAGAAACCAGATGGCGGTTATAAGAATCGAGGGGCATAAAAGGGAAGCAGTGGTTGAGAAGGGAGTGAGACAGGCTTGTGGCCTATCCCCGATTCAGTACATACATTGAATAAGCAGTAAAGGAAATAAAGGAAAAATTTGGAGTAGGAGTTACAGTCCAGGAAGAAGAAATAAAAAATTAGACTTGGAAGAGCAGCTGAACGGGATGGACAGTGTCTCGAAAGGAGGGCATAAGATGAACATCATAAAAGCAAAAAGAGGATAGTGGATTGCAGTCGAATTTAATCAGGTGGTTCTAAGGAAATTATGTTAGAAAACGAGTCACTGAACGTAGTGAATGAGTTTTGCTGTGTAGGCAGCAAAATAACTGATGATGGCCAAAGAAGAGAGGATATAAAATGTAGACTGGCAATGGCAAGAGAAGCATTCCTGAAGAAGAGAAATTTGTTAACATCGAGTATAGATTTAAGTGACAGGATGTCTTTTCTGAAAGTATTTGTATGGAGTTTAGCCATGTATGGAAGTGAAACACAGAAGATAATCGGTTTGGACAGAACAGATTAGAAGATTTTGAAATGTGGTGCTACATAAGAATGCTGAAGATTAGATATTTAGATCGCGTAACTGATGAGGAGGTAATGAATATAACTGAAAAGAAAAGAAATTTGTAGTACAACCTGACTAGAAGGAGGGATCAGTCGGCAGAACACATTATCAGACACCAAAGGATTGAAAATTTAGTACAGGGGTTATAAATCGTAGAGGGAGACAAAGAGATGAATACAGTAAGAAGATTAAAAAGAACATGGGTCGCAGTAGTTACTCGGAGAACTTCGAGGCTTGTACAGGATGGAGTAGCAAGGAGAGCTGCATCAAACCAGTCTTCGGATTGAAGACCGCAACAGCAGTAACACTATGCAGTTGTGCGAATTTTCTCCTCGTATACACAAACTGGCACCAAGACTGCCACAGTTCGTGGCGGCACACACTGCTGGCTGGAGAACGTACAACAGACAAGCAAAACACAGAAAGTGCAAGACAACACTTTCCGGAATGCTGTACCCACCATATAAATGAAATTATTCGAGTTCTTTGTTGTAACTGCTACACGTAATTGTTGTACTTAATAATATTTCGCGTTACCGATGATACAACCGAACAGAATAACGCTCTAAAAGGCATAAACGTGTCGATTTGTTATCGCTATTTCTCGTTTTTTTTTTCTTTGCGAGGAACTGTAAACATGACAAGTCTCTTTTTTCATCTCCTACACTCTAAGAAGGTGTGGCAAACAATGGAGTTAAATACACCATCTGTTCCACTTACGAAATTCTTGCGTGATATCGTCTGTTATCACCATCTACCTCTCCAGCAGTGCGACTAACAACGTCGTGTGTCAAGATAATATTTGCTTTCACTGCACCGATAACTTTCCACAAACCCTGTTTTGGCTTCGGATGTTAAAATTAAGCAAATATAATGTTTCTTCAGCAGCGGAACTATTTGTCAATTGTTTCTAGAACCGGAGAGGATGTTACCAAATATCTGTGGATACAATGTTACTACACGATGACTTTTTATCACAAGCTTTTCCTGTGCCTAACGGAAATCGAGACGTCTCACAAGCGAAACCACACTGATAACTTCTTTCCGTTGTTTACAGGACGGTCCAAGCAGGTGTGCAAACTGCTGTCTTTAAGCATGCTTGAAAAATTCCGTACAGCTATAAGTGTGTTTTATAATTATCCTTCAAGTTAAGTGTAAGAATCAAACAGTTTAACTACAATGAAATGTTCTTCTTTTTCTGAGCTCATAAGATTTATGGTATCTGTGGCGCTTTGCCAAGAGACAGATGTGGGAGCTACAGATGACCAAGTGTGTAGAAAAAAATAACATTTTTGTGGCGGGTTGGGCGCGGCATGAGCCATTTATGTTCGGGTATTTTCCATACAGCGATTATCGCAGCAGAAGGAGTCCAGAATGACGGCTCGTGGGTGATTGGCTCACGTCTCTACGTGGAAACTTTGTTCTTTTCAATTTTTACATTACTTATACTGGAAATAAACTGAAAAATGAACAAAGTAACCCACTCGTACATATATGCTGTAACCCTTTCTGGAAAAGTATTGATAACAATCTATGTGCAGCCGGCCGGAGTGACCGAGCGGTTCTAGGTGCTACAGACTGGAACCGCGCGACCGCTACGGTAGCAGGTTCGAATCCTGCCTCGGACATGGATGTGTGTGATGTCCTTAGGTTGGTTAGGTTTTAGTAGTTCTAAGTTCTAGAGGACTGATGACCTCAGAAATTAAGTCCCATAGTGCTCAGAGCCATTTGAACCATTTGAACAATCTATGTTTGCCTACAAGAGCACTGGCTCGTTTGAAGCGAGTTTTCAAAAAGCGGTGAATCAGGACCCAGCTGACTAAAGAAATGTCGTCATCATTACGCCGAAATCTGGGAAACTTAACAGCAGCCTTGTACAAAAACTTTGTGGCTCATGTGACGAAGCACAACGCGCAAGAGAACGAATGTTTTCTGTTAATTTACTTGTTGTGAAACAAAAAAATCCACAATTGTAAGACGAGATTTTTCAGGATGACGTAGGATTACACACTGTGCAGTGTTAAAATGGTTCCCCCGCCCTCCCTCCCTGAACGCATTCATTCCGCTAGTGCGGCCCTGCTATGTTTATCTTTATCGTCAGGAAAATAATTTGATCAAAGGAGCTTCGGAACTACTCCGATCACAGCGAGAGAGAACCAGAAATCACATTCCGAGAAGACTGTTAAAATAAATTCATCAGCCAAACTTGCCAATATTTGACAAAATTATGTTTACCCATGGTTTGATGCCAAATTGTAAGATGAAAGCGGACGGTAAACCTTTTCTCTATAGAAACTTTAAAACAAAAATGCAGTTGTAAAAATGTGGCGTTTATAACGCGTGCAAGATGAGAAAATGACTGCCTCTCTCTTTTCTACGATGAATACCATCCCATCACGTGTAAGTCATCAACCGTAATATAATAAAAGTATCCAATTTTACATACGAAGTTGTCGAGTACGCCCTTCCTGTAAATTTACTTCCAATCCCAGATTCTCCATTGCCTTTTCTTTTCACGTCTTTCACGAAAATATTAATAAATACAGTATACTAAACATCATCTCCGTTTATTTGCAGTGTAACTAACGCAAAAATCGAAAATTAGCAACGAAATTTCCGCATAGTTACCGACACCACTTTTTCCGCCGTGCCACCCGTTGTCTGCTAACTACGTTAAATGGCCGACGCCACACTAGACCCTCGCCGAAAATGTCATTTTCTCAAAACACTTGGCCATCTGCAGCTCCCATTTCTATCATTTTAATCTCCAGACAAGTCCTATACGAACCATAAATTTGGACGAAATCGGTGATACCGAGTAAGTGCGGTCCCGTGCCTGCAAGCACAATTACACGCTTCTTTGTTTCAGTCATTAACTTGTATTATTACGTCTAGAAAACTACGATATCCTTGAAACAAATAGTTATTTCGGTCCTGATGGATAGGTTTTTGTTACACCATAGACACTGCCCGAAAGAAAACAGTTTGTATGTATATGTATGCGTTTGTGTGTCTAGATTCCCTATATAATTATGCAGTTTCATAACTGAAAATGTATCTCTAATGAACTATGCACGTGAACAAACTTCTTATGACATAGAAGTATTTTCATAGACAGTAAACAAATTTAAATATTTATCTGTACATACTAGTATCTTGTCCCCGAAACTCATTCGAAACTAAATAATCGTGCTTTCGGAACGTTTGTTTCTGAATTTACCTTAATGTTGGTTGTCAATGTGATTCCGAAGTTACGTAAATTTCAATCCTTTATTTTACTTTCTCAGATCGCAAAGAAATATTTCAGTTTCCAGACACATCGGCTTTGCTGTAATTATTTCTCATGTGGAGTATCATAAGACCGCTCATTATAGAGAGCCAAAGAACGGCTCAAGCACGATGTCTGCGTAGCTGTTTTGTTCGGTAGATGTTTGATCAAGTGCGAAGTTTGTTGTTGTGTGCTACGTCTAACAATACGTATCACACCTGTTACCAGGTGCTTTATAACAGAAACTATTAGTCGCCGGCAATACCTTTAAATGCAGCTGCCAGATAGTCTTGCGTGATTTCCCTACGATCCACCTGTGCGTGGCTACCGTATTGTCAACGACTGAAAATCAGGTTTATTTTACCCTTTCTGTGCTACTGTTCATTGATTTCCTTGGTCAGAAAAGACAATATGCATAGATTAGCTTAAATATTACGACCACATGCTCAATAGCGTGTTAGTCCACGTTTAGAACAATGCACAATAGTGATTCTGCTTGGCACGGATTCGAAACGTTCTTGTTAGGTTTCCGGAGGCATGTTACCCTAGATTTCTACTTCCGGGTCATGCAGTTTCCACAAAACGGGCCGGTGGTTTGCGGGCACGGAGCTGTCGCCCATCAATTTCAGATTAAGCGTCCGGAGTGGCCAAGACATCACAGTGCGTTCACTATCACGCTACTGAACCCGCTGCAGCACTATTCTGGCCTTGTGACACGGACAGTTACCCTGCTGCAAGATCCCGTCGCCATCGGCGGAACATCAAATTTGAAGGAATGCAGGCTAATCGTAATAATATTCATGTAGTCCTCAGCTGCCCTGGTGCTTTGCACAGCAGGTCCCATGGAAGCCTAGAATAACACACCATTAACACAGCGCGCTCCACATAAGCCTCAACTACTTCAGTGGGTCATAATTTCCCTGAAAGCTCGTAGGAAAGGCAAAGTTGTTTTAGTGATCTCACTAGCTCTGGGAGAATCTGAAGAATTTTCCGTTGTTAACAAGCTGATTGTTGTTTCTGGGCATTAGGTCCTTTGTACGGTATATTGACGCGCTTGCTCGGATCCCGTTAATTCGCTGGTAGTCTCGTCGGTCGAGGTTTATGAAGATCGTGAGTGTGTAGTTCAGGCTGCGTGACAATAATCAGCAAATTACTGATTCGTTGGCAGTCTTTAGCTGCATAAACATTCAGTATACAATCGAGAGCGAGTTTTCATTGTGGAAAATGTACTGGAAGACAAACTCATTGGTTACAACACAATGGGCATTCCAGAGAGAATAAATGTTCGCAATGTTCCAACAAAGGCAACAATTTTATTGATTGTAGAGAACCTGGAGACAAATGATGTACTATACAGTGACAGTGGTAAACATAGATCATCATTGACTACAAAGGCATACATAATGTTCTAGGACTGATGACCATAGCTGTTAAGTTCCATAGTGCTCAGAGCCATTTGAACCATTTGAGCCATAATGTTCGAAAACGCTTGGAGAGCTCTCCAAGGAAATCGTTGCATTGATTGACCAGGAGACAGCCATTTCATACGGCACATGTCAGACAGCTGAAAAGAAACCGGCATTGCGAATACACAGAGAGCACATGATGCAAGCATTGCAAGAAACAGATCACGAGAAAAGAATGCGTTACTGTCGATGGTTTCAGAGCTCTTGTAGTTAATGCACAGACATCCTATCCATAGCTTGGTTTAGGAACGAGGCATGATTCCATCGCCGGTCGCTGTGGCCGAGCAATTCTAGGCGCTTCAGTCCGGAACCGCGCTGCTGCTTCGGTCGCAGTGTCGAATCCTGCCTCGGGCATGGATGTGTGTGACGTCCTTAGGTTAGTTAGGTTTAAGTAGTTCTAAGTCTAGGGTACTGATGACCTCGGATTTTAAGCCCCTAGGTGCTTAGAACCATCTGAACCATGGTTCCATCTGTCAGGCTATGTCAACACACAAAAAATCAGATACTTGGCTGGTGTAAGCCCCATATCATCTACGAAACACTACTGCATGGTGAAAAGGTTGGTGGCCGCGCGGGATTAGCGGAGCGGTGAAAGGCGCTGCAGTCGTGGACCGTGCGGCTGGTCCCGGTGGAGGTTCGAGTCCTCCCTCGGGCATGGGTGTGTGTGTTTGTACTTAGGATAATTTAGGTTAAGTAGTATGTAACCTTAGCGACTGATGACCTTAGCAGTTAACTCCCATAAGATTTCATACACATTTGAACATTTTTGAAAAGGTTGGTGTATGGTGCGCAGTGTCAGCTTCCAAAACTTCTGGCCTCATTTTCTTTGATACGACCGTAGACACTACAGTTTATACGAGCAACTTCTGTACATTTGTGGGGTAGCTGGATGACGTCAAATTTCACGAAAAGTTATTTCCAACAAGAGAGAGCAACGTGTCACACGTCCCACGCTTCCATGTCACCTATAAACAGTTTCTTTGGTGACAGAATAATCTCAAAAAAAAATTGTGTCTCCTCCCCCCCCCCCCTTCACCGATCACCTGATTCCTCGGAATTTTTTATTGTTGAGGTATCTTAAGGGCCGTTTGTACAAGAATAGACCATGAACAATTACAGAAACACGAAATCAGCAACACTGACGAGGATACACGACCCTGAACGGTGTGGAATATTCTGAAACGAGTACAGTTGTTCAACGATGCTGGTGGAGTGCACTTCCAACATTTTTTGTGAGAACATTTGCATGTGTATGTATGTATTCTCCCAATTGTGTATTATTATCTCCAAAAACTGCAGATTTGTCCCATTATTTTGTTCGAATTTTATGACTCATTAATGTAGTTCATGTTTAAATGGATCGCAGTCAGCCCCGATAGTTGAGTGGTCACTGTGACGGATTGCCGTCCTACGGACTCGGGTTCGATTCCCGGCTGCGTCAAGGACTTTCTCCGCTCAGGGATTGGGTGCTGTGTTGTCTTCATCATCATTTCGTCCCCATCCGGAGCGCAGGTCGCCTAATGTGGCGTCGAATGTAATAAGACCTGCACCAAGGCGGCCGGACCTACCGCGCAAGGGGCCTCCCGGCCAATGATGCCAAACGCTCATTTACATAGGATCGCAGTGTATAATATTGTCCTGGACCTGCGTAGCTTTTAGAGCAGCTGTTCGACTGGATGTTAAGGTACTTGGATACGGCAGTGTATCTGATATAACAAGAAAAGTGATTCGTCCGACTTAGCGACTCATTTCCAGTGATCAGCGGTCCAATTTTGATGAACAAATGCCGACCACAATCGTAATTGACGGCATCGTTTGGTAAACATGGGAAAACTAAGTGAATCGTTACTGTGGTGTCCTTCGTTCAATAGTGTACGCTGAAGCGTGTACATCGAAACCCTTAGTGCCTGCACCAGTACTGTACTCTGTCAAATCTACCATCGATCGCCGAATATCCTACTTTACGGAACGGGCAAGCCTCTGTCGTAAACATTCTGTGATGAGGTCCGTCGTATACTCGGGGTTTCCCCATCCTGTAACCAATTTCTATAGATCCTTACGACAGTAGCACGCTAACAGCTAGCTAGCTTCAACGTT
This sequence comes from Schistocerca gregaria, assembly GCF_023897955.1. Taxonomy (NCBI): domain Eukaryota; kingdom Metazoa; phylum Arthropoda; class Insecta; order Orthoptera; family Acrididae; genus Schistocerca; species Schistocerca gregaria. The sequence continues at coordinate 973,109,008 of NC_064920.1, read as the reverse complement.
TCCGAGATGCTCATTCTCAGACGCCATGCCACAGCAGTCTTCCCTTTGTCCAAATCGCTTATGTCAGTGGATTTCCTCACTTACATCTCTTATCGTCGCTAGAATCGAACCACGCGCCCTGTAGAGGGCATTCCACTGACCCCAAACCACCGCCATTTGCGGCTTCAGTAGTGTTAGGCAAGAGTTCATTGGAGGGTAGGGTACACGTCTGTTGTGTTTGCTGATGAAAGCTGGTTCTGTCTCCGTGCCAATGACGACCGTGTGTTGGTTAGGAGAACGTCAGCCCAGGGCCTGCAGTCAACTTGTATGAGTAGACACACTGGATCTACACCTGAAGCTATGGTCTGGGGTGCGACTTCATATGACAGAAGGAACATTCTCGTGCTTATCCCAGGCACCCTGACTGCAAAGTACGTCAGTCCTGTGCTGTCGTTCATGAACAGCATTCCAGGGGTGTTTTCCGATAGGATAACGCTCGCCCACATACCCCTCCTATAACCCAACATGCTCTACAGAGTGTTGACATGTTGGCTTGGCCTGCTCGATCACCAGATCTGCCTCCAATCGAGATCATATGGGGTATGTCGGAAGACAATTCTAGCGCCAATCACAAACAGCATTAACAGGCCCTGCATTGACCGAGGAAGTGCAAAAGGCAAGGAAGTCCATCCCACAAACTGACATCCGGCACCTGTACACCACAACGCATGCACGTTTGCATGCTTGCGTTCAACATTCTGGCTGTTACACAGGTTATTAATGTACCAACATTTCACATTTTCAATGGCCTTCTCTCATGACGTTATCTTGCAATGTTAACCACTTAAACATGTTACCTAGACAAATGTATTCCCGCAATTTAATTACTCTACATTAATTATTTTTAAGTGCCGCGATTTTTTTCCGTTATTGTGTATTGTTGCAGTGTGTGCCGAAGTGCAGTTGCCAGCAGCTATCCAGACTTTTTGGTGTAAACAGTTTTGGGTTGTTTCGGGTCCGTTTTATTATAGCACTTTGGAGGTATAGGTATAAGGGCCTTGGACGGTCTGTAATGTATCCATCATGTGTTATTCTACTAATCACCAGTCAAAACGATCGAGCGGGGATCTTTGTAACCGTACAAACGTTGCGGTGCGATGCTACCTACATGACAAATGTACCCGTCTTGTGGCTCGCTGGGCATCTAATATCCGATGTATTTTAGTTCTCCATTTGATGTTATCCTCCTGAATGGTACCCATCCGAACTTCTACATGCGTTTCCACTATTCTAGTGCGTTTACTTGCACGAAGTATCCACCTGAATACTCTGCTCTGGACGAGTTGCACATTTTGGAGTTTCATCGGCTAACCAGCAGACCGAGCTGCCACACAATATTTTTGAAAAAGTCGCCACCTTGTACAGACGAAATTTTGTCACAACGAACATTTCAATTCTTCTAAAGAAGGGGATGAGATTTTTGGTCATGACGAGTATCTTGCGTATTAAGACCTCAATGTAACGATGGAAAAACCATTGCTTGGCAAAGATAACGCCTAAGTGTTTCACTTTGGGGCTCCAGAAGACTTTTTGGCAAGTGCAGTCGCTTTTTGATTAAATATTGAGTCTGATCTTGTTGATCTTGCACCATTCACTTGTCACGTCAAGTTGATGTTGTAGTCGTTGGATGTGGGCATTTACGTGTCAGTCGCTGGTGATAAACGCCGTATCGTTGACAAACAGGGCGAGCTGGACGCTGTGCGTGATAGGCAGGTCACTGACATAGGCGCTGAACAATAAGGCCGATACGACCGACCCTTGGGGCAGACCCGCGCTAGCCTTCTCACGTCGAGCTGCCGTCAGTTTGAACCACTATTTTTCGATCTTTCAGACAGATGGCCAGTAGTTTAACTTACCAGCCAGGTACAGCCGTGGTGTCGCCCAATTCACTGATTAAGTGCTTCCTACACACTAGTGGTCGTGAATTTTTTTTTTCTCACTTGTCAATATTAATAATGTAGGGAACACCTCGCGCTGCATGTCAGTGTGAGAACAGGGCAGGGGGGAGAGGCGAGGGCAGGAGATGGTAGTAAACGATGGGTATTGATAGAGCTTACCATTTATATGTTTTCAATATACGTATTATAAGGTCACAAAAGAATTATTTTTAAGGGAAAAAGAAAATAATATAATATAGGAACCACATACATTTTTCTAGGCTTCTTTGGTGACCAAAACCCATAGCAATAATTCAGGTATACATGCCGACGTCGGAAGCTGAAGATGAAGAGATAGAGAAAGCATATGAGGATACTGAAACACAGTAGTAATGGGGGATGAGTATCTAATAGTCATAGGCGATTGGAATGCAGTTGTAGGGGAAGGAATAGAAGAAAAGGTCACAGGAGAATATGGGATCTGGACAAGGAATGAGAGAGGAGAAAGACTAATTGAGTTCTGTAATAAATTTCAGCTCGTAAATGCGAATACTCTGTTCGAGAATCACAAGAGGAGGAAATATACAGGGAAAAGGTCAGGTGAGACGGGAAGATTTCAGTTAGATTAGATCACGGTCAGACAGAGGTTCAAAAATCAGATACTGAATTTTAAGGCGTACCCAGGAGTAGATATAGACGCAGATCACAATGTAGTAGTGATGAAGAGCAGGCTGAAGTTCAAGAGATTAGTCAGGAAGAATCAGTACGCAAAAAAGTGATATACAGAAGTACTAACGGATGACAAGCTTGAAGTTCTCTAAGGCTATAGATACAGAAATTTGCAGGAGTGGAATTAAAATTCAAGGTGAAAGGATATCAATGGTACGATTCGATGATGACATTGCTGTCCTGAGTGAAAGTGAAGACGAATTACACGATACGCTAAATGGAATGAACTATCCAATGAATACAGAATACAGATTGACAGTAAATCGAAGAAAGACGAAAGTTATGAGAAGGAGCAGAAATGAGAATAGCGAGAAACTTAACATTAAATTCAAATGGCCCTGAGTGCTATGGGACTGAACATCTTCGGCATCAGTACTCTAAAACTTAGAACTACTTAAACCTAACTAGCTTAGGGACATCACACACATCCATGCCCGAGGCAGGACTGGAACCTGCGACCGTAGCAGTCACGCTGTTCCAGACTGAAGCGCCTACAACCACTCGGCCACCTCGGCCGGCTAACATCAGGATTGATGGTCACGAAGTAAAAGTATTTCAGTAATTCTACTACCTAGGCAGCAAACTAACCGTTAACGGACGTAGCAAGGATATCAGAAACAGACTAGCACTGACAGAAAGAGCATTCATGGCCAATAGAAATCTATTAGTATCAAACATAGGCCTTAATTTGAGGAAGACATTGAGAATGTACGTCTGGAGTACAGCATTGCATGGTAGTGAAACATGGACTGTGGGAAAACCGGAACAGAAGAGAATCGAAGCTTTTGAGAAGGCGAATGTTGACAATTAGGTGGACTGATAAGGTAAGGAATGAGGAGGGTCTGTGCAGAATCGGAGAGGGAAGGAGTGTGTTGAAAACACTGACTAAGATAAGGAACAGGATGATAGGACATGTGTTAAGACATCAGGAAATAACTTCCATGGTACTAGGGAGGGCTGTAGAGAGAAAAAACTGTAGAGGAAGACAGAGGTTGGAATACAACTAGCAGCCGGCCGCTGTGGCCGAGCGGTTCTAGGCGCTTCAGACCGGAACCGCGCTGCTGCTGCGGTCGGGGGTTCGAATCCTGCCTCGGGCGTGGATGTGTGTGATGTCCTTAGGTTGGTTAGGTTTAATTAGTTCTAAGTTCTAGGCGACTGATGACCTCAGAAGTTAAGTCGCATAGTGCTCAGTGCCATTTGAACCATTTTTAATCATTTACTAGCCAGTAGTAAATTTTAAAAGATGAGTCAGTTTCTTGCAAATTTGTCAACATTGTGTCTCACTACATCTACATCTACATTTACATGATTACTATGCAATTCACATTTAAGTGCTTGGCAGAGGGTTCATCGAACCACAATCATACTATCTCTCTACCATTCCACTCCCGAACAGCGCGCGGGAGAAAGGAACACCTAAACCTTTCTGTCGAGCTCTGATTTCTCTTATTTTATTTTGATGATCATTCCTACCTATGTAGGTTGGGCTCAACAAAATATTTTCGCATTCGGAAGAGAAAGTTAGTGACTGAAATTTCGTAAATAGATCCCGCCGCGACGAAGAACGTCTTTGCTTTAATTACTTCCATCCCAACTCGTGTATCATATCTGCCACACTCTCTCCCCTATTACGTGATAATACAACACGAGCTGCCCTTTCTGGCACCCTTTCGATATCCTCCGACAATCCTACCTGGTAAGGATCCCACATCGCGCAGCAGTATTCTGACAGAGGACGAACGAGTGTAGTGTAAGCTGTATCTTTAGTGGACTTGTTGCATCTTATAAGTGTCCTGCCAATGAAACGCAACCTTTGGCTCGCCTTCCCCACAATATTATCTATGTGGTCTTTCCAACTGTAGTTGTTCGTAATTTTAACACCCAGGTACTTAGTTGAATTGACAGCCTTGAGAATTGTACTATTTATTGAGTAATCGAATTCCAACGGATTTCTTTTGGAACTTATGTGGATCACCTCACACTTTTCGTTATTTAGCGTCAACTGCCACCTGCCACACCATACAGCAATCTCTTCTAAACCCTTTTCCAACTGACACTGGTCTTCGGATGACCTTACTAGACGGTAAATTACAGCATCATCTGCGAACAACCTAAGAGAACTGCCCATTTTGTCACCCAGGTCATTTATATAGATCAGTAGCAGCAGAGGTCCCAGAACGCTTCCCTGGGGAACACTTCAATTTTACTCGCTGTAGTAAAAGTGAATAATTTCATTATTCAAAAGACAGTGAGAAGTAACCTGTTAGTGAATTCCAATTAACTTTCATTCTAAATATAATAGTATTTAGCTAAGAGATCAGTTCATAATTTTGCAGTGAACTACATTTACGATTTTATGTCAGCTAGGAAAATGTGTGAAAAGCAGTAGTGTGTAATGTTATCTGTTATATTTATGGAAATAGTCTGTTCTGCTCTGTCAGCTTCCAATCTTAACCGTGAACATTTGCAGGTGTCAGAGTTCATTGCCCTCGCGTGTGGCAAAATATAGGTTGTGTTTGTCCGTCGAAGTTACTCATACCTATTTTCTTAAACAAGAATGTTAATCATTCTCTTGCCTAATTAGGCTGGTGACCGTTTTTTTTGTTCTTTAAACACTGTAGATAGGCAAAAATAGTGTTTGTTTCTCTTCGAATATTTACGTAATTCTGACTTTCATTTCCGATAAGCCACCTCCGTTAGGTACAACACGGTCAACATAACAAAATTCCTCTCAGAGAGTAACACTGCTCTGTTGCGTTATACCAAAATTGCTTTAATAAGATAGTTTTAATTCACGACCTGCCTACGGCTTTAAGGTTATAGTACAGCAGTAGCAGTCGGAAGTGTTATATGTGGCTTTTCCGTGACAGGCCTATTTGTTCTGTAGGGGCATAGTACGTAATAAGCCAAACTTGGTATTTGATTATATAAGCTCTGCAAATCCAGTTGCAGTGTTAGAATAGCAGCGAGTTGCGCACGTTTGTGAGGATTGAGCACTGGAAGACAAACGGTAAGTACTGCCCCTCTCAGTTCTGTTAACTCTGCACTGGCTGCGCTACTTACCATTCTACCCATGAGGTAAGCGGTAAGGTTTACTTAATGCAGACCAAATTCACCAGAGTCAATTGAAATTAAGCATATCTTAAAATGTCATGTTTCAGTACTTATTTTTGTTCGTCACTGAGCAAGAAAATACGCTGTTAAGACGCAGTTAACAATAGATGACTCTTTTGGATTCGGCAGCTGGTTGCTAGGCCAATATTATTAAATTACGGCTGAGAAACGTGGGCCGCACGAACGCTTGTTTCGGGCCACATGTGACCCGCAATTTGCCGACCACTGCTCTGCACCTTGTCATCAGCTTATCCGACGTCCAAAAAAATCTGCAGCAATTGAATTGGAGGTGTAAAAGTGCGGCGTGATGTGCACGATGAGTCTCAGGAGCTGGGATTGGGCGGAAATCTTCTGAAACCGGGAGTATTCGGGGCGGGGGGTCTCATATTCAGTCAGGTGTTCCGTTTTTTCTGGCCTGGACTATTGTTTCGGATGTCTTCCTCAATTCGCTCAGTAAGCTTCTTGGTCGGTAGTTAGTCGCCAGAATCAACTCTTTTCCCTTCAAAGTGTTAGTCAGTCACTGGATTGTACTTAGATTGCGATTCGTGGTATTCCTGGTTCTCACAAACCCTAGAAGCCGTTATGGTTTAAGATGGTGTGTGTATTCACGCACTCTCAAAGGTAATTGAGCGGTTGCGGTATTTGTGTGATTTTGGACGCCCGCTCTCAGATAGTTGAGTGTTGGGCGATTTATGTTGGTGTATATTTTGAATACGCCCTACAGGGTTAGTGGCATAATAGTTGTGATTTTGTGTACCATAGAGTTAAGTCTCAACTGGTGTTTTATAAAGCCAGAAACCAAGATCTGCACGAACTATGTAAGAGAGGACACAGTTATTGCTGCCTGTAAATTTTGTGACCCTAATCTTTGAAAATAGATTTCGTACCCTAGGAGAACCAATTAATATTATTCGACGATATTCAGTTCGATTGCTTCGTAGGGTGACGAGTGGCAAATTTAACTGTGGGACTGCAATAGGGAACTCGATTGCCAACACCTGACGTGAATGAGCCTTGACGGCTCTTGGGCTGGGTTGATCTGGTGGAAGAGACCTAACGGCGAGGTCCTCGGTCTCATCGGATTAGGGAAGGATAGGGAAGGAAGTCGGCCGTGACCTTTCAAAGGAACCATCCCGGCATTTGCCTGAAACGGTTTAGGGATATCATGGAAAACCTAAATCAGGTTTGCCGGACGCGGGACTGAACCGTCGTCCTCCCGAATGCGAGACCAGTGTGCCAACCAGTGCGCCACCTCGCTCACTCTTGATTGCTGTATTAAATTTAGTACAAAAGAGAGGGTGGCATATAGGATTTTTTGTGTTTTTGTTTTTTCTGTCCTATCCCGATTTGTCAAGGGCTTAGATTTTTTGAACGTCACTCGTTCACATGAAAGTTGGAAATGAGATACTAATCTGATTCCAATAAGCAAAAGTCGGACTTTCTTCTGAGTTCGGAGTCTAATTTTACAATGGAAAGGATTGAATCCCCGCTGAAAGATACGCAAGTGGCGTAAATAATAGCGAGTTACATTGATGGAAAGTAGTTAGAAGTCACTGTTGCAAAGATAAGTAAGTTATACCAGGCTTCAAAGAGCTAGACTCAACGAATTAATGTCTTATTGAGATTTCATTACGATTTAAAATCACTAATTCGAGAAAAAGGATTTAACTGCATTTCATTTAAGAAAAGGTAAAGGTATTATCTTCTTTATTCAGTTAACGGTTATTTCTAGGATTTAAAGAGAAAGAAATAAGGAAAGGAATAATAAGAAATCACATTTACAGGTCGTAAGAGAGTTAAGAGTATCGCAGACATTGCTATCGCGATATCGTTGATTCGCAATGACATTTGAACTTTGATTACTACATTCGGAACTATCGTAATAAGAAACTTTTTATGAAATTTAACTTAACAAGGGTGTACGAAATTGAGATTTACCGTAAGTAAGCGAAACGCTGGTGACGGTAAATATTTGTTACGCAGTTTTAGGTGATTTTGTTTTATAGTAGTCAGTGAAAGATTTTCGCGTAGTAAACTACAATGGTCATTAGCGTGAATAACGTAAATAATGAGCGATAGTTATAGAGTTATAGTTATTTCGGGTTTCAAAGTTGTTTGCTCTTGTTAAGAGGTTTTAATCATTTAAATTATGAATAATAATGCCATAGTCGGCGCAAGTTAATAGTATTTACTGAGCGTTGTTGAACTGTTGTCGGTAGCAACCTATGTTGAACGAGCATATTTATGTTTCAGATAACGTGCAGCCCGCATATGATTTAATCAAATCCTAATTACTATAAAAAGAAATACTATACTGAAGTGTGTTGACCATTCACTAGTTCAAAGTATTGCAATATTATTGGTGAGTGTGATATTGACAGAAAGTGTGCAATGTAATAGAGGCATGTAACCTGTGAACTTATGTTTTAGTGGTGTGTGTAGTATGTGCACAGTTCCTATTACATACATTCATACAGTTGAACACTTTAGAGTAAACTTTATCGATATATATTAGTAATGGGACGAGGCGTGCCTAGTCTTGAAGACAAGGCTATTGTCAGTATTCAGATTAGAGTTACGTCTCGCCACGCCACTCTACATACATCAGAGTGTCATAGCACAGTATAATTTCTTATTAGCCATTCATAGGAGACGCAGACTAAACACAGTACTCTTACGGGGACTCCACCACAAAATGTCACTGTACAGCACCTCGCGAATACCCAAGTAAGTAAGTTCAAATTGATGAGTAGATCTCTAAATTTAATGACGTAATAATGAATTATCATGAAAGACACAGTATTTGCTTCCAAGACCATATTTAAAATTACTTGAAATATGGATAAAACTATATCAGAAACCCACGTACTACTCATTTACCAAGCTGAGTCACATAATTAAAAAATCTCAGAGAAATCCAGAATAACAGTGTCACCAAAATTACTTTGGAAAAAAGCAAATTTCTGCCATTAGGGAAGTATGGAAAGTTGCCATCAAGAGCTGTTTTCTGTTAGGTTGAGTGAGGATTTAGTTGAGGTTCGTCGCTACTTTGTTGTAGTGCAGGGATTACTCGCAGCTAGAGACAACTATTTCATCAGAATAGGATTCGTCCTTACGTAAATATGCTAAACACACGATGTCACTGATTTTGTAAGGTGTATTTCTGCGTTGTTTGGCCGGATAGGTGAATACAACATGCGGCAACGCAATAATCCCTCGTATTATTTGGTTTGACTGCTGTATATGGTGCTGCTCGTACTGTGTGTGTTAGAGACGCACAAGGGTTTATACTGACTAGTATTACCATGGTATGAGTGTACCAACACTACACTTTGCAAGAGATGGTATGGTGACGCTAACCCAGAGTTAAAGTCTGTTGTTTCGATCTTCTCGATATATTTGTGTGCAACTGACTCATAACTACATTTTAGGATTTTTCTCTTTCTTTCCTCGATTCAATAAAACTATTGTTTAAGAGCAAATATGGTAGTCTTTTGTCTCACATACTTCACTTGTCTTTGCCTTTTTTACCATTTCCTCCACTTAGCCTCGATCTGCTACGACGCATGTTCAGAGCAAATTTCTTAAGTGAAACGTTCATTCACTTTTGTCCAAGCATTGTATCATATTATTTTATTTTATATCGTTAATAACCTTGGTATGTTGTTCATAAGTTTTACAGTGGAAGTGCGGGAAAGTTTCATGATATGATTTTAAATAACCAGCTTGGGCATATCTCACCGAAATAACTGTGAATTGCAGCGGTTACTTAAAACCTGTGTGTCATTAAATTCTCGAAATCTGATTCCTCAGTGAGCATAAAATTGCTGCACTTAAGAGATTCCAAACTTCTACAGTCATTAAGTAAGAACCGAAGCCAGTTTAAAGAGTGATATCTTGTGTATTATAGGAATTCCATGTTACTAATTAACTAACCATTGGTGGAACTTTTCGTCTGCTCAGCTCACCCCCTAAAAAAGGAGAGTTAAACTCTAAACTGTGTACAACTTGAAATGTTTATGAGTGCTATTACGAAAAACTATTTAAGCTGTATTTTTGCGTCTCCAATACCCTTTACAATTCTGAAGGTAGCAGGGTTAAAATACAGGGTGTTCAAGGTTATCTACGACTTGTACAGAAACCAAACTGCAGTTAAAAGAGTCCAAGAACATAAAAGGAAAATAGTTGCTGAAAAGGGGTGACACATGTTTTTCCTGATGTTATTCAGTCTACACATTAAGCAAGCTGTGAAGGAGGCCAAGAAGAAATTTTGGGAGGGTATTAAAGTTCCTAAAGAAGAAATAAGAACTTTGAGGTTTACTAATGACGCTTTAATTCTGAGACTGTAAAGGACTTGTACACTCACCTGAAAGCGACCGTGTGTTTATCAGTGCCCGCTGTTGAACTCAGTGGACGTCTTCTTGAAAAGAGTGTATTAGAGGACCATCAACTGATGATAGCTGAAGTACAGAGGATATAAAACACGGACTATCAACAGAAAAAAAACAGTTCTCGAAAAGACAAATTTCTCAACGTCGTGTTCAGACAAGATGATAAATGAAGCTTTGAAAATGTCGTGCTACAGAAGAATGGTGAGGAATAGATGGATAGATGGATAGATCTAATAACTAATGAGAAGATACTGAACCGAAGTGGAGGAAAAAGAAATTTATGGCACTGCCTTACTAAAAGAACATGTCGGTTGACAGGAGACACCTTGACACATAAAACAATCGGTAGTTTAGTAACGTAGGGAAGTGTGAGTGGATGTAGATTGTGGAAGCTATGCAGAGATGACAAGACTTACGCAGGATACATTAGCGTGGAGAGATGAATCAAACTAGTCTTTGGATTGAAGACCAAAAAATACAACTCTACAAGAAAGGAACATGTGCATGTTGACAACAAAAGTAATTGTGACTAGCTATTTGACACGCTAATTAACATACTACTCACCTTGATCAACGAGTACTCCCTCCCCCGCCCTCCTCATGACGAAGACACAAATGTTTTGAACAAGAAAAGTAACGTACAAAAATTCTTGTAATGGCAATTTTAACATTTAAGGCAACAGACAGTACAGTAACTATCAGCAGAGACAAAATAAAAGGTACATTCGAATATTTATATAAATGTTCGAATCGCTGAATTCATTAATGAAAAATCCAAATAGTTAATGAGTAAATTGATGACAACAGAAGAAGCGTACAAATTTATTGGAGGTACAAAGGAAGGAAGAGCAACTAGGGACAATGGTGTTTCAACAGAAATTATAATGGATGAAGTTAATGTAATTCAAGATAATCTTCTGAAATTTCTAACATTAACACCTGCGAAGGAAAACGATTCACTGAACGGTAACAATGTCGTTCCATTTCACAGGAAAGGAGACAAACGAGACATAAAAAATTACAAATCTGAAACTTCCTGGTAGATTAAAACTGTGTGCCGGACCGAGACTCGAACTCGGGTCCCATTGCCTTTCGCGGGCAAGTTCTCTTCCTCCTGAGCTACCCAAGCACGACTCACGTCCCGTTCTCACAGCTTTAATTCCGCCAGTACCAGGTAGGGGGCGAGGTACTGGCCGAATTAAAGCTGTGAGGACGGGACGTGAGTCGTGCTTGGGTAGCCGAGCTAGTAGAGCACTTGCCCGTGAAAGGTAATGTTTCCCGAGTTCGACTCTCGGTCCGGCACGCAGTTTTAATCTGCCAGGAAGTTTCATATCAGCACACACTCCGCTGCAGAGTGAAAATCTCATTCTGGAATTACAAATTTACCAGTCTCCGCTCCGTGACATATAAAATATTGACCAACCTTATGACCAAACTCGTAGAAAAATCATATTACTACATGGGTAAATAGCGCAGGCGTCTATTTGAAAGTTGTGAATTAAATTTTAAAAGAATCAGTGAGTATGCATTTCCCCTTTGTCTGGGGCTTACGGTTTTTAAGTAAGCTTATGACTCAGTTTTATCAGCTCTTAATGAATATTTCACTGATACTACCTTCGTTAGTCTAAATTAAAGCTGCATATTTCGTTAGAGGTCTTCAGATTAGTGGGAAATTCAAGGACATTCGCTATAACTAAAATTATTCTCTGCAGTGGTAGAGGGAGTTTACGCATCCCTAAGCTCTGAGTAAGAAGGAGGAATACAAAACATATTAATGGATCGTACTTTGATCGCCTTCGTTTGATGACGACGTTGTTCTGTTTACCTCTGGAGCATATAAATTTTGAAAAGATTGTACGAATTTAATGATCTAGTTTGAAAGTCTATCCGAATAACAATTATAAGACTAAAATAATAAAGAATAAACAATTCACCGAAAACATAACTATGCAAATTAAAAAAATAAGTCGCAGAAGTAGAATAGTCGATGAGTTTACACATTTAAGGCTGAAAAATATAATAAGTAGGTGGACAAAAAAAAGAAAAAAAAAAGAAATAGAGAGAAGAAATAGGCTGGAGTGTTCCCAGTGGCGAAACGACAAAAAATTCTCTGAGAGTAAACTGTTATGAAGGTATTGTCGTATGAAATCCGTCTTTACACAATGAGACTACTTATGTTGTCGAAAAACCTGTACATATGTCTTTTAGTAGACTATTGAAAAAATAAATTAAGAGCATGTTCACTGTTAAGTAGTAGAGAGCCTAATGAACGAGTGAATAGGAGAGAATATATGATGTGATTTCGCTCGTGCCGCTTACTTGTTACACATTACTAATCCCCCGTTGAGGCAGAGGTTTACTTTACTGTCACACGTACCGAAGAGAAGCAGAAAGGTGACACACAGCTTCATGGCGGCGGCAAGGACTGACGGCGATGTCTGCAGCCGCGGGCAAGCTAAGCTAGTCTTATTGACAGGCCTTCCTAAGTTGTTTTCGTCAACAACGCCCTTCAGCGTGATAGGTTACACGCTTTCCCGAAATGTAGAAATAATTCGACTATTGACATTCAGAACCGTTTTCGGTGCAGCCGAGATGGGGTCATTAAATGTACGTTACCAGGTCGGGAGGTTATCTGTTTACGGCAGCTTTAGCCCATCTCATACCAATCTAGGAAGGCAAAGGGACATTAATGGCGGCAAATTACTACAAATTCACCTCTCGTTATAGGTACAACATGAAACATATCTGGTCACATCGCAATATTTATTTTAGTTTGTAGTTATCTCATTTCTATCTGCGTTCATATTCAGTGTCTGATTCAATAATACCATGAGTTTGAAAAAGATTCATGGTATTTCGTATGTCCATGTATTGTACTTGAATGAAGTTAGAAACTTATTTTGACTTACACGTAGGACTACAAACTTATTTTCGTAGTAATCACTCAGCCACCCAGTTTTACAAGGGTGTAAGTTTTACAAGCGTGTACTTACAACGTAGCTGAATCTACATGTACATCTACATCATACTCCGCAAGCTACGGAGGGTATTTCTGGTAGCACTAACTGATCCTACCGTATGTGTTCCACTGACGAATGGCGCATGGAAAAAATGACTGTCGAGAAGCGTGCGTGTAGGCTCCAATTTCTGGAATTTTGTTGTGATGGTCATTTCACGAAATGTATGTGGGAAGAAGTAATACGTTCTCACAGAGTACTCTTTCGAAATTTTAATAATAAACCTCTCCGTAACCTCTCTTGTAACGTCTGCGGTGGACTTTGTTGAGCATCTGGGTAACGCTTTCGGGCCGACTAAACGATCCCTTGACGGAACGCCCAGCTTTTCGTTGGACCTTCTCTAATTCTTCTGTCAGTACCATCTGGTAAAGATCCCAGACTGATGAAAGCTACTCAAGAATCGGTTGAACAAACGCACTGTAAACCAGTTCCTTCGTGGATGAGTTACGTTTTTTTGAGGTTCTTACGAATCTGTATCGCATCTGTTTTTCATTCTATTTCTTTTATGCGGTCGTTCCAGGTCGCTCTGAATAGTTACTCCTAGATATTTTACGATAGACCCAGCATTTTGTTATCAAAAAAGTAGTTGTGTAGTAGTGTATTTCGTTTCCTATGTATGCCCAACATTTTACATTTATTTACGTCCAGGGTCAACTGCCATTCACCAATCGTCTGCAGGTAATTCTGCAAATCGAAGCAGTCTTCTGGCAGTGTTTCTTTCTTATAGACAACCGCATCTTCCGCGAACAGTCTTAAAGAGTTTCCGACGCTTTCTACTGTATTATATATATACACTGTAAACAGTAACGGTCCTATCACACTTCCTTGAGGTAATCCAGAAATTACCTTTACATCTGCCGATTTTGTTCCGTTAAGAGCAACGTGTTGTCGAGAATCCATATTGATTTTTGTAGAGGAGATTTTCGTCCTCCAAAATCGTCATAGTTCTTGAGTATAAAATTTGTTCCATGATTCTACAACAGACTGACGTCAACGATATAGGTCTACAATTAAGTGCATTTGCCCTACCGCCCTTCTCGAAAACGGGAACGACCTGTACTTTTTCCAGTCACTAGGTACCCTTCGTTGCTGCATCGATCTATGATAAATTGCTGCAAGATCTTTTCCATAATCTTTGGAGAATCTTATGGGCCTCTCGTATCTGGTTCTGGTGCCTTCATACTGTTAAGCGATTGTAGTTGCTTTTCTGTTACGCGGTCGGTTATCTCAGAATCTGCCATTTCGACGTTCGTAAGATGATTGAAAGGAGGAACCGTGTTACGATCTACTGTGGTGAAATATTAATGTACTTTCTACGGTTGCTTTTATGATCAAAGTTTTCGTTTACCTTTCACAAATGTTTAATGTTCCCTCCACCAGACAATCATCTACACGACAGCCAAACTCGGCCGATGCCCATTGAAAACGCGTCTGGAGTTACTACATTCGCAGCCGCTGCTGTACAGCTTCGCTGTTTACCCGAAGTGACTGTAAGAGACGGAGACTTTCAAAAGCCCTCCATCTTTTAAAAAAATGGGAAGTTGTTTTGGAAATTGTGTCAAATTACTTGGACAGTGGTGGAAATTAGGAGGCCATCATGGCGGCCAGTGCTGCAATCTGTGCTACCTACCCTTGCAGCCGATCCATCGTTGAGGGAGCACATTGTCAAGAAATGCTCCTACACGCAGTTTCCAGTGCGGTGGGTGGTTGGTTAGTTATTTAGCTAGTTAAATGTTCCATGGATCATTTTGCCGGTCAAGTAGTAATGATGTGGAACGAGTTATTTTACATCCACATCGCCAATTTGTTTATATCTTTTTTAAGAAACGAAAAAGACTTCTAGATGTGAATTAATAATTCCTAACCACCACATTTTACACATTACAGTAACAGAAATTCTTCTATGGGATAGGTGGAGATGTCAAGGAGGAACTTTCTCATTTTATTATCAATTATACTTTGCTGTCCCTCAAACATTTTATATCACTGGATAAGTGATCAAAATTTTTTGTTGCAGCATTATGCGCCCTATTTTGTTCTATAGACAATCTTAATGAGAAGTAATGAATGTCATTTTTCCTTATGGTATTGTAATTGTGTACATCATTGTTTCTTGTGAATTACAATGGATCATTTACAGCAAACTTCATGACGGAATAAATACACTGTGAAGCAGAAGTCAGGATGCCGAAGTCCTTAAACAAACGTCTACAAGATGGTAGTGGGTGAGCACTACATATTATTCTTACAGCAATGAAGACTTTGTTTCTTAAAGATCTGTTACCTCAGAACATTATTCGATACGACACTATTGAATGAAAATATGAAAAACGTTTAAACTTATTGATCTGTCTCCCACCAAGATTTGCAATGATTCTAAGCGCAAGTGTGGCTGAACTAAGTTGTTTTAGGAATTCCCAAATGTGTTTTTTCCCAATTTAAATTCTCATCAATATGAACCACTAATAATTTTGAATTTTCCACCCTTTTCATTATTTCCTCACCATGTGTTACACTTACCGTTGGTGTAGTACCTCTAGATGTGCAGAACTGAATATGTTCTATCTTTTTAAAATTAAGGGTGAGACCATTCACAGAATAGCAGTCAATGATACTTTTAAGAACTTTGTTTACATTTTCTTCTGTTTCTGTACGTATGCTCAGATTGATTACAATACTAGTGTCATTTGCAAAAATAATTAATTCTGCTTGTTGCATGCTAGATGGAGGATCGTTTACGTATGTGAGGAACAGTAGTCCACCTAAGGTTGAACCTTGGGGAACCCCGAACGTGATTTCTTCTCAGTCAGATTTATCTCCCTGGACTATATTGCTCGAATTACTCAAGTACAACTTAACACATTCTTTTGGATAGATATAAAATCATCAACTGGTTGCGTATACCATAAACCCCAAAAAAATCAATTTATCTACGAGAATACTGTGATTCATATAGTCAAATGCCTAAGTGAGGTCGCAGAAAATACCAACCGGAACTACTTTATTGTTTAATAGTTGTAAAACCTGGCGAGTGAACGTGTTAATGGCATTCTCAGTACAGCATTCCTTCTGAAATACAAAGTGTAATTTATTAAGGACACTATTGTTGCTAAGGTGAGACACTATTCTAGAATACATCACTTTCTCAAAAGTTTTGGAGAATGATGGCAGCAGTGAAACAGGTCAGTAGTTATTGACATCTCTCTTATTACCTTTCTTAAAGAGAGCTTTAACAACAGCATATTTCAGTGTCTCTGGGAAAAGTTCATTACGTTAGTGATGCAGTACATATTTCAGGTAAGAATGGTCAAACTTTTAGTACTCTGTTGGAAACACCACCAAAAGTAGATTAACTTTTATTTTTTAGAGAATGTATTATTTTCTCAATTTCAGAAGGAGAAGTTTGTGACACATTCATATGGGTGAATTTTTTGTAAGCTATATATTCAACGTACTGCTGTGATTTTGCCCTTGAACTGTTTGCCCCTATACTTTCTATTATATTTAAGAAATGATTATTAAACACATTTGCTACCTACGACTCATCACTCCATCCCACGAAACATAAAACATTCTCGTAGTTGCGAAAAAGCCAGATCTCCAGCAGAGCTGGGAACTTTATTGTAATGGAGCGAGCAAGTCAAGTGCTGAAGGAAGACCCTCCCTGTAACCATCATATTACAACAGGAGCTAAGGTAAACTTTTAGTCGTTAGTTTCTATATATTCAGAGGGTATTGATTCCGCAGTTGTATTTTCCATTTATGAAAATCCGCTTAGTTGCTAATTAGAAAAGCACTGATTACAAGTCACTTTTTCTTGGGGCAATAACTAAAATTTTCTTGTCACTGGCAATTATATTAAAGGATAACTACTTCACTTTTCAAAACAGAATCTACATTCAAAAATGTAGATACGCTATTGAATCTCCGTTGGTTGGAACACTGGCAGATGTTTTCGTCAGTCATTTGGAGAATAAATATGACATTTAGTCTTTATTATTAAGACACTCCTACAGTCGATTCAACGAGGTCCCGGACACCTGGTAGTGCTTTTGACAGCTTTGAACCGCGTAGCGCAAACGGCTGAAAGCGAAAAAAAGAGGTCTGTAGAGCCATAAAGAGGAGTTGCCATAGAGATATTTACAAAATCGTGTTGTTGACACGCGAAGCAGCTGTACCTATTCATTTGTACATTAGATATATTTCTTTGTACGACTGTTTCATAATTTCCAAGGTGTCTCCACGAATACTTAGAAATGAGAATTTTTCTGTATTACAATATAAACATAGGTCATTTTTTGCTTCCGTTTCTAAAAGAAAATTTGCAAAATTAATATCCTGGAAATGTCGGGTTTGTAGTAAGAATATAATGAAACAAATTACAGGACGGTTGTTGTGTTTAGCTAAGGAAGTACGCCTAATCCGTATGAATCGCAGAGATCTTCAATGAGTTTATGGTTTACTTTTCAACAGGTCGGTCCAATAAACTCTAAACTCTTCAATGGCCCTTGCTTTGTAGGAAGAAGAATTATCGTGATGAAACAGAAATAATCCAATTCCAAGTGTAGCAGCTGCCTAAACTGTTACCTAAACACCTGTTGTAGTTTTCCTGTTGACCATAACTAATGTTCTGAAACAAAACAAAAAAGTCATACTCATCACTCCACCATCCAGCTGATGTCTACGATGCTGTACATATTTCTTCATGCATTCACCAGGGCTACATACTCACCTCTGAGTGTGATCCACAGTCAATGGTGACGTTCTCTTCGCTACTCTAAGAGAAGTTGAGCATTTGGTAATATGATCAGTTGCTTCTGGACAGCAGTGCGGCGATGAAAACATTTTCTAAGGACCGTTCCGCCACTAACCTCTCTAGCAGAGCTGCAAATTTCGTGCAGTGCAGTATAGTTACGTCAACCCATCTCAGCTAATTTCATTGGTCTTTCTGAGCAAAGATTATTTGTGACGTTTCCTCTTCACAAAGACATCTTCTCTCAGAAAAAAAAGGTTCAAATGTCTGTGAGCACTATGGGACTTAATATCTGAGGTCATCAGTCTCCTAGATCTCAGAACTACTTAAACCTAACTAAGGACAGCACACACATCCATCCCCGAGGCAGGATACGAACCTACGACCGTAGCGGTCGCGCGGTTCCAAACTGACGCGCCTAGAACCGCACGGCCACAGTGGCCGGCCGGCTGTTAGGAGAGCGTAACCAGTACAGTGTTCTACAATTGATTATCCAAATTAAATGAGCCGAGGTAAGGAAGGGTGGACGTGTGTGGAGGTAAGACGGAAGCCCAGTGCCAACACATTGCTTGTTAATATAGGATATCTCCAGCTGCGCCAATGAGATGATCGGCTTACGCAGACAATGGATCAATTCAACAGTGTCACACGTACTCAGGTATTGGAAAAGAAGTTTCGAGGACCACCTCTTAAACAGCAACCTTTATCTGTCCCCGGCCAAATACTAGAGATGAAACCACCGGGATTCAAACCCGGTTCCCCGAAGTTAGGGATCTGCGCCACAGTCTCGAGTATGAATCTGCATAAATACCGGGTGATCAAAAAGTCAGTATAAATTTGAAAACTTAATAAACCACGGAATAATGTAGATAGAGAGGTAAAAATTGACACACAGGGTTCTATTAGAACAAAAAAAAGTATTGCTAGACGCGTGAAAGGTCTCTCGCGCGCGTCGTTTGGTGATGGTCGTGTGCACAGCCGCCACTTTCGTCATGCTTGGCCTCCCATGTCTCTAGACCTCAGTCCGTGCGATTATTGGCTTTGGGGTTACGTGAAGTCGCAAGTGTATCGTGATCGACCAACATCTCTGGAGATGCTGAAAGACAACATCCGACGCCAATGCCTCACCATAACTCCGGACATGCTTTACAGTTCTGTTTATAACATTATTCCTCGACTACAGCTATTGTTGAGGAATGATGGTGGACATATTGAGAATTTCCTGTAAAGAACATCATCTTTGCTTTGTCTTACTTTCTTATGCAAATTTTTGCTATTTTGACCAGATGAAGCGCCATCTGTAGGACGTTTTTTGAACGTTTGTATTTTTTTGGTTCTAATAAACCCCATGTAAATCCAAGCATGTGTGTCAATTTGTACGTCTTTATCTACATTATTCCGTGATTTATTCAGTTTTCAAATTTATACTGATTTTTTGATCACCCGGTATATTTAAGTAAAATACTAGAGAAGCAATTTAATCGTTACCGCCATAACGTTACGTTGCTGTGCCGCTACGGCAGTCGAGTGCTCCGTCGCTGGCTGATGACCTCCCGAAAAGCTCCCGGTGATCTCCCACAGACCCATTACGTGGCAGAAAACAGATGTTCACGGGAGACGCAGGATGGGATGTGAAGCACCCAGCCAACGTCCGGCTCGCTTATCTGCTCCTCTTCTGTAAGGGAAACTTCTGTGTGACAAGGAGCGGTGAAACAGGTTACTTCATGCAGACACTGCTGAGAATCTGCATTTTTATGAGTTTTTGTGAAAACATTTCTACAGTTTAGGTGTCGGAAAGAGGAAATCAGAACTTATTTTAGGTCTCTGCTGACGGACTGAAGTAAAATTAAGCTCCAACGCTTTAGAGAACCTCCTGGTTACATACCTAAAGCTGACACACTTCATCAAAAACACGTTACAATATACACAACAAGAAAAGCAAGTATGAGAATCTCTTATCCATCGATACGCAACGGAGGTATCAGCAGTACCATGACCAAAGAACTGTGTCGACAGCCATATCTGTTATTTCTCTCGTAAAATGGCATATCCCACTCAGTGGGAAGAAGCGTTTCAAAAAATGGCTCTGAGCACTGAGGGACTTAACTTCTGAGGTCATCAGTCCCCTAGAACTTAGAACTACTTAAAGCTAACTAACCTAAGGACATCACACATATCCATGCCCGAGGCAGGATTCGAACCTTGGACCGTCGTGGCCGCGCGGTTCCAGAAGGTAGCGCCTAGATCCGCTCGGCCACCCCGGGCGAAAGAAGCGTTTCCAACTTGTTTGTAAGAATGGAAACCCACAATCATGTTGTCATTACCGGCTAACTAGCACCTTATTCACTGTATCCAAAGCTCTGCTACATGTTGTTCACGACCAGGTAACTGAGTAATTACGCATATTCATCTTATATGACAAGTATCATTCCAGTTTCCGTAAATGAAAACCTTGCACTAATTACGGTAACAGATGAACAAAAATATTAAACTTTCCTGGCAGATTAAAACTGTGTGCCGGACCGAGACTCGAACTCGGGACTTTTTTTTTTCTCTCGGGGCGGTTGTCGTAAATGTCGTAAGACATCCGTTTACGTTCGTTGTTGATCGATTAACTCAGTTTTTTTTATTACAGAGAGCATCTAACCCTCTGACCGAACACGCTGAGCTACGGTGCCGGTAACCAACTGAGCTACGCAAGCGTGACTCACGCCCCGTCCTCACAGCCTTACTTCTGCCAGTACCTCGTCTCCTACCTACCTTCCAAACTTTACAGAAGTTCGCAAGGTTCGCAGGAGAGATTCTGTAAAGTTTGGAAGGTAGGTAGGAGACGAGGTACTGGCAGACGTAAGGCTGTGAGTACCGGGCGTGAGTCGTGCTTCGGTAGCTCAGATGGTAGAGCACTTGCCCGCGAAAGGCAAAGGTCCCGAGTCCGAGTCTCGGTGTGGCACACAGTTTTAATCTGCCAGGAAGTTTCATATCAGCGCACACTCCGCTGCAGAGTGAAAATCTCATTTTGGAAATAAAAATATTCTACAGATAATTGTTTTTCCACAATATTAACACTACTAGGCTCTACGAAACAATATATACTGTTAGCTTTGAGGTATGGCGTAGATAAACGCCGCAGAGAAAATTTTCAGATGGTTGCTGACGTTTTCTGAAACCTACTTGAGAAACACAGCAGCGTGTTGTCTGTGGGAACTATAAATTGTCCTGGAAGTGTATTACCTCACGAAAGCCACAGGAGTCAGTCTTGAACCCAATATTGGTCTTCTGGCTTGTGATTGTCATTAATGGGTTTTATCGTCTTGTGAATACGATTTTCAGCTTTGCTTTAGTGCCAGACATGGAAACACCAATAGTACCATCGTCCAGATGAATTACGCCATGCCTTCAATGTTCACATGGACGACATCCTTTAAAGTTAAATAAATTCGAAGAATTCGTGGATAATTTTAGCACTCCATAAGAAATTAATTACTTCAAAACTTCCACGAATTTTTGGATCCTATTCTTCTCAATGGTATCCTAATACACATCACGAAACGGTGAAACATTTGCATGTAACTTTGGATGAACAGATCAGCTGGGCAGAAAAGACTGTTTTCACGTACGGGGAGATACCTGATTACCGTATGATCTGCAGAAGTTTCCAAACGAATTTCCATAGAGTGTGAAACATGAGATACTGCAATCACTCGATCTGCCAAAGCTCAACAATCGCGATGTAGTTCATTGCAGCACGAGCAGTGAACACTCTAGACGCTGAGAACTAACCAAGACATCTAGGATTCGCTAGCTACCACATCTATTTGAGCTAGTCAGTGCTTCATACACCCAGTTATACTACAGCCAGACAAGTTACGTGACTAACATACGTCATGTCTACGTCAGGGACTTCACGCAGCGCACACACCCCAGTTCTCTCACAGCGCACCAACCCCAGTTCTCTCAAAGTACACGCACCCCAGTTATTTCACAGCGCACGCACCCCAGTTCTCTCACAGTGCACGCACTCCAGTTCTCTCACAGTGCACGCACCCCAGTTCTCTCACAGTGCACGCACCCCAGTTCTCTCACAGTGCACGCACCCCAGTTCTCTCACAGTGCACGCACCCCAGTTCTCTCACAGTGCATGCACCCCAGTTCTCTCACAGTGCACGCACCCCAGTTCTCTCACAGTGCACGCACCCCAGTTCTCTCACAGTGCACGCACCCCAGTTCTCTCACAGCGCACACACCTCAGTTACTTCACAGCGCACACACCCCAGTTCTCTCACAGTGCATGCACCTCAGTTCTCTCACAGCGCACGCACCCCAGTTCTCTCACAGCGCATGCACCCCAGTTCCTCGCATTATGGATTAAGTACCTGTCATCTCATCGCAATCAAAACACAAAGTCACACTTATCTAGTATTCTATCTGTCGCCTTGCATGAAACAAAATAAGTCTCAAACTCCATTTCTATTGTGGTTCTCGTTTCTGGAACAAACTACCCTGTACTCTACGCATACATGAAGCCACTGATGCATTTTATTCCTTCCATCAACTCCTTAGCTTTTGACTGAATTTTTAACATAAATATCCAGTTTTTCTGCGCAAAACAATAAACCTAAAACTTCGATTTTCTTCCAGTATTTCTCCATCGTTCCCGTTTTTCTTCCCCCTAGCTTTATTACTTGGGTTTTTTCACGTTCTTCTATCTCTACCTCCACCACCCTAACTTTAAGGTCGATTGCTGCCAGTATAATCAGCTTACATCAACCTGCTTGTAGTTTATGTTGTCTCTATTTTCATGAAAAAACATTAACTTTTTCTGATTTAGTGATTAATGTTTCCAATATTCATGTTACTTCCATGCGCTAGATTTCTTATTAAGTGCGAGACTTCTTGCACCACTGGTGTCGTAATGAAATTAATGGAAACTTTCTAGATGCTACAAACCGTTTTATACCTCAACAGTAAGCTGTCGGAAATTTTTAATACAGGTGGATATTATATAGAAACAGATTTGGTTGCAAAACAGGCTTTATTATTTTATATTTTGCCAATAACGCGCCCGCATCTCGTGGTCGTGCGGTAGCGTTCTCGCTTCCCACGCCCGGGTTCCCAGTTCAATTCCCGGCGGGGTCAGGGATTTTCTCTGCCTCGTGATGGCTGGGTGTTGTGTGCTGTCCTTAGGTGAGTTAGGTTTAAGTAGTTCTAAGCTCTAGGGGACTGATGACCATAGATGTTAAGTCCCATAGTGCTCAGAGCCAATAACACGTTTTGTCTTGCTCCTTTAATGCAATCTTTGTCAAGCTGCGTACATGGGCCAAACTGGTAGTACTTACAAAGACATCTTTCAGGAACATGTATTGAAAATACTCCGTTATGCCTAAAAAGGCAAAAAACTGATTATTTTAGAAGAAATGGAGATGGTCAAACATAAACGATCAGTCGACCGGAAAGAATCAAATATAGTTTGATGCTTTTCTGCTCAAGTCCACTGGTTTGTTTCTTATATACGTTCTTACTTTATCTTATGAGATATGCTTTTTATTGTGTAAATATAGCTGATACTGGCCTATTTGCAATACCACATTTTGCGTTCCTTCATCTCTTTATTTTTTCCAAGTTAACACTCTTAGTATCACGTGCTTTTCTGAACAGTATTTTGTACTTTAGCCTAAAATTCAGATGCTTAATTGTTGCTTCTCATTATTTTTGGGCACGAAGTTATCGCGGGAAATGTTTCCAGTATACTTGTGTTTTAACTTTGCATTTGTGGAGATGCAGATTTGCGACATAAATGTATTCCATTTAACCCACTAAAAATTAGTTTCCAAGGTTGTTTCATACAGTTTAACCCCCCAGAACTACTACAGTGTACGCTTAATGCAATTTACTTTTTAAATCGTTACTCAATCCTGCTCAATAAAACTCTTTCATGTAACCATATTATTTATATTTCTAAAAAGGAATTTTATCAGTTTTCCACTGTTCGTTTCTGTAACTCAACACCACATTGGCTGTTTAGCTAACTCTGTCCTTCTATGGCGCCATCTGCTCTAAGAGGTGCTAACTGCATCTACACTCCTGGAAATGGAAAAAAGAACACATTGACACCGGTGTGTCAGACCCACCATACTTCCTCCGGACACTGCGAGAGGGCTGTACAAGCAATGATCACACGCACGGCACAGCGGACACACCAGGAACCGCGGTGTTGGCCGTCGAATGGCGCTAGCTGCGCAGAATTTGTGCACCGCCGCCGTCAGTGTCAGCCAGTTTGCCGTGGCATACGGAGCTCCATCGCAGTCTTTAACACTGGTAGCATGCCGTGAGAGCGTGGACGTGAACCGTATGTGCAGTTGACGGACTTTGAGCGGGGGCATATAGTGGGCATGCGGGAGGCCGGGTAACGTACCGCCGAATTGCTCAACACGTGGGGCGTGAGGTCGCCACAGTACATCGATGTTGTAGCCAGTGGTCGGCGGAAGGTGCACGTGCCCGTCGACCTGGGACCGGACCGCAGTGACGCACGGATGCATGCCAAGACCGTAGGATCCTACGCAGTGCCGTAGGGGACCGCACCGCCACTTCCCAGCAAATTAGGGACACTGTTGCTCCTGGGGTATCGGCGAGGACCATTCGCAACCGTCTCCATGAAGCTGGGCTACGGTCCCGCACACCGTTAGACCGTCTTCCGCTGACGCCCCAACATCGTGCAGCCCGCCTCCAGTGGTGTCGCGACAGGCATGAATGGAGGGACGAATGGAGACGTGTCGTCTTCAGCGATGAGAGTCGCTTCTGCCTTGGTGCCAATGATGGTCGTATGCGTGTTTGGCGCCGTGCAGGTGAGCGCCACAATCAGGACTGCATACGACCGAGGCACACAGGGCCAACACCCGGCATCATGGTGTGAGGAGTGATCTCCTACACTGGCCGTACACCTCTGGTGATCGTCGAGGGGACACTGAATAGTGCACGCTACATCCAAACCGTCATCGAACCCATCGTTCTACCATTCCTAGACCGGCAAGGCAACTTGCTGTTCCAACAGGACAATGCACGTCCGCATGTATCCCGTGCCACCCAACGTGCTCTAGAAGGTGTAAGTCAACTACCCTGGCCAGCAAGATCTCCGGATCTGTCCCCCATTGCGCATGTTTGGGACTGGATGAAGCGTCGTCTCACGCGGTCTGCACATCCAGCACGAACGCTGGTCCAACTGAGGCGCCAGGTGGAAATGACATGTCAAGCCGTTCCACAGGACTACATCCAGCATCTCTACGATCGTCTCCATGGGAGAATAGCAGCCTGCATTGCTGCGAAAGGTGGATATACACTGTACTAGTGCCGACATTGTGCATGCTCTGTTGCCTGTGTCTATGTGCCTGTGGTTCTGTCAGTGTGATCATGTGATGTATCTGACCCCAGGAATGTGTCAATAAAGTTTCCCCTTCCTGGGACAATGAATTCACGATGTTCTTATTTCAATTTCCAGGAGTGTATCTTGTAGTCCAATGCTTCAATGCCCAGTATTATTTGCATTTCCAAAACTTATACAAGTTTACATTTTGTGGTGCATTTCTGTATACCAGTTAACCACTTGCTGTAGCCAGCGGTTCCTTTGTCTCAAACCCTCCGAAACACAGACAATCATCATAGGCCGCACCACCTGCTCCTTCCTTCTTCACGATTTCTACTTCACCGTTTATGGTCGTCCCATCCAGCTCACCCCCACGTTGAGATACCTTGGCGTCACCCTTGACCGTCACCTCACCTGGACCCCTCACCTGCTGACCCTCCAGCAGAAAGCCCAATCTCGCCTGCTTCCATCTCCTCAAACTCCTATCTGGCCGGATATAGGGATTGCTTCCTTCCATCATCCTCCACACCTATAAATCCCTCATCTGCCCTTTCCTCTGTTATGCCAGCGTTGCCTGGATTTCTGTGTCCCCTCCCTCCCCCCCCCCCCCACCCCGCTTTTACAAGGCCCTCCAAATCCTCAAATGCCATGCACTCCACCTCACCTTCTGTATCCACCTTCCTTCCCCATGGATGACCTCCTCTCCTTCCTCCACCACCTCCATTTCCTCCAACATCTCCGCATCCTTTACACTGTCTGCAAGCTTGATCCCTCCCTCCCACCCCCTGGTTTCCTCCTTGCTCTCTATCCCCCTCCTGTTTCTGTGCCTCTATCACTGTATCCCTCCCTCATTCCACTTAGATACCCTCCGTCTCCTTCATCAGGGCAATTTCCAGCACCTTCCCCTCCCGGATGTTGAACTTCGCCATGACATCTACACTTCCTTCAAACTGTAATCTGGCCTTGTTCCCTCCCCTCCCCAGGGCCACCCTTTTCCTCTCCCCTCCTTCTCCCAGAGCATATTTTCCTCCTTCCCCCCCCCCCCCCCCGAGTCCCTGCACTCCCTCCTCAACTGTGTCCCTCCCACATCCTTCCCTCCCCAGCCCACTTCGATGCACCGCAGCCCCTCTCTCCCCTTCTCCACCCCTCCCTCCCTTCTTCCCATGTCCCTCATCTCCATGCCCCTGGCAGATCCTGTGTTTGCTCATAGTCATCAGTGTGCTACGTCAGTGTTGTGTTTGGAGCTGTTCACCTGTGCATCCAGAGCTGTTATTTTAATTGTGTACCGTGTTACGGTCAGTGATCGTTATATGCTATGCCGTCCATCGCTGCTTTTATGCTCCAGCCATACTTCGCCTTGTGCTCCTTTAATTGTCCCAGTGTGAAGTTTCTTGTGCACAACACTTTTTTTATGGCTTTTATCTCCATTTTACAGTTGCCTCCTTTTTGTCTGTCCTCTTCCATTATGTTCCGCCTTTTATGTTTATGTACGCCATATTTTCTCCTTTGTAATTTTAAATGTCTTCTATTTATAAGTAATGTCTTTCGGCTGAAGAGCAGCGCATATGATGCTGCCAGCCTGCCCCAGATGGGGTATGCAAATACAATAAAGGAAAAAAAAGTGTCTTAAATCTCGACATGGGCAATCACCTACTGAGGTGACTTCCCGTGTACTCAACACTGTTTTATATTATTAAGTTGTTTTAAAAATTCTTTCTGTTGTGTGTATTGATGTCTTTGATGCATAAGATCGGTTATTGGCCTCTGAATTTTTTTGGCTATTATATACCATTTATTTTTAATTTAAACAGGCACCGCACAATGTTCTTAAAATACTGACAAAGGTATATGCATGGACTGGAGCTACGTGTTGAACACCTGTTGTGCCAATAAGTTGCTTTTAATATTTTCCTTGGTAGCCCAAAGTCTTACTGAATTGGGATCATGCCACTTTTAAGGATTTTATGTATTTTCTTTGTAGGTCAATCTGAAGATGTCTTAAGCAAGACAAAATGTCCCATGTGTCTAGCTCCAACTACCACCCCACGCTAAAAGTCCGTTAATTCAGGTCGTGCAGCCATAACCACATCTGACACCTTTTCACATTAATCGGCTAAGTACAAATTATAGTTCCAGTAATGCACTGCTCTTTTATACCTTGTGTATGCGATACTAACGCCGTCTATAAATGTGCATATCGCTATCATATGACCTTTTCCACTTCAGTGTATGAACTCGGATACTGAACGATTCTAAGACAACAAAACCTTGGTGAGGTTGGTACCCCAGTAAATTAACAGCAGACCAATTCGGTAGAATCTTAATATATTGTTGAGGGCCAGTGGCCTCCAATTTTGTAGACATATGTTAGGGTTACTTCAACTGCGCACAGTTAACAGCTGCTCTTATCGAAATTCGCGGTGTTCTTGCGACCATAACTCTTCCTTTTCGAGACGACACTAATGATACAAACAGAAAGGTTACTCACGCCTAAAGTTAAAATCCAAAGCTCCCGCAACTCTGCTGTTCTGAGCTGCAGATGATTTGTGTTCTTTGACACGTGGGACTTTAGATTACAACGTCAGGATAGTTTAGAGTGTGCTGGCAAATAATAACACATAACACATAAACTAACACCACCATCACTATCAGGTGGTCATCAGAAACGATGACATTGAGACATTGAACACAGGAATAGTCAAAGCATCCAACGTACCGACATGATTTGAAGTGATAGCGTCTCTACGCATAAGCTAGCTCATTATCTATCATCGTCTAAGTCTATGTATGTTATCACATATTAAAACATATTTTGTCAACACCAAACAAATTCACTTCTTATGCGACTTTACTTGATTGTTGCGCGGTGGTCTAGCGGTTCTAGGCGCCAAGTCCGGAATCGCGCGACTGCTACGGTCGCAGGTTCGAATCCTGCTTCGGGCATGGATGTGTGTGATGTCCTTAGGTTAGTTAGGTTTAAGTAGTTCTAACTTCTAGGGGACTGATGACCATAGATGTTAAGTCCCATAGTGCTCAGAGCCATCTGAACATCTGAACTTGATTGTTGTTGACTAAATACGAGCGAAAACAAAGCTTATTATGCTATAACTGGAGTTGACGTTCGCCATACGGTCTAGCTCCTCTGAGCCCAGCCGCGTTCTCTCTTAATAATGGCGCATCGCCACCACTGCTGCCCGTCCTGAACATCAGTGACGTCACACCATCCACTTCAAGAGATATTAATACTTGTCTTTATACTAGCAAAGGGCCTAGAAGAGCAGTTGAACGGAATGGACAGTGTCTTGAAAGGAGGATATACGATTAACATCAACAAAGGCAAAACAAAGATAATGGAATGTAGTCGAATTAAATCGGATGATGCTGAAGGAATTAGATTAGGAAATGAGACACTTATAGTAGTAAATGAGCTTTGCTATTTGGGGAGCAAAATAACTGATGATGATCAAAGTAGAGAGGATATAAAATGTAGACTGGTAATGGCAAGGAAAGCGTTTCTGAAGAACAAGTCGTCTCTGGAAGTATTTGTATGGAGTGTAGCCATGTGTGGAAGTGAAACGTGGACGATAAATAGTTTAGACAAGAAGAGAATAGAAGATTTCGAAATGTGGTGCTACAGAAGAATGCAGAAGATTAGGTGGGTAGCTCACGTAACTAATGGGTAGGAGCTGAATAGAATTGGGAAAAACAGAATTTTGTGGCACAACTTGACTAGAAGAAGGGTTCGGGTGGTTGGACATATTCTGAAGCATCAAGGGATCACCAATTTAGTATTCGAGGGCTGCGTGAAGGGTAAATATCGTAGAGAGAGACCAAGAGATGAAGACACCACGCAGATCCAGAAGGATGTAGGTTGTCGTAGGTTCAAATGGTTCAAATGGCTCTGAGCACTATAGGACTTAACTTCTGAGATCATCAGTCATCTAGAACTTAGAACTACTTAAACCTAACTAACCTAAGGACATCACAGACACCGATGCCCGAGGCAGGATTCGAACCTGCGACCGTAACGGTCGCGCGGTTCCAGGCTGTAGCGCCTAGAACCGCTCGGCCACACCGTCCGGCTTCCGTAGGTACTGGGAGATGAAAAAGCTTGCACAGGATAGAGTAGCATGGAGAGCTGCATCATACCAGTCTGTGGATTGAAGACCACAACAACAACATTACACTAGCTTAAATCGAAGGATCCATTGCCGATAATTTCAGAATGATACATCCCAGTACCTCCTAAGTATGTCTGACAGTCCGTAACTTTATCGTGTACTACATTGGCCAGTCACACTTGTCAAAAGCCTGAATAACGACCTTTTGCAGTGTAGACAGATACGAAATATGCAGGAAGAGAGTCAATGATGTTCTTTTACTGTCAGGGATGCGGAGCCATGCTATGCCTTGGCCAGTTGCAGTAGATTTTTCTGTTGAGATGAATAGCGCGAGCCGGCCTCTGTGGCAGACCAGTTCTAGGCGCTTCAGTCTGCTGCTGCTACGGTCGCAGGTTCGAATCCTGCCTCGGGCATGGGTGTGTGCGATGTCCTTAGGTTAGTAAGGTTTAAGTAGTTCTAAGTTCTAGGGGACTGATGACGTCAGATGTTAAGTCCCATAGTGCTCAGAGCCATTTGAATCGTTTTGAATAGGGCGAACAGTCCGATCGAGGCGGTACTGCAGATTCTCGATTGGGTTTAAATTCGAGGAGTCTGGTTACCAGGGGAGTACGGTCAACTCATCCTAGTGCTCTTCGATCCACGCATGTACATTGCGAGCTGAGTGAGACGTTGCATTGTCCTACTGGTAGATGCCTCCGTGGCGAGGAAAAACAAACTGCATGTCGGGGTGGACATGGTCCCCAAAGATAGATGCATAGTTTTGTTGATCTAATCTGCCTTCTTCAGTGACGAAATTACCCAGGAAATGTCACGAAAGCATTCCCCAGACCACAACGACCCTCTGCCGATCTGGATCCTAAGCTTTCAGATTTTCACATCGTACACGCCAACGGACATCTGTCCGATGGAGCTTAAAACTTGATCCATGTGAAAAAGTCATCTTTCGCCACTCTGTGGACGTGCATTTGCCGTACTGAGCGCAAATTCCAACTTTCGTCACCAATGAACAGCAGTAAGCATAGGTGCATGGACCAGGAGCCTGCTGCGGAGGCCCTTACGCAGCAACTTTCGCTGGACGGTCGTAGAGGAGACACTGCTGGTAGCCCATTGGCTCATCTGGGCTGTCAGCTGCTTAGCCGTTGCACTTCTATTCGCCCGTACACGTCTCCGCAGCCGTCGTTCATCCTGTCATCCATGGTTCGTGGCACGCCACAGTTGCCTCAGCACCGGTTTTGGATACCGATATTATGCCACTCATAGCAAACTTTACCCCCCATGAACCATGGACCTTGCCGTTGGTGGGGAGGCTTGCGTGCCTCAGCGATACAGATAGCCGTACCGTAGGTGCAACCACAACGGAGGGGTATCTGTTGAGAGGCCAGACAAACGTGTGGTTCCTGAAGAGGGGCAGCAGCCTTTTCAGTAGTTGCAGGGGCAACAGTCTGTATGATTGACTGATCTAGCCTTGTAACATTAACCAAAACGGCCTTGCTGTTACTGCGAACGGCTGAAAGCAAGGGGAAACTACGGCCATAATTTTTCCCGAGGGCATGCAGCTTTACTGTATGATTAAATGATGATGGCGTCCTCTTGGGTAAAATATTCCGGAGGTAAAATAGTCCCCCATTCGGATCTCCGGGCGGGGACTACTCAAGAGGATGTCGTTATCAGCAGAAAGAAAACTGGCGTTCTACGGATCGGAGCGTGGAATATCAGATCCCTTAATCGGGCAGGTAGGTTAGAAAATTTAAAAAGGGAAATGGATAAATCTAGACTCGATGTTAACAAATTTCTCTTCTTCATTAACGCCATTGAAAGTCTGCATTTTATACCCTCTCTACTTCAACCATCATCAGTTATTTTTCTCCCCAAATAGCAAAATTCCTTTACTACTTTAAGTGTCCCATTTCCTAATGTAATTCCCTCAGCATCAGCCGACTTAATTCGACTACATCCCATTATCCTCGTTTTGCTTATATCCTCCCTTTAAGACACTGTCTATTCCATTGAACTGCTCTTCCAAGTCCTTTGGTGTCTCTGACAGAATTACCATGTCATCGGCGAAACTTAAAGTTTTTATTTCTTCCTCATGGATTTTAATACCTACTCCGAATTTTTCTTTTGTTTCCTTTACTGCTTGCTCAGTATACAGATTGAATAACATTGGGGAGAGGCTACAACCCTGTCTCACTCCCTTCCCAACCACTGCTCCCTTCCATGTCTCTCGAGTCTTATAACTGCCATCTGGTTTAAGTACAAATTGTAAATAGCCTTTCGCTCCCTGTATTTTACCCCTGCCACAATCAGACTTTGAAAGAGACTATCCCAGTCAACATTATCAAAAGCTTTCTCCAAGTCTACAAATGCTAGAAACGTACGTTTGCCTTTTCCTAATCTAGCCTCTAAGATAAGTCGTAGGGCCAGCATTGCGGAATCCAAACTGATCTTCCCCGAGGTCGGCATCTACTAGTTTTTCCATTCGTCTGTAAAGAATTCGTGTTAGTATTTTGCAGCCGTGACTTATTAAACTGATAGTTCGGTAATTTTCACATCTGTCAATGCCTGCTTTCTTTCGGATTGTAATTAGCCAGTGACCATAAGGACCATTAATAGTCGGCTTACAGAAAGGGGACTGAGCTCACTGCGGCTCTTGCGCCGATTGTCATTGATTTCTATACCCTCCCCCCCCCCCCCCCCAATCCCATTTGCAGTTTTGTCGGGCAGATTCAGCCTGTAATCTTATTTACTGGAGTATAATTGTCTTCAGTTATGAGTAGCGCTTCGTAGTGAGCCGCAATGACTAGCGAAGACATGTCTGGAGGCCCCCGGACAGCAGAGTGTTACCAACCTGACGGTCGGCCGCCATACGGCCCACCAACAAGGAGTGATGGCTTGGCGTGCCATTACATTCCACATAACGTCCCCTTTGATTTCATACGTGGCACCCTTACAGTATCGCGTCACGCCGATGATATTCTACGCCCCGTTTTGTTGCCCCTCATGGCAAGCCTCCCTGGGCTTACAGTTCAGCACGATAATACCTTTCCGCATACGGCGGGAATTTCTATTGCTTGTCTTCGAGATCATTTGGAGCATTAAGGCAGGGACCTCCAAACACCTCCGGGCGCTGACGATCTAACGACCCAGTTGAACAGAATTTGGCACGATATCCCTCAAGCTAACACTTGGTTCAAGAATCAGTCAAGAAGGTTGTATACATGGAAAAAGCCTGGAGATACTGACAGGTTTCAAATAGATTATATAATGGTAAGACGGAGATTTAGGAGCCAGGTTTCAAATTGTACTACTATCCAGGGGCAGATGTGGACTCTGACCACAATCTATTGGTTATGAACTGTAGATTAAAACTGGAGAAACTGCAAAAAGGTGGCAATTTAAGGAGATGGGACCTGGATAAACTGACTAAACCAAAGGTTGTACAGAGTTTCAGGGAGAGTATAAGGGAACAATTGACAAGAATGGGTAAAGAAATAGAGTAGAAGAAGAATGGGTAGCTTTGAGGGATGAAGCAGCGAAGGCAGCAGAGGATCAAGTAGGTTAAAAGACGAGGGCTAGTAGAAATCCTGGGGTGACAGAAGAAATACTGAATTTAATTGATGAAAGAAGAAAATATAAAAAATGCAGTAAATGAAGCAGGCAAAAAGGAATACAAACGTCTCAAAAATGAGATCGGCAGAAAGTGCAAAATAGCTAAGCAGGCATGACTAGAGGACAAATGTAAGGATGTAGAGGCTTATCTCACTAGGGGTAAGATAGATACTGCCTGCAGGAAAATTAAAGAGACCTTTGGAGAAAAGAGAGCCACTTGTATGAATATCAAGAGCTGAGACGGAAACCCAGTTCTAAGCAAAGAAGGGAAAGCAGAAAGGTGGTAGGAGTATATAGAGGGACTATACAAGGGCGATGTACTCGAGGACAATGTTATAGAAAGGGAAGAGGAAGTAGATGAAGACGAAATGAGAGATACGATACTGCGTGAAGAGTCTGACAGAGCACTGAAAGACCTGAGTCGAAACAAGGCCCCGGAAGTAGACAACATTCCATTAGAACTACTGACGGCCTTGGGAGAGCCAGTCCTGTCAAAAATCTACCATCTGGTGAGCAACATGTACGAGACAGGCGATATAACCTCAGACTTCAAGAAGAATATTGTAATTCCCATCCCAAAGAAAGCAGACATTGACAGATGTGAAAATTACCGAACTATCAGTTTAATAAGTCACGGCTGCAAAATACTAACGCGAATTCTTTACATACGAATGGAAAAATTGGTAGAAGCCGACCTCGGGGAAGATCAGTTTGGATTCCGTAGAAATACGGGAACACGTGAGGCAATACTGACTCTACGATTTATCTTAGAAGCTAGATTAAGAAAAGGCAAACGTACGTTTCTATCATTTGTAGACATGGAGAAAGCTTTTGATAATGTTGACTGGGATAGTCTCTTTCAAAGTCTGATTGTGGCAGGGGTAAAATACAGGGAGCGAAAGGCTATTTACAATTTATTTAAACCAGATAGCAGTTATAAGGCTCGAGAGACATGGAAGGGAGCAGTGGTTGGGAAGGGAGTGAGACAGGGTTGTAGCCTCTCCCCAATGTTATTCAATCTGTATACTGAGCAAGCAGTAAAGGAAAAAAAAGAAAAATTCGGAGTAGGTATTAAAATCCACGAGGAAGAAATAAAAACTTTAAGGTTCGCCGATGACATTGTAATTCTGTCAGACACACCAAAGGACTTGGAAGAGCAGTTCAACGCGATAGACAGTGTCTTGAAGGGAGGATATAAGCAAAACGAGGATACTGGAATGTAGTCGAATTAAGTCGGCTGATGCTGAGGGAATTACATTAGGAAATGGGACACTTAAAGTAGTAAAGGAGTTTTGCTATTTGGGGAGCAAAATAACTGATGATGGTTGAAGTAGAGAGGATATAAAATGCAGACTGGAAATGACAAGAAAAGCGTTACTGAAGAAGTGAAATTTGTTAACATCGAGTATAGATTTAAGTGTCAGGAAGTCGTTTCTGAAAGTATTTTTATGGAGTGTAGCCATGTATGGAAGTGAAACGTGGACGATAAATAGTTTAGACAAGAAGAGAATAGAAGCTTTCGAAATGTGGTGCTACAGCAGATTGCTGAAGGTTAGATGGGTAGATCACATAACTAATGAGGAGGTATTGAGTAGGATTGGGGAGAAGAGAAGTTTGTGGCACAACTTGTCTGGAAGAAAGGATCGGTTGGTAGTAAATGTTCTGAGGCATCAAGGGAATACCGATTTAGTATTAGAGGGCAGCGTGGAGGGTAAAAATCGTAGAGGGAGACCAAGAGATGAGTACACTAAGCAGATTCAGAAGGATGTAGGTTGCAGTAAGTACTGGGAGATGAAGAAGCTTGCACAGGATAGAGTACCATGGAGAGCTGCATCAAACTAGTCTCAGGACTGAAGACGACGACTACATCCCTTAGGACGTCATCCAACAACTCTATAAATCAGTGCCAAGCAGAGTGACTGCATGGTCAGAGAGGAGCAACGCGTTGTTGACTTGTTCAATTTGTGAAACTTGATCCTTTGTATAATCCAATTATTATGAAATGGTAATCATTTGTTTGTCCCTACGTCTACATCACATCTACCGATTTCCGTGCCATTCTGATAATCCCTTCCTTACTCGTCTTTTTTTCTGCGCCTTATGTCACACCTGCCACTCTTCAGGAAGATGGATGTGACCTGTGTTTTCTTCCACGTATTGGTCATAGGTTGTTGTTAGAGTGCTCTACTGTGTATCATGGTTAAGAAAGAGGCGAGCTCAGCATCAAGTTTTGTATGGAATGTAAAAACGATTTCGAGGCGGAAGTCGCTGCCTGTCGTTAAGTTCTCTGGTTCAAGACTTCTACTCGACTGTACTGACCCGTGCCGGGATAAGTTGTATCATACTTAAAAGTACAGTCTGATGTGATGATGGCGAACGCCAAATCCAGTAATATGTAAAATATAAGAGAATAAAATCATTTCAGTCTAAACTGACCTTTCAGTAAAAGAATCAAAGTGGTCGCTGCCTCCTACATAGAATTTATGTCTTCTTCTGATTACTGCACCTTGCCAGACCGGTTCGGCAATCACCTATACATGATAATATATTTAACTATATAAAATGTTTTAAAAATGTGAAGCAGAAATCCACAAACATGTAATGCAAATCAAATCCTCCAGTATTGTATGGTTAAAATGGATCTGCACTATGCAGCTTAACTTCTGAGGTCATCAGTCGCTTAGAACTTAGAACTAATTAAACCTAACGAACCTAAGAACATCACACACATCCATCCCCGACGCAGGATTCGAACCTGCGAGCGTAGCAGTCGCTCGGCTCCAGACTGTAGCGCCTAGAACCGCACGGCTACTATGGCCGGCCCAGTATTGTAATAAGAAACTTGTTTAGGATAGCCAAACATAAGGGGCGGTTTGCTTTTTGTTCATGAAATGAAAGAAAATTGAGGTTGTTAAACATGTGAACGAGAACAAGGCTCAGAATGAGTAGCGTTGTATCAATTAACAGTTCCCCTGCGACTGTGGAAAATCATCTAAAACCAGTGTTGAAAGCGAGTATAAGTATGTTTCTACGCTTTGGTACTCATTCCGATAGCCAGAAAGCAGCTACGAAACATAATTCTCAGATGCGAAATGACAGCATTCGTTTCATAGAACGACAGTTACGTCGCTGCAAACCCGCTGGTCGAAAGAGGCAGATGAGGTCGTGTTTGAGTTTCACCAGGATATTCGTTTCTTGTATCTATGCACACAAGGACCAGCGGACTTCGTGGTGGATGAAGAAACACTGTGCACTTCAGGCCGCACGGTCGCCGTACTGCGTCGACAAACAACTTTCACTGAAACAGCCGCGCGAATGTGAACGCATGTAGAGGTGTGCGCTGAAAAGCGCCCGAGCCGGTAGTAACGTCACAAACACGTTACACTTTTTCGCTTCGCTACGTTTAGATGCTTACCACAAATGATACCGGAAAAATTTACACAAAGCCTACCATGCAACGTGGGTTCCAGGACTACTGCAGAAACAATTCAGCACACGCAAACAAGAGAGAGTAACAATTGGCGCTAGTATTTTCAGTTGGAGATAACGTTAGTGCCGTTTTAAACTGCGAAACCATTCCAGAGGCAGATGTGAAGTCCAGTCGTCATTTATTGGTTGTGAACTACTGATTAAAACTGCAGAAATTGCAGAAAGGTAGCAGCTTAATGAGATGGGAACTAGATAAACAAAAAGAACCAGAAGCTGTTGACAGTTTCAGAAGGAGAATTAGGAAAACGACTCACTGAAACCGAGGAAAGGAATACAGTAAACGCTTAATGGATAGTTCTGAGCCATGAAATAGTGAAGTTAGCAGATAACCTAGTAGGC
Organism: Schistocerca gregaria; assembly: GCF_023897955.1. Lineage (NCBI taxonomy): Eukaryota > Metazoa > Arthropoda > Insecta > Orthoptera > Acrididae > Schistocerca > Schistocerca gregaria. Next base: position 973,072,173 of record NC_064920.1, on the reverse strand, counting down.
CCACTAGAAATCATTGGATAACGCAAGAGATATTGAATTTAACTGACGAAAGGAGAAATTTAAAATGTAGTAAATGAATAACGCGAAATGAAATAAAAAAGTCTAAAACTGACATTGAAATAAAATGCAAAATGGCTAAGCAGAAGTGGCTAGAGGATATATGTAGCAGCATGCATTGCTATGGCAAAATAGATGCTACCTATGGAAGCATTAGAAATACCTTTGGAAAAAAGAGAGGAATAAACGGTCAGACGGCAAGCCAGTACTAAGCAAAGAAGGGAAAGACGAATGGTGGATGGATTATGTAGAACGGATGTACTGAAGAAGTGAACTGAAAGGCAATATTATAAAAGAGGAAGATAAATAATGAAGGTGAGATAGGTGATCCATACTGTGAGAAGAATTTGACGGAGCACTGAAAGCCATAATGTGGAACAAGGCCCATGGAGTAGACGACATTCCCCCTTAGTTATTGTGTCCCTGGGACAGCCAGCCATGATGAAACTAATCAACCTGGTGTGTATGATAGCAGAGACAGCAGAAATACCCTCAGATTTCAAGAAGAACGTAACAATTCCAGTTCCAAAATACGAAGTCTCTCAAGAGTGTGAATATTACTGAATTATCCGTTTAATAAGCCGTGGCTGCATAATAGACATGAGTTATTTACAACCAAATGGAAAAATCAGTAGAGGCTGACATCCGCGACAATCAGTATAGATAACTAGAAAAATGTAGAAGCATGCGAAGCAGTATTGATGACCCTACGACATACCTTACTTAGGAGATAGGCTAAAGGAAGCTAAAACTACGTTTATAGCATTTGTAGATGTAAAGAAAGATTTTGACAATGTTGACTGGGCTACACGACAGAAAGTTACAAGAAATTGTGAACGAAAGGCAGATGTGAATCTAGATTTCTGTAGAAGAACACTAAACTCTCTAATCTGTCATCTGCCACGATGACAATTCACTAAACTTTTCGATAGCAGAGGCTGTCATATCCTGAAAGTACGGAGCATTGGAGGATGATTAATCTCCTAGCGTTCACTATTGTCGTCACGGACGGACGCCTCGCGTAATGATATGAATGCCACTGACCATCATGAACGACGGAGTCTTACCAAAGCCACCAGTACTGTTGTCAGATAGCTCTGTATAAGCGATTTATGGGTATACTGTTTCCAGCTTCTGCTAGACATACTTTAGTTTCTTAATTTAAGCTGTTTCTCGCAACAGAAACATACATATTACACACAATTATCATATATTAATTTAACACAAGCTTGGCCACTTCCAACGCATTTTCTGTTCTTTGATGACGTTCATCTTTTATGCAGTAGGCTGGACGCAGTCGCATTGCAGCATATGATGAGCAGTCTAGTCTTCTCCACAGTCACAATGATCATCTTGATCATTGTAGCCCCATCTTGCAAAATGGGCATGGATGTGTGTGATATCCTTAGGTTAGTTAGGTTTAAGTAGATCTACGTTCTAGGGGACTGATGACGTCAGATGTTAAGTCCCATAGTGCTTAGAGCCATTTGAACCATTTTCAGGGACTTCCAACTCGTCCATTCCTCATCATAGTCAGGAAATAAAGTAGCATAAACACTTTTACGACCAGGGGAGAGATTGGTAGTAATCTTCGGTAGTTCCATCCTAGCTTTTCCAGCAGTGGTTCTAAGTGCCGCCGATGTTCTAATCTAAGGAAATTCCCCTTTGACTGTTGCCATTGGTGGCACGATTTGTACCCATACGCAGTACGTGTTCACCCCTGCTCCCTAGTCTTTCTTTCTTTCTTTCCTCAATCGTAGCAATTTGTGCTAGGCGATGCTATTCCTCTGAGGCGGTAAGACCATTAGACTGGACTGGATTTCAAGCAACCTGATTCTACAGGTGTCGTTCAGAGCTATGGGTACCTGTTTAGAATGTACTGAATTATATCAAACAGGAGAAGCATATTATGGCGCAGAACAGCGTAGTGTCATTGCAGTAGTTTGAATAGTTTCAGGTTGACTACCCCACAGCCATCTGGTCATGTCCATGGAAGATTTCTCCTGGTGGAAACTTGTGACTTGGAGTTCATTCTGTGCTTCTTGAAAGTAAAATATCTATCAAGTGTCATTCCTCAATATTTTGGGGTCTCATAACGTTCGAGCTCTGATCATTGTATCTTTAAGTTGCGACGTGATTCCTTGTTTCTCAAATTAAACGCACACACTTGTGTTTTCGATGGATTTGGTTTAAGTTGATTTGTGTTTTAGCACCTGCAAAGTTGTTTAAGGGACTGATTCAAAAACAATCTTCTGGATAGCTAGAGAAAGGTCTCCGGCGCACAAGAACACCTGCTATTGGATACTATGGGTTGGTCATTCGTGTGTATATGGAACAGAATTGGAGCCAGCGAACTTCACTGCAGGCGGACGTGTATCTGTAGTCATCTTCGCCTACGCAGTTCTTGGAAGTCGACGAAGGGCTTGTGATTCAGCAACCTAGTTTGGTTATAGACATTGACCAATAGTAGCTGGTGACTGACAGTGTCCTAACCTGCTGATATGTCAACAAATACCACACCTCTCACCTTACAAGTTTCAAATCCACCTTCTATAAACTGTGTTAGATTTAACAACTGTCCGATACAGCTTTTGCCTGATAGAAATCCAGATTGCTGAGGTATCAGTGATGGGTCATTTACAGGTGATAGGCGATTTAAAATCTATTATTCCAACATTTTTTTATTAAATGGCAAATTGAAAATCAGTCATACAGAAAACATACGTATTCTACAATGATAAGCCAGAACATTAACACTACCTGCTTAATAGCCGGTCCACCTTTGGCACGGATAACGGCGGCGACGCCTCGTGGCACCGTCTTGTAGTTCACTGAAGGGAGTTGGCGCCACATCTGCACGCGCAACTCATCTAATTCCCGCAAATTCTGGAGGGGGGGGGGCGATGAGCTCGGACGCTACGTTCAGTAACCTCCCAAATGTGTTCGATGGTGTTCAAATCTAGCGAGTTGGGGGAGGGGGGGGGGAAGGATAGCATATCAACTGTAACTCGCCACTGTGTTCCTCGAACCACTCCGTCACACTCCCTCGCTTCTGACATGAAGCATTATCTTCTTGAAAAATGCCACTGCTGTCGGGAAATATAATCGTCATGAAGGTGTGCACTTGGTCTGTAACCAGTGTACGATACTTCTTGGCCGTCATGGTGCCTTGCACGAGCTCTATTGGACCCATGGACCCATGGAAAACAAGCTCGAGGCGTCCCATGTTCCCTAGAACAGAATGGAGACGCCTCGAGTTTGTTTTCGTACCCCTACCGGTGTCAAGGAGCTGTTCCGTTAGAAGATGACAGATTCGTTCCCTCCTATCGGCATGAATAAGGTTCTGGATTCATCCGACTATGCAACACTCTTCCACTGCGCCAACTTCCAATGCCGATGACCGCGTGCCCATTTCAATCGTAGTTGCTGACGTCGTGACGGTACATGCGTGTGTCGACGGCAGCGGAGGTCCTTCGTTAGGAGTGTTCGGTGCTCTGTGTGCTCAGACACACTTTTACTCCGTCCACCACTAAAGTCCGATGTTAGTTTCAGCGAAATTTGCCGTCAGTCCTGTTTTACCGGTCTGCCAAGGCTACGACGTACGAAATTTGTTAGGAGGGGTGGCCGCCCAACCCCACAACGTCTGAACGTCGTTTTATCTTGGTTTCCCCACGTGTTGAAGACATTCACCCCAACACTTGTCGAACACCCGACACGTCGCGCAGTCCCCGAAATGCTCATTCCGAGACGTCGGGCCATTACAATCTACCCTCGGCCAAACCCAGATAAATCACGCGCCTTCCCCATTCTACACACGGACGGCACTTTTACTGAGACTACGCTCACCAAAAAATGGTTCAACTGGCTCTGAGCACTATGGGACTTAACATCTGAGGTCATCAGTCCCCTAGAACTTATAACCTAAGGACATCACACACACCCATGCCAGAAGCAGGATTCGAACCTGCGACCGTAGCGGCCACGCGGTTCCGTACTGAAGCGACTAGAGCCGCTCAGCCACCACCACCGGCACCACATACACCATGAGTGTGTTTGACTGGCAGTCATTACTTGTCAGGAGAGGCTGCTATCGCCTGGACGGGTTTGTACTGGTAGTAGGCTGGTGGCCATAATGTTCTGGGTGATCATTGTATTTACATTGTTGACAAATACTCTTACTTATTACAAATATGTTGATAATACGTAATCTTCATGTATACACTACTGGAAATGGAAAAAAGAACACATTGACACCGGTGTGTCAGACCCACCATACTTGCTCCGGACACTGCGAGAGGGCTGTACAAGCAATGGTCACACGCACGGCACAGCGGACACACCAGGAACCGCGGTGTTGGCCGTCGAATGGCGCTAGCTGCGCAGCATTTGTGCACCGCCGCCGTCAGTGTCAAGCAGTTTGCTGTGGCATACGGAGCTCCATCGCAGTCTTCAACACTGGTAGCATGCCGCGACAGCGTGGACGTGAACCGTATGTGCAGTTGACGGACTTTGAGCGAGGGCGTATAGTGGGCATACGGGAGGCCGGGTGGACGTACCGCCGAATTGCTCAACACGTGGGGCGTGAGGTCTCCACAGTACATCGATGTTGTCGCCAGTGGTCGGCGGAAGGTGCATGTGCCCGTCGACCTGGGACCGGACCGCAGCGACACACGGATGCACGCCAAGACCGTAGGATCCTACGCAGTGCCGTAGGGGACCGCACTGCCACTTCCCAGCAAATTAGGGACACTATTGCTCCTGGGGTATCGGCGAGGACCATTCGCAACCGTCTCCATGAAGCTGGGCTACGGTCCCGCACACCGTTAGGCCGTCTTCCGCTCACGCCCCAACATCGTGCAGCCCGCCTCCAGTGGTGTCGCGACAGGCGTGAATGGAGGGACGAATGGAGACGTGTCGTCTTCAGCGATGAGAGTCGCTTCTGCCTTGGTGCCAATGATGGTCGTATGCGTGTTTGGCGCCGTGCAGGTGAGCGCCACAATCAGGACTGCATACGACCGAGGCACACAGGGCCAACACCCGGCATCATGGTGTGGGGAGCGATCTCCTACACTGGCCGTACATCTCTGGTGATCGTCGAGGGGACACTGAGTAGTGCGTGGTACATCCAAACCGTCATCGAACCCATCGTTCTACCATTCCTAGACCGGCAAGGGAACTTGCTGTTCCAACAGGACAATGCACATCCGCATGTATCCCATGCCACCCAACGTGCTCTAGAAGGTGTAAGTCAACTACCCTGGCCAGCAAGATCTCCGGATCTGTCCCCCATTGAGCATGTTTGGGACTGGATGAAGCGTCGTCTCACGTGGTCTGCACGTCGAGCACGAACGCTGGTCCAACTGAGGCGCCAGGTGGAAATGGCATGGCAAGCCGTTCCACAGGACTACATCCAGCATCTCTACGATCGTCTCCATGGGAGAATAGCAGCCTGCATTGCTGCGAAAGGTGGATATATACTGTACTAGTGCCGACATTGTGCATGCTCTGTTGCCTGTGTCTGTGTGCCTGTGGTTCTGTCAGTGTGATCATGTGATGTATCTGACCCCAGGAATGTGTCAATAAAGTTTCCCCTTCCTGCGACAATGAATTCACGGTGTTCTTATTTCAATTTCCAGGAGTGTAGTTCCCTACACTCACACACTTCCTCAAAGTTTGAGGATTGCAACAACATTGGTCTTTTTTCATTATCTTGTTGTTTCTCGGGAAGTTTCTGTAAAAACTGGTGACATTTCACTGTCTTTCATTTTCTTTGTAAGCTATACAAAACCACTGAAATTATTTCATCGGTAACTGAGTAGGATATTTGTAAGGAGAGGATTTAAAATCTCCACCACATTATCCTGAGCTAGAATGCTTGTTTTTTTCCTAAGCTATTGCTCTGTATGCCATATTGCTCAATCTCTATTGACAAGACATTATACTCTGAACAGAGGGAATTTCGAATGTTCTTTTTCGGTTTACAACTTCTGTTTATCTAATTCATCAATGGTTCTTCAGATGTAAAGTACGAAACCTATCCTAAGGGGGGACTGACGACCTTAGCTGTTTAGTCCCCCTTAAACATCCCAACAACCACCACCACCACCTATCCTAAGGCTCTATGGATTAATCCGTAAAGTAACACATGTCATATGTTTTAACAACTGTATGGCTCATTCAGATGATATGTCGCCCGTAGAATATCTGAATTTCACAAGTCTGAATATTGGACTCGAATTTAAGTCTCTCTCACTATTCCTCGAGAGACACTCACCGCTTGTCTGGTGAAACGAACGTTTGTAGCTCTTCTCTTTTCTTATGGCACGTTCACCCAGCTCATTTAGGGAAGTTGTTACCCTATCGATACGTTATGTGCGTTTTCGATTTAATATAGCTTCAGTACCTCACACCTAATGATTCTCTGACTCTATTCCGAAAAGGAGAAAAAAAACAGTCGTCTAAAAAATTTATGAAGCAACAGAAAACTGCTTGATTTAAGACTGTTCTGGTAGCATTATTTAACCAACTTCCTTCTTTCCTTTGTTCGGATAGATTCGTTCTTACTACATACCTACTCGTCATCGACAGTGAAACTACCCGTAGTATCATGTAAATGCAAATAAATACATAAGCAGATATTTGTAGAAGTATAATATTTCCATACGTAGTTCGCACCTCGTAGACTCAGCGGTTCGGATAGAAGAGTGCATGCGTGAGCTAACAATTGACGTTCCTCGTCGCGTAATGAACTTGAACATTAAGACAGGATGCTGCTGACTCAGAGGGTAGCTGTATGTTTATTTTTATAGCGCGCTAAGATACAAAACTCAAGAAATGGCGCACAGTGCATATCGTTCAATACCCACATTGCAACTCTCTAAAGTGTCATAAAATATTTTATCCTACCGAAATATAAACCTGCAAGCCAAGGGCAAAACAATTCGCTTGTCCAGCCACTACGGCTCACTCCGTTGCCATTACTACTGTTTTTCTCAGGACTTAAAAACTGGAAGTCAAAAGCGACTTTTCGTGTAAGGTTTAATTTTTCACAGGGTGCGTAATACAATCCTGAATGTTATTTTCCAACGGATGAGGACATATGGTGCCGGGTGTAAACATGCTTCTGTCAGCGAGAGTGAACTGTTTTTGTCTCCTTGTGAGACTGATACCTTAAACATTGTGAAGGCGTCATCTAACTTAGTAATTTTTAACAATAATTTCCGTGTTCACGCATTAATGTCGAAGTTGCTTAGCTTTTATCTTTTGTTAGTATTTATAAAAAAGGCCTATAATTTTTGTTATTTTTATGTAACATTGCCCACCGCCAACAGCATGTCTCAGTTGATTCAGTCGCGCCCTGTGTGTCTCCTTTGAAGTTATTGTCACTTTCATATATTTTACCGTTGGTAGTCGTATTGCAGTCTTGACTAAACCCATGCACCTATGTACGCAGACTGGAAATGTTTAAAGTTGTGTTTTAGATTGTTTTACGTTATAGTGTCCGAGCACTCACTTAATACGTACTCCTTGGTGTGTTCTCTTATAATATGTTATTTTAGAATTGCCATTTATCTTCTTTAAATGTTTCTTATTGTTACTTCCACTCATTCCTCTCCTCCTGCGTATCTTCACTTCCATCCACTCTCTGTGGCATGCCGAGTGTGTGTGTGTGTGTGTGTGTGTGTGTGTGTGTGTGTGTGTGTGTGTGTTGTGTGTTGTGTGTGTTTTAATCTATGAGGAAATTTCGAAACAGGGCACACTCCACCGCACATTGACTTCGTTATATGCTGGAATGGTTCGTATCCTTTCTCAGCCATATCTTGTGGTCCATTTCTGTGACCCCGTCAGCAATCTTCATTTTCTCCTACCGTTCGCTTTCTTTTTCTCGAAACACTGCGTTTGACAAACACTGTTTTAGAAATGGCAACATTCTACGCCTGGACTGTCATTAAATGTATTTAACAGCAGTTGTAATTTAGGCCTACAATGACTCTTCGACTGACAGTTTGCTTTGACGCGCGTCAATATTTAATCGTTTCTTTTAAGAAAACACTGCCCTAGTATCAAACATGTTTATAATATATATCCCGTATTCATAGTAAGGTAGCAATCTTTATTTATATAAAAGAACGTAGTGCTTCGCGAAGTAGTTATTATGGAATTCATGTCACCGGCGCACTTAATTTTCACTGCGCGCCTACCAGCACGGTGATTATCTTTGCGTAACGGCAACAATCGCTTATGGAAAGGTTGTTGTCTTTCTGCTAAGCAGTCTTTTGTTTCTGGGTGATATAGCCCACCCTCAGATGGTTTAACACGTCAAGCACAGCGATATCTCGTTCCATTCGTGCCTTGATAATGGCGTGGTGTTCAGCTGTCGAAATAACAGCGTTCATCGAGGACTTTACGCAGCAGCATTCCCGTACGCAAGTGAAGCACGCAGAAGAGACGGATGAAACGAAATGAAATTTCACAGGGTGCGATGGTATTGTGATGTTCTTTCAGTGATTACGAGAGCGAGTCGAAGTTATAAACAACTTGGCAGTATGAGCCTAATTATCAACATGATGTTGCACGCCCTCTGCTTTGGATGCACGCACTGTTTCCGTTGGGAAGAGTATGGCAAAGCCGTTGTACCCTCTCGTAAGTCAAGCTGGCTGACAACTGTTACAACTACACTCCTGGAATTTGAAATAAGAACACCGTGAATTCATTGTCCCAGGAAGGGGAAACTTTATTGACACATTCCTGGGGTCAGATACATCACATGATCACATTGACAGAACCACAGGCAACAGAGCATGCACAATGTCGGCACTAGTACAGTGTATATCCACCTTTCGCAGCAATGCAGGCTGCTATTCTCCCATGGAGACGATCGTAGAGATGCTGGATGTAGTCCTGTGGAACGGCTTGCCATGCCATTTCCACCTGGCGCCTCAGTTGGACCAGCGTTCGTGCTCGACGTGCAGACCGCGTGAGACGACGCTTCATCCAGTCCCAAACATGCTCAATGGGGGACAGATCCGGACATCTTGCTGGCCAGGGTAGTTGACTTACACCTTCTAGAGCATGTTGGGTGGCACGGGATACATGCGGACGTGCATTGTCCTGTTGGAACAGCGAGTTCCCTTGCCGGACTAGGAATGGTAGAACGATGGGTTCGATGACGGTTTGGATGTACCGTGCACTATTCAGTGTCCCCTCGACCATCACCAGAGGTGTACGGCCAGTGTAGGAGATCGCTCCCCACACCATGATGCCGGGTGTTGGCCCTGTGTGCCTCGGTCGTATGCAGTCCTGATTGTGGCGCTCACCTGCACGGCGCCAAACACGCATACGACCATCATTGGCACCAAGGCAGAAGCGACTCTCATCGCTGAAGACGACACGTCTCCATTCGTCCCCCCATTCACGCCTGTCGCGACACCACTGGAGGCGGGCTGCACGATGTTGGGACCGTAGCCCAGCTTCATGGAGACGGTTGCGAATGGTCCTCGCCGATACCCCAGGAGCAACAGTGTCCCTAATTTGCTGGGAAGTGGCGGTGCGGTCCCCTACGGCACTGCGTAGGATCTTACGGTCTTGGCGTGCATCCGTGTGTCGCTGCGGTCCGGTCCCAGGTCGACGGGCACGTGCACCTTCCGCCGACCACTGGCGACAACATCGATGTACTGTGGAGACCTCACGCCCCACGTGTTGAGCGATTCGGCGGTACATCCACACAGCCTCCCGCATGCCCACTATACGCCCTCGCTCAAAGTCCGTCAACTGCACATACGGTTCACGTCCACGCTGTCGCGGCATGCTACCAGTGTTAAAGACTACGATGGAGCTCCGTATGCCACGGCAAACTGCCTGACACTGACGGCGGCGGTGCACAAATGCTGCGCAGCTAGCGCCATTCGACGGCCAACACCGCGGTTCCTGGTGTGTCCGCTGTGCCATGCGTGTGATCATTGCTTGTACAGCCCTCTCGCAGTGTCCGGAGCAAGTATGGTAGGTCTGACACACCGGTGTCAATGTGTTCTTTTTTCCATTTCCAGGAGTGTAATATCATTGATATTGGCACTAGGACAGAGACAGCGTCCATATCGGGGAGAAATCTAAGGATCTCTATGACCACACAAACAGCTCATGGAGACATATGCGACGTGTGGACGAGCATTGTTCTTTTGAAAAATGTCTCCACGACGTGTCGCATTGGAGGTAACACGTGAGGGCACAGGATGCCCGTGACATAACATTGTGCTGTCGGAGATCCCCTAACAGCCATGACTGAAGCCATTCCAAAACCATAACGCCAGGAGAACGCCGTTGTACCTTTAGAAAACATTGAAAGGATGGGATCTCTCCTCAGATCGCCGCCGCTTTTACCGACAATGGTTATCCGGAGTAGTGCAGAGCCGCGATTCATCGCTGAACACAACGTGACACCACTCAACAGCAGTCCGTGCTTGCCGGTCACGGCAACACTCCAAAAGCAGGAGTTGGTGTTGTGATGTTTACGCTGTCTATGAGTGGGACGATAATTTCCTAGTCTGGCTGTTGGCAGTCTCCGACCAATGCTGCAGGTGACACAGAATATTGTAGAGAGCTCGTTACTTGATCTCGGGTGGCAGTCACAGATGTGATGGAGTTACAATATGACTGGTGCACAATAAGCGATCCTGCCTTGTGGTCAGATGTGGTCCGCTGGTACCTTGATGACGAGTGTAATGGCCGTCTCATTTCAATAAAGCCCAGAAATGAGCCACTGCCACATCAGAATGCACCACTAATCTGGATATTGTACGATTCGACCAACCTGCCAAATTGAAACCCATCGTGAGGGACTGTCTCAAACTCCATCAGATGCTGATAACGCTGTCTCAAACGAGTAAGCACCATCTCCCTGTCCTCCACAGTGATCACTCAACATCTTATGCTGCTCACGCTACTAACCTTGGTAACAAAACTAAACGTGAACAACTCTAATGTGCTCTGGTGGCCGTTCTCTCAAAGAGAATTGCAATTCTGATCATTTGCATGACCGTCGATGGTGTGTAAGTGTATGATGTTAAATTGACATCAGACCGCGATTTTTGGGTGCTTCACCTTTTTTGTTGCTACCCCTTTTTTTTTAAAAAAAAAACAGCTGAGGAAAAGACCTACAGTCATTTCAAACAGGACAATGCAAGAGCACACACTACCATTGAAACTGTTATGGGGTGGTTTTGATTATGGGAACAATATGAGATGCTAAATGGTGCTACTATTTTCTGGGACTTCTCTAAAGCCTGTCTTGATTCGCCTGAACTGATGCCCGTGCTGCGACATTGTCCAAGCGATGTGCCGTAGCATATGCTGCTGTCGGATCAAGGTTATTACGGTATTGGCTCCCGCACAATGTCTAACTATATGAAACATCCAGTATGTGTGCTTCGATGCCACGGGGATTGAAGAAGGATAAACATTAATGGTAACGTGCTTCTCAAGTGAGCTTTATTTAATACTGAACCTACAGAATACTTTTCACTTCTTCAGTCTTTTTTTATTAATATTTATTAGCACAACATGCTTCAGAAGCAAGCTGCTGTCATCAGTTGCAGTAAAGCTGACGATGTCATCATGTAGCCGAAACGTGTCATACCAATAAATTTCGTCACAGCTGTCAAAAGTTTATTAATGTAAGAGTTGTAGTTAAAGTACTTGATTATGTACTGTCTGAACGAATTGCAAGCTGAGCGCTCAATTCGGGTCGCAAAAGGTAAAACACAGGAATTGGGAGTTGCTGGAAAGGACTAACGTCTAGAGTAGAAAGGAGTATTCATCGATTTCCAAAGAATAATGCTGAACTATTGGAAAATAAATTGTTCTTAAATTGAATCCTTACTTGTTTGCACCCCTATTCACTTCCTGCAAAGCCAACAATGCCTCTGTTCCAAAATCACCTTTGTTAAGCATCCTAGGAGACTTTCTCCCACTAACTGCATTAAAGGGTGACATAGTAGATCCCTGCCCACATCATCAGCGTCACTTCGTAAACTTGCCCATGCCATACATGCTGCAGGAGAGCCCAGCTGAGGAGCTACAAAGGAAGACAGCTGCACTACAGAATCACCAGCACAAACAGTTCAATCAAGTGACACCAGAAGTATTTTTAAAACTCTATAGATAACCCTGCATTAATGTAAGATGACATCAGCTAGCAGTTTAGGAGTTAGAGGCAGCAGTACGAAGAACGCTGTTGTACTAGTAAATGTCATTTAGTTGGGATAATTCGAACTTCGGCAGTTTATTCAGAATGTGAATGTAGCGTTTCAAGTCGTCTAGACGGGTGATAAACTGTTGCTGTTTCGCTACAGTAAGCCCAAAATTACGGGAGAAGACAGGGCGAAATTAACTGTCCGGGATGGAGCCAATAACTTGGGTCAAGCGAAAGTAATACTGGATGAAAACTATACAGATAAGCACACCCTTAATTTTTTACACCTGTATGATATTTCAACTCAGACAACACACGGGGAAGGCAACTGCGTCATGGGTAAACAGAATAGACAAACTAAACTAAACTCCGCCCGAACAGGCCATGAAGGCCCAATGCTACCGACCGGCCGCCGTGTCACCCTCAACACAGGTGTCACTGGATGCGAATATGGAGAGGCATGTGGTCAGAACAGCGCTCTCCCGCCCGTATGTTAGTTTACGAGACGGGAGCCGCTACTTCTCAATCAAGTAGCTCCTCAGTTTGCCTCACAAAGGCTGAGTGCACCCCGCAGCGTTTGGCAGACCGGATGGTCCCCCATCTAAGTGCTAGCCGAGCCCGACAGCACTTAACGTGAGTGATCTGACGGGAGCCGGTGTTACCACTGCGGCAAGGACGTGGGAAAACAGAATAGATGATTTATCCAGATCATTCAGACAGCTGGTCACCAAAGTGACAGTGACGGCACAACTACAAGGCGTATTAGAACTGATAAGCGCACTTGGAAGGGCTTTCTTCATTCAGAAGGCGACGGAGTTCAGGCAGCTCTACGAAGCCAAAGTGACGCACTAGAAGTAGCACTGTAACACTGTAAGGGGAAGCTTTCTACTATCGATGAAAGAAAAGAGTAAGTTCCAGGGAACGGCACGTAACGAATTTGAAATCCAAAGTAACCTAGTGGAAAGATGTTACAATTGTGGGCAAAGACTGCAGGAAGCCAAAGAGGTTGTAAGAAGGCTGTTTACGTTTTTTTATTGGTAACGCCATGTAGCGCTCTGAAAATCACTGGCTGTGCCGTGTGCAGTCTGTGGCTGCTTTGCATTGTTGTCTGCCATTGTAGTGTTGAGTAGCGGCAGCTGGATGCTAACAGCGCGTAGCGTTGCGCAGTTGGAGGTGAGCCGCCAGCAGTGGTGGACGTTGGGAGAGAGATGGCGGAGTTTTGAAATTTGTAAGTCTGCATGTCATGAACTGCTATATATATTATGACTATTAAGGTAAATACATTGTTTGTTATCTATCAAAATCTTTCATTTGCTAACTATGCCTATCAGTAGTTAGTGCCTTCAGGAGTTTGAATCTTTTATTTAGTTGGCAGTAGTGGCGCTCGCTGTATTGCAGTAGTTCGAGTAACGAAGATTTTTGGTGAGGTAAGTGATTTGTGAAAGGTATAGGTTAATGTTAGTCAGGGCCATTCTTTTGCAGGGATTATTAAAAGTCAGGTTGCGTTGCGCTAAAAAATATTGTGTGTCAGTTTAAGCACAGTCATGTACAATTTTTCTAAGGGGACGTTTCAAGGTGCCCTGAGATGCGGCGGGTAGTGACACCACGAAGAAGGAAGAAGCGATGAGTTACCAGAATTTTTGTTATCTGTGTGATAATAAAGGTCACACAATCACGGAATGTAAAGTGCGATTACTGGAAGTGACTGATGGTGATCCCAGCACAGTTAAAGCGATCTGTATGAAGACCAATGGACTGAGTGTGTGGAAACACCTTCAGTGTACTCTCCTAGATAACGGTGGACCGTGAGCAAAAGCAACATACGTAACGTGTTTTAAATGTAAGCGAACAGGGCACTGCAACGAAGGTGCGTGGCATGTCTACAGTTGTTAATAAGTACCGGAGAATTCATAAGCCTTTTAGGAGAAGAGAGACTCACAAAAGTAGCAGTAATTGACAGGGAAGTGTGTGGCGCAAGGCATGTTGGATACTCTGGGAACCACGGATCTGTAGCTACTACTAACAGGGCAAGTGTCACCGAAGCGCAAGTTCCATATCAGAGGAAGAGGGTCGGATGTGCAAAGTAGTTCAGGTCATGTAATTTCTGTATCACAGAGCTGTTGGCAAGCTTAATAAATTGGATGTTGGAACATGAGTGTTCTTACGACATTATGTATAAATCCAGAATCTCACTGCAAATGCAGAGGCATTAAGTCAAATGCACTCTGATGCTGTGGAGGATATAAGTGAACGTACAGGACACATAAGAGTGGTTAGGGAACACGAAGAACAAGAGGAAGACAAATAAAGAAATTAGCGCAGTGAAAAAGGGCCGAAATAATGAAGGAAATGCTTGGTAACACTTGGACAGACATCAAAGGATTCACAGAACTCCAGACCGAATAAAGAACTATAAGCGTTAGAGAGGCATGAAAAGAGATGCAGACGAGTAGAGTAGGAGATGCGACAGATGTCAAAGGAATAAGTTCTCACAGAGGAAGACAGAGATGCCGCTAGTAACTAAAGACACAGTGACAACAGTAGTTGCGAATAGTCGCATCGACATCTGAGAGATTATCGTTCAGTATTAAGATTTCTCTAAGATACTAACAAGATTTGAACTATGTGGCATGTATTATACAGTGAACGGACTGCTCCGCATAAGATGATGTGAAATACACTCCTGGAAATTGAAATAAGAACACCGTGAATTCATTGTCGCAGGAAGGGGAAACTTTATTGACACATTCCTGGGGTCAGATACATCACATGATCACACTGACAGAACCACAGGCACACAGACACAGGCAACAGAGCATGCACAATGTCGGCACTAGTACAGTATATATCCACCTTTCGCAGCAATGCAGGCTGCTATTCTCCCATGGAGACGATCGTAGAGATGCTGGATGTAGTCCTGTGGAACGGCTTGCCATGCCATTTCCACCTGGCGCCTCAGTTGGACCAGCGTTCGTGCTCGACGTGCAGACCACGTGAGACGACGCTTCATCCAGTCCCAAACATGCTCAATGGGGGACAGATCCGGAGATCTTGCTGGCCAGGGTAGTTGACTTACACCTTCTAGAGCACGTTGGGTGGCATGGGATACATGCGGATGTGCATTGTCCTGTTGGAACAACAAGTTCCCTTGCCGGTCTAGGAATGGTAGAACGATGGGTTCGATGACGGTTTGGATGTACCACGCACTATTCAGTGTCCCCTCGACGATCACCAGAGATGTACGGCCAGTGTAGGAGATCGCTCCCCACACCATGATGCCGGGTGTTGGCCCTGTGTGCCTCGGTCGTATGCAGTCCTGATTGTGGCGCTCACCTGCACGGCGCCAAACACGCATACGACCATCATTGGCACCAAGGCAGAAGCGACTCTCATCGCTGAAGACGACACGTCTCCATTCGTCCCTCCATTCACGCCTGTCGCGACACCACTGGAGGCGGGCTGCACGATGTTGGGGCGTGAGCGGAAGACGGCCTAACGGTGTGCGGGACCGTAGCCCAGCTTCATGGAGACGGTTGCGAATGGTCCTCGCCGATACCCTAGGAGCAACAGTGTCCCTAATTTGCTGGGAAGTGGCAGTGCGGTCCCCTACGGCACTGCGTAGGATCCTACGGTCTTGGCGTGCATCCGTGCGACGCTGCGGTCCGGTCCCAGGTCGACGGGCACATGCACCTTCCGCCGACCACTGGCGACAACATCGATGTACTGTGGAGACCTCACGCCCCACGTGTTGAGCAATTCGGCGGTACATCCACCCGGCCTCCCGCATGCCCACTATACGCCCTCGCTCAAAGTCCGTCAACTGCACATATGGTTCACGTCCACGCTGTCGCGGCATGCTACCAGTGTTAAAGACTGCGATGGAGCTCCGTATGCCACAGCAAACTGGCTGACACTGACGGCGGCGGTGCACAAATGCTGCGCAGCTAGCGCCATTCGACGGCCAACACCGCGGTTCCTGGTGTGTCCGCTGTGCCGTGCGTGTGAACATTGCTTGTACAGCCCTCTCGCAGTGTCTGGAGCAAGTATGGTGGGTCTGACACACCTGTGTCAATGTGTTCTTTCTTCCATTTCCAGGAGTGTATTATGAAAAAGTCACACAACAGAAACTAATGAACATCTAAATTTAAACAGGTGTGGCGCAACTGAACTTGAAATATGGTTCCATAGCTCAGATAGACATAACCAGAAAGTGAAAAATATGGAATGAAAGTTAAGGTCACGATAAAATCTCGTTTATTACTAAGATGCATTAACTTGATTTCAATCACTGAATAGGCAATACAAATAATTACGAAATGCACAATAGTTTAAATGAATCACTAAAAATAATTGATAATATCTTGGCATAGGTGAATGCAAAACGAAATGAGATTATACAATTGGCTATATGCACGTAAACTCACAACTATTGCTGATGTAGTGAACAGATTAAATAAAAGACCCAGAAACGTGCGAACAAGCATATCAGTTCCATTGGCGAAGCACATTTTGACTTCAGCTATCTGACTACTTGACTTAATTCAGAAAAGCAAAAAACTAACATGAAACCCATGACTTGGCTGTCCTCTCGTCACAAAGTACATAAATGTCCTCATGCTTACCTTCGTCCAAAAACTCAGTTGCAGAAGATGGCTGCAGTGACGGCAGCATCTGTGATCAGCTCTATGACGAAGGCCTCTCTCTCTCTGCAGTTCTAAGGCAAAGCCATCTCTCCCTGTGACGATCCAAATAAAACACCTATCTGCTCTCCTTCTCAAAATCTTGCTTGTTCTGCCAGCAACGGATACTCATTACCCATTCATTGTAGGACTTTTGAGTTTCAGCAAATGAAAAATTTATAACAGTAACAATCTCCCATCTCCTAATGAATCTGATGTCTTTAACCAGTAGTACTCATTTCTCTCTCTTAGAGGGAACAGAAAGCAAATATTCTCTCCACTGGGCGGGTGGTTTCAAGTTTTGGCCAATGATGGTGGCTGCATGTATGCACTCATGTGTCGTCTTTGGTGAACCAATCCAGGATTGCCTTATAAAACTCAAACATCTGTTACTGCTAGCCTTCCTTTGGTCCC
This sequence comes from Schistocerca gregaria, assembly GCF_023897955.1. Classification (NCBI taxonomy): domain Eukaryota; kingdom Metazoa; phylum Arthropoda; class Insecta; order Orthoptera; family Acrididae; genus Schistocerca; species Schistocerca gregaria. Next base: position 973,054,836 of record NC_064920.1, on the reverse strand, counting down.
AACAGATACTTCTTGCTCCGAGTGATTTGTGTTTTTCCATCATCCTGCAGAGCTCTACCTTATTTAGAAAGAATTCCTTACGTTGCCTCTTACAATGGACCTTCATAATCTGTCGAATGCCGCCTCCTCCCTCTGTGAAACTGTTGTCACGACATGTGACACCGTCTGTCCTTTCAGTGTGTACTTGGCTGGGTCTCTGCCTTTCTGCGAGGAATAGTTCTAAAACTCAGTTGCATCTGTACCCCTGCGGTCCTCACTCTCCTAGGGCCAGCCAGCGGATCCAGCTTGTTGAAAATATTACACGCATTCTTCACCGTATAGAAATGAAATTAATAAATACTTATTCGCAGTCACTGGCGTATGTTTCAGCTACATTCGTACTTTCATGCATTACTAGTAATTTGAATTGTTTTGGTAGTTACCGCGGTACTAGGGATTGGGAGTTTTGTTAAATTTTATATATGCAGTGATTAATCAAAAAAAAATAAATACTGAATACTGCAATATTATTTACTCTGTTAAATATTTTGGGCTAGCATGAGACTCTTAAATAAACCAATACCGCGATAACATACGTACGGACATCGGCTATTCCTAAGTAAGCACGAAATAATATGGGATGTTCAAAAAGTCTCTTCGCAGTGGCGTATGATTGTTAGCCGCGCGTGTCGTATGATTGGTCGCCTGCCTGGGCTGTTTCCCTTCAAGAGGACTCTCCCAACATTCCGCTGTTCTGTTTATCTCAATAAAAATGAATATTCAATAACTTAATAACTTGCATTTCACCGAGTTTCATTTCGGTATATTAACTGCGCCACACGGCAAACGCGGCTAACAATCATACGGCACTGCGGGGAGGCTTTTTGAACACCTCGTATTTTATACACAGCGCGCGACTCACCGCCTTCTAACAGACAGTTCGCGTGAGCGCTGCTATTATGGACAGAAAATACACGGTTTTTTTTACTCAAACTGTAATGATTAATTTGGTTCTCAGGGGCTACTAGTCACTTATGTACCAACTTTCACAAAGAAACAGATGTATTTTATGCTTGTTAAACGGAATATTTTTCTGTATTTACTACTCGTTATCTGCAAGGCAAAAACTGAGGAGAATATCTGCCGTTAAGCGGCCCATGTTAAACATACTCAACTTATTCAGTACGAAAACATTAATGAATTGAATTGTCTTTACTTTACTAGCTATGAAACTATTAAAATATCAAAATAGAGAAGCCTCCCGCATTTGCATTTAATATTTCAGACTGAATTTCTAACTAAAAAATATCGTCAGCGTAATGGCCGAGCAAATGCTGCTAGGAAAAGACAGCTCCCCTCAACACGAAGTTTTGAAATAGAGCTATTAATTATAATTATTGGTGGCTATTATGGTAGGTGCTCACTACTCAATAACCAACACATTTTAATAACAATTGGACATATAATCTGATAACTTACAGACAGACAATATAAGACTGTGACAATGGCGGCCGCTAGACGAAACAAGCTAGGAAAAAAAGATCTAACCGAAAAAAATTATCGCTGTTCTTCGTTTACATTACACAGATACTATAAACAAAAGGCTATTTGTTAAATGCATCGCTGTTTGTGAGCTTTACAGATAATAAACTACACTTTTTAATATTTTATATTCATCACGCACCCGGACGCAGTCTTTCAATAATTTATAGTTCAATTGTCACTATTTTTAACACACAAAAAACCTTCTTAATTTTTCTCGAAATGTCAATTTATGTGACGCTCCATCACATAGTCTAATTTGAATAGTGGATTATTGATTAAGTTATGGAGCAGTTTAGGGAAAACTGTCACAATGTAAGTCCTTTAGATACAACAGCTGGCTATTGATACATATTGACACTCCAACACGAACTGAGCAAGTTAACAGTGCCAGTGCCAATCAGGAGGCAGGACGCCGAGAGAGCAACACAGAAATTTGTAGAACAAACGTTGTTAAGGTACGGAATTCCGTCAGTGCTATTGACCGATCAGTGTTAAAGACGATATGTGACTTATTAAGGTTCTGGAAGATCTGTACCGCAGCATTTGAACAACTGACAAATGGGAAGCTTGAGAGAGCACACGGGATGCTAGTGGAACATTCGCGACACTTCATAAAAAGTATTTTTATATTTAATATAACGTCCCATAGTAGGACTGGGTACACACCGTTTAGGAAAAAAGAATCGTATAGAAAGTGGAAAGAACTGTCGGGTATGAATATGTTTATGATATAGAGGACATAAAATCCCGTCTGAGGCCTGCGATCATTTCTATGTTAGTAATTGGCAACCAATGCTGTACAATCGCAATAAAATCAATTGACTCTTTTATTAGAACATGTTACGCGTTTGTGGATTACACCAATCTTCAGACATCTGTTGCAAAAAAGTACAAATCATAAGTGAACAGCACACTCAACACGTCTCAACGTTACAGAAAATAAGTCGGCTCATACGAGTTGCATACCACCAACTTAAACTCCTTCCTAACCAACTAGGAGTACAGCCTTGACAACTCAAAGGAAGTGCCGACCAATATGACTATAACTGCGACACATGCAGTTTTGAAGCAGAGCGTATATAGGCCCTAAACAAGTCAACTAGCAGCGAAGCGCCCTCGGTAGGGGGCGCTGCATGGTCATGTGTTCCATGCGTTCACATGCAATTTAATAATAGTACACTAAGCATAAAACATCTAACAGGGTGTAATTACGACTAGCAACCGGAATGGTACTTCCGTAGCCGTTAACACTAAAGGAGGTTTTAAAAATTTTTTAGAAACTTCAAAATTTTTACATTGCCATACTATACCAATAGCCAGTAGTGGCACTAAGAACAACTCAAAAAATGGCTCTGAGCACTATGGGACTTAACATCACAGGTCATCAGTCCCCTAGACCTTAGAACTACTTAAAGCTAACCAACCTAAGGACATCACACACATCCATGCCCGAGGCAGGATTCGAACCTGCGACCGTAGCGGTCGCGCGGCTCCAGACTGTAGCGCCTAGAACCGTTCGGCCACTCCGGCCGGCATCACAACTCATACCATATGTCAATATAAAATAAATAATTTTGGGGGGGGGAGGGGGGGAGTTCCTTCATGAATAGACCTTTCAACCTCCCAAATCTCTAAAAGAATACCACCAAATTAAATATAAGCAACATTATCCATCATAAACGAAAACCCTGTGATTGGCTCGCGTACGCAAACGTCTTAGGCGCCATCTGTTAAAGCAAACGGCAACCACGTCGGCGGCAGCCGTCCGCCTATCGAATTACAGACAAGTGATATTCATGGGCCATGATTGCCAAAATAGAAGCCTTCAGACAACAACTTACACCCACGTGTGTGTTTTGGGATTTTATGAAAATGTTCTTCCTCTCATCATTTATCTTTTTCCAGTAGGTAGAGGTTCAAACTCGCGTCCGGCCATCCGTGATTTTCCTAGATCGCTACAGGCAAATGCCGATAAGGTTCCTTTGGAAGGACGCGGCCAATTTCCTTCGCCATCCTTGACACAATCCGATCTTGTGCTCTGTCTATAACGACCTCGATGTCGACGGGACGTTAAACCCAATCTTCCTTCCTTCCTTCCTTCAGAACAACAAGACCTTTTATATGACAAGACGGTAAAAAGGGGTTGTTCAGCGATATCTAGATGCACAATTCCATATGAAGTGAATGCAGTAGGCCTACCCAATATGACACTTAAGATGGTTAGAAATAAGCATACAAAAAGTAAATGCAAACCTGTTGAAGCCTTTATATTAACAAGAAAAGTCGATAGGAGACAGTAGCAGGAAAGATTGTTTTTATTTTACAGAACCTATGAGCCGCGGTCCAAACAAAACTGATCTCATGGGTGTTGATCCCGCTAGCGGATGTTGAACACCGAATCACATGAAAACTCATCTGTGATTTATTGCCATTATCAGTTCAAGGTAGAGATCACGATTAGCGCGGATAATTGTGATGTATGTGAATCTGCGAACGCTTGACGAAAATTTCAATACAGTAGCCCGAATAGGTACCAAGCTCGTCCACCATTGCAGTCAAAGATTAAGCAACGTATATGTCAGTAGAACAGAATCTAATCTTTTAAGTAATGAATTGAATAGTAATGTAGCCACATTAGAACAAAATAAATACTTAATGCAGCAGTTAACGAAGCGTAGCGACCAATGAGTAAATATTAAAAAACTATATGAATGAGCTGGAACAGTTCATTGCATATTCACTAAATGCGACGGATGCAGGACTAAAGAGAAAGGCTGTGTTCGTTTCCATCAACGAAAAAATGAAACAATTAGCCTCTTCATTTAAAGAGTTAAATACTGAGTATAAGCAGTTGTTAACCGTCATCCTGCACACACAAAATGGGATTCTTGTGCAACATATCATCAACCATGTACAAAACTTAAAATATTTAAGATTAACTGAAGACGATTCGTCGTATCTTTATCAGGCGAATATGGATGCATGCTTCTAAAATTAATGGATGTGGATTCATTAGCAGTTCATAGTGGCGATGATCAATTTATATATAATGTTGTACTCACAACAGCAGCAAAAGATGATACAGGGAACTAGATTTATATATAGCTAGAGAAAGAATATTTACTATTACAAGATTTTAAGAACTTGTTTGCGAAACTCGTAGCAGATCTATTACAATCCATTGCTAAGGGAACAAATATATAAACATACATTTGGAATGTGGTCCATGTCCGAACAAGCCGAGTTGAATTTCAGTTGTTGCAAAGTAAGAACATTCCAAGAATCTGTATCAGAAACTTAACTATTTCAGGAAATGGCTTAGTGATAATGAACGGAAAAACATTAGCCTACAGAAATATGGCCATGACAATTTTGTTTGAGGAACAAGTTTCCTGGGACATTCACTTGCACGGTTTGGGGTTATTAAAATTTCATACAAACTGGAAAGATTATAGATTCCTGACATACACCCACTCATACAGAATAATACAGATCAGTGTCACTGGAAAGGGACATTGTCCCTAGTATCGCAATGGAAACCAATTGTTGTGAAAAACTAGAGAAGAAGTAAGTATATCGATGGTACCATTAGAATTGCCATGAAGACATGTAACAACTAGGCTAGATGACCTAAGGCTGGCAGGGAAAAGATTGGAGGATATGGACCAGCTGATTGATGATCATCATCATCTCCTTCCAACGATTAAATGTCGTAATTACCTCTTCCGGTCTCTATCATCCATCCATCTCATTCTATTCTCTTCTGTCCTACCATTAACTGAAAATATTTTTAAATCTGATCTTATTGTTTCATTCCTTATTTTATCCATTTTATTACAGCCTCTTACATATCTCATGAACTTCATCTCTGCTGCCTATATGCATGATTTCTTTGTTACTGTCTATGATTCTGGAACACATGAGAGTATATACAGCCAAAAATTTATAAAATTTAATTTTTGTTTCTTTTCTTGTTTGTCTTCCCATGTCTAACCAGTTGTCTGACTGACAGTTTGATATTTATTAACCTTCCTCTCAGTGTATTCGTCATAGTTAAAACTAATGTCACTCCTTGATAACTGAAGTGGGATATTTGTTCTAAAATTTTCTAATTTATTATCATTTTCGATCTGACTGGATTATTTGCTTTGAAAGTCAGATAAATGATAAAGAGTAAAAGCAAACGGAGCAGAAGAGAAGTTTCCTGAATGACATTTTCACTCTGCAGCAGAGTGTGCTCTGATGTGAAACTTCCTGGCAGATTAAAACTGGGTGTCGCACCGAAGTTCGAACTCGGGACTTTTGCCTTTCACGGGCAAGTGCTACACCATCTGAACTACCCAAGCCCGACTCACGACCCGTCCTCACAGCTTTACTCCCGCCAATACCTCGTCTCTAGCTGTGAGGACAGTGCGTGGGTCGTGCTAGGGTAGATCAGATGGTAGAGCACTTTCCCACGAAAGGCAAAGGTCCCGAGTTGGCATCTCGATCCGGTACACAGTTTTCATCTGCCAGGAAGTTTCAGAAGAGAAGTGTCCAATTCTACAGCTACACATAGAGGCTTAATCTTAACCATAGTATTAGTTATAGTTGCTGTTCCTTGCATTTCTCGTGTTGTAAATACATATATAGGTTTCTTCCAGACTGTTTTCGCGATAAAGGTAGTTGTCCGTCAGTATGTGTAATAGTAATGTAGTTAATACAACTGCATCTACTCAGCTGAGAAGTACAAATAATGTCATCTGTGAGAGCCATCCTCATGAAGAAAAAGATAAAATATTCTTAAATAGTAGAAGGTATAAAAAATATATGGATATCATGTAACTAGATTATAGGAAACATCAAGTAAAAATTAATTTATTTGTAGATTTAAATGAATTTATGACACGCTGTATTAATGATCATGAATTCTTTGAAGAGGATAGTGCCATGGATTTGAAGGCCACAAATATCCCCTCTGTGTTCCAAAATCAGCTGTGCTAAGCATCCTAAGAGACCTCCTCTCTCTCACCGCGTTAAAGAGTGGCTTAGTAGCCCTCAGCCTACATTGTCGTCCACTTCCTTATTGCGGCACACAGGCCATACCTAATGACCGAGCTGGTGATAGGATCTGTGACCGAACTAGACGAGTATTAGTAAAAAGTGACTGAAGCAGGTATAATTGTGTCATAATTGTATAATACAGTTGTTGACTTCAGTCAGCGTCATACAACATAGATAAATTTAAGTAATAATAAGTCACTTTCAGAATTTATTATTTTCATTTATTTGTGGTCAGTCGAATAAAGCATCAAAATTACAGGCAGTTGATGTAAGACCGCACGCCTTCTTTATGCATCTCTTTCAGTTCAATGAGTCCTCGTCCATCGGGCTCATTGGCGCCTGCTTCTACAGTGCTCACGAGTAGACTGAACATGTACACGTCACATGGTGTCCACACAGAGTCCCGCAGTCACACGGTCGGCAGAGAGTCGCAGGGCCCCCTGCGAAGCAGCTTCACGTCTGAAACACACACAAGCAGGTTTTATCTTCTAGAGCAAGCCGGGTACCTACTACTGTGGTTAATGCTTAAGTATATTTCACTTTCACACTTGTGACTGTACGGGAAAATAATCGCTATTTTTGTCTTTTTGACAATATGTCTACTGTATGGTTAATATAATAATTCCAATCCCAAAGAAAGCAGGTGTTGACAGATGTGAAAATTACCGAACTATCAGTTTAATAAGTCATAGCTGCAAAATACTAACGCGGATTCTTTACAGACGAATGGAAAAACTAGTAGAAGCCGACCTCGAGGAAGATCAGTTTGGATTCCGTAGAAACCTACGTTTCTAGCACTTTTAGATTTAAAGAAAGCTTTCGACAATGTTGACTGGAATACTCTCTTTCAAATTGTGAAGGTGACAGGGGTAAAATACAGGGAGCGAAAAACCTATTTACAATTTGTACAGAAACCAGATGGCAGTTATAAGAGTCGAGGGGCATGAAAGGGAAGCAGTGGTGGGGAAGGGAGTGAGACAGGGCTGTAGCCTCTCCCCGATGTTATTCAATCTGTATATTGAGCAAGCAGTGAAGGAAACAAAAGAAACATTCGGAGTAGGAATTAAAACCCATGGAGAAGAAATAAAAACTTTGAGGTTCACCGATGACATTGTATTTCTGTCCGAGACAGCAAAGGACTTGGAAGAGCAGTTGAACGGAATGGAAAGTGTCTTTAAAGGAAGATTTAAGATGAACATGAACATCAACAAAAGCAAAACGAGGATCATGGAATGTAGTGGAATTAAATCGGGTGATGCTGCGAGAATTAGATTAGGAAATGAGACACTTTAAGTAGTAAATGAGTTTTACTATTTGGGGACCAAAATAACTGATGATGATCTAAAGTAGAGAGGATATAAAATGTAGACTGGTAATGGAAAGGAAAGCGTTTCTGAAGAGAAATTTGTTAACATCGAGTATAGACTTAAGTGTCAGGAGGTCTTTTCCGAAAGTATTTGTATGGAGTGTAGCCATGTATGGAAGTGAAATATGGACGATAAATAGTTTGGACAAGAAGAGAATAGAAGCTTTCGAAATGTGGTGCTACAGAAGAATGCTGAAGATTAGATGGGTAGATCGCATAACTAATGAAGTATTGAATAGGGTTGGGGAGGAGAGAAGCTTGTGGCACAACTTGACCAGAAGAAGGGATCGGTTGGTAGGACATGTTCTGAGGCATCAAGGGATCACCAATTTAGTATTGGAGGGCAGCGTGGAGGGTAAAAATCGTAGAGGGAGACCAAGAGATGAATACACTAAACAGATTCAGAAGGATGTAGGTTGCAGTAGGTACTGGGAGATGAATCTTGCACAGGATAGAGCAGCATGGAGAGCTGCATCAAACCAGTCTCAGAACTGAATACCACAATAACAACAACGACAGTATATGTAGAGAATGAAATAGTTTAAGGCAAAACTGGAGAGAAATTCCATCTTATGCAACACACTGGTTGATTACATTGTCTTACCCACACGTGTTTCTGAATTTTCTGTTATCTTCAGGGGGTTTAACTTATTATCTCACATGACTATCATTTATGTCCTTTGGTATTTTTATATCTGCCATGCATTCTAAAGCTTGTCATGATTTCCGATGCTGTAAACTTGCTTCCCTTGTTTCAAACATGTTAGAACACTTATTTCTTCCGTATTGCTATTTATAACTTTTAAACACGCATTTCATACATTTCATCATAAAAATAGAAACCTTGACAACCGTAGAATCTATGGTAAACATAAAAATACTAACGTAAATAACTGATAGTGTCATGTGAGGAAGAATAATTAGTAAAACGCATTAAAGAAAGCACATTAAGTGCCGCAACATGGTTAGGTAAAGCGAAACTAATCAAACTTTGACTTCTATAAGACGTAATTTCTCTCCAATTTTTCTTAGCAAGCATGGAAAGTAAAAACACCTGCCACAGCCGAAAGAGTATCAAATTTTTAAGTAATTTGATATTTCATTTAGCACTATTAAAAATTTGTATTTTTGTAATATTACAATTACATTTTGTAAATGAATGTTAAAGAGTTTGGAACTATTTGGTGCTGAGCCAGGAGAATTATTTTCTGTAGGTTCAGTATGAAGAGCACATTATTGTGAGACTGCAGATAAGTTTTCAGAACTTCTTGTATGTTATTACAAACATCTTTTAACATTTTTATATGTACTGTACACGTTGAAACCATAAGTCCTTTCGAGCCTGTTATAAAACTAGGACTGGCGGCGTTTTACGTTACCGCGAGATCACTTTCTCCTCCGAATTCCAAAATCGTGCTAAAAGAAGTGAAATCAGAGCACTTAAAGAAAAAAATCTGGGAGTTAATTTTCCCTTCGCGCTGTTCCAGAGTGGAACGGTAGAGAAATGGTCTGAAAGCGTTGACTGGGCCATCTGCCGAACACTTACGTGTGAACTGCAGAGTAATCAAGTAGAAGTGTATGTATGTAGTAGTGTAAGCGTAAACGTGACAAAATTAAGTTAAATAGTATGAATGACACAATAAAATTTCTAAAAGGGTATTCACCTGTTGTGTGGCTCCTTTTCTTAAAGTTCTCATTTTCGAATGCAAGTGACATATGTAGCTACGTATGAATGAACTGATTACGTAACTGATGTTCATCACGAAAGTAAGTAGAGGCGTATAGACAATATCACCACACTAAATAGCTGCAATTATATCCTTCATTTACAATTTAACTTTTGGAAATGAATAGATTTTTGGGACAAACTTTGCATCTTCTCACGATCAGACAAATGTGCATAACAATTAGTGTGGGCTATGTTAAAATTATATGCAGGCAGTGTGTTCGAGAAGATCATCATTGGGTAAAAGCATTGATTGCAGTACTTTCACAACATTTTCTTGTTTCTGATACATCAAAATATGGATATGTTCATTAACTCAAAACTTCGATATCATCGATTGTTAACAACTTAGAGTAGCGTAGAAAAAATACTTTCTGCACCCGTAATATGTTTATATTTTCCCGCAAAAGTTCATGTAATTTCATACTTTCTTGCATAATTTGCCTTGCCGCCTCATTTGCCGTTTAGCTTTCATTGAACTGAACTTTCGCTTATTAGCTTGAGAATCTGTGTCCGTTTCAATGAGCTTAGCCATCGGCTTCGTATACTACCGACAAAGCATATGAATTAAAATTTCTCGTTGTTTGACGTAGGAGACCGACGTTATTCTCACGGGGAATATCACTCCTTCCATGGAGGTTGGTATGCCATTGTTTATTAATCCCTTCCAAATATTTCTGGATAATTGTAACAACTAATTGTCCCCCACCATGCACTGTGGCTAACGGAGTTTATATGTGAGTGTAGATATATGTGGACAGCGTCGAAAAAAAGGCTAACGAGAAATTTGTGATCAAAAATTATATTATTGTTGCAAAAATGACGGAAAAACCAATGGACAGCACTTCCACAGAACCACTTTACTTCGCTTACACGTCTGGAAAATAATTTGTAGTGCTACAGTTCCATCAGAATTCGTTGTTACGTGCGCTACCCACAAAATCCTCCCACTGTGGGAATGTCCCGATTTACGATGGCCTTCAGCATCTCGAAAAATTGTCCGTCTTAATGCTTAATTTTAATACCAGCAATGAAGTAAGAAACGTTAAGCTAGGGGTGTTCTTACTGCTGATCGCCACTTTCCATATTCGTGACATGTATGAACTGTTGTGGCTTCTAAGAATCGGATCATAAAAGTAAAGACTGCGACAACATTATATTAAAAAGGAAAACTGTGGAATGATTCTTCAGAACAGCTTTGCGAGCTCGAGCCGTGGCACGTAAGTCCAACATGTCTAGGTCTAATTTTCAGACTTGGTAGAATGAAGGAAAATTGTTATTCATAAACACTTAAATCAAGTTCATTATTCGCTCTTTAACAGCTATAAACAACAGTGTAAGGTGATCGGCTACAAATAGTATTTTTGAAATATCCCTGAAATGCCGCACATAAAGTGGCTTGGCTAAAACATTACTAAGAACTATGGATTGAAAAAGATGACAAACACGAAGAAATAGCAATTTCAGAGAAAGAAGAGGACCATCTTGTGTGTCAAGTAGATGACAACACACTAGATGAATAACTAGAGACACTGGAACAGATGAACAACAAGAAAGTTGCAGGGCCTTGTGCTAGTAGTATTGGAACAAAGTATTTCCGACACCAAAGTACCATTATCCAAGATGACGGCGATTGCGCCATCGAAGATGGCGGATGTATCGTCATTCAAGATGGCGGATTTTGGCAGGAAATTTGAATTTTGGTGGGAAAGTACCACGCCCCCCAACCCCCATAAAAATTGAGCGAAATTCAAATTCCAACAGGATAATGCTCCACACCACGCTTATCTCTACGAAGTAAAGAAAATCACGGGAAGATAGGACAATTGGCTTACCTCCACTAACCTAAGTCACCCAACCACCAATTTCTCCTACGAACTGGCGTAAAATTTCAATTTCGGTGGGAACATAAGTCACTTGGGGTAGCGCTGCTGGCGCGAAAGAAAGGACACTTGCACTAACCTCAGTCGACGCTTCCACCTTAGGATTCATTGAAAAAAAAAAAAAAAACACTTTTCCTTATTTAACCAATTTCAAGGAGGTGTGTTCGCCACTGGGTCTGGACTCCAACTGGCTTAGCTCAGGTCGCCACCAGCAGAGGGCACATTCAGGTCGTCAGGTGATAACACAAGTACCATTATCCAAGATGGCGCCATCCAGTGTGTCCACCAAGAGGACCAGCGCCAACTGGCTTAGTTTATATAGTCGCCACCAGAGGGCGCTACCGTGACGTTGGGTCATGACGAACGCAATATTATTCAAGATGGCTGCATACATTTCCTTACCATGTGCTCAAGGACAGACAACCACTGCATGGCTCCATTACGTAATTCCAGATCGTCTGTTCTGTTTCTCTCACGTGTGCACCCAGAAAGCGAGCAACTGCTGACATCACAACCTCCAGCCTGCATGTTCATATCTGCACCACAGATAGTCTTCTGCAAATACCCTAACGAATGTAACTGAACACATGTGACACCCACATTGCGCATCTAACATATCAATTACCTAAGAAGTTAATGCCAATTCAATTTTAATTATATTCCATAAATGAATGTACTATTTCTATATTCAATTAACAAATAGGAGTTTTCACATTTTCCCAATAGGAGCGCAATACTCATTCATTCATCACATTGGAGCCCTTGGAGCCCCCCCTCCCCACACACACCTAGAATGCTGTACTCCTATTGGCTACTGCATTAGTCATGTGATTCTATGCCATACAACCCCAGATGGCGATCTGTAGGGGGAAAATGGCGCGAAAATGACTCCGGCTGCACTGGGCTGCTGGGAAGAGTAAGGAAGCAGTGCACTATTTATTTTTGAACATTTTATTTAGCCCACTTATACAAAAAAGTCTTTCAGGCCATCTCACACAGTCCACAGACCTGTAAACTACTTCTAAATAACGCTCTCCAGACACGAAAACAACTCCTAATTTTCCTAAATAACTTCATTACACACTTGCAGACACCTGACTAATGCAGCATAGGGATGTGTAGACACTTTCAGTATTCGTAAACTGTCCTAATAACGCGTAGCACAGCCTACAGGCCCGTTCCCAGAATAATGCAATCAACGCGCACAAGCACCCTCCGCCAACCCCTGTCCGGTGGAGTGCACAGACGACCCCAACGAAGGGGCGCGGCCGTCAGCCGCCAAACCACGCACAGGGCCCCACTCCAGTCCCACAAGCATGACGCGGCCACATCCCTTTTCATACCTGACACAAGAGAAATTCCTATCACAATACGGGTTCACCTAGACATGTCCTGGCTCGAATGGCCAGGGACGCATGCACTCTCACAGTCGCGAGCCACCGCCGAACGAAGGTGAAAGTTACCTGCCAATATTTTCGTGTATACCCTCATGCTGGTACTGACGTCACTGAATTCCAAGACGCGCTCACGAGACACCTCCGAGCAGCAGGTGTCTTTACCGCCGATGACAGAATAGCACAGGGCGCATTGCTACTACCGCGACATGAGACACCCGTTTAACCACACTTACCTACCCAGCGCGGCTATCGCCTCGCCACGAAGCGTCTGCATGGCGACTCGCCATCTAAAACGTTCTTATGTCACCTGGCTTTTTTTTTTTAGAAAAAATAAGAGCCAAGTAGGCCTCTAGGGAACTGTATAGTGTCCCAGAAATAGTTAACGCTCGCTTTCTACATGTCTCAGCTTGTATGCAAGGAAATTCTTACCCTAACAGAACCTGTGTACGAAAATAACAGCAAATTCACTCCTCCCAGCGCAACTAACGTGATACCCTTCCTGCACTCAACACACACAAACGTCCTCAATGCTGTGTAGAAGCTCCTATATCCCAGCACAAACGATGTCAGTCACTCGAGCGTTATGATTCGCTCTTATCGAAATTTCCCCGCCGAATTAGTGATACCTCCGATATCGAAGCACTGGCCACCTTCTTTCCTTCTGAAGATCAGACTTTCAAGTGTTATTTTGCACAGATCGCCATATTTCACTGGCAATTAAATCATACAAAGTCATACAAACTACCATATATATAGTCAAATACGGAAAGACACTTACTATAGGACACACAGTCATCCGCTCTAGCGTCCGCAGCTTGTGGTCGCGCGGTAGCGTTCTCGCTTCCCACGCCCTGGTTCCTGGGTTCGATTCCCGGCGGGGTCAGGGATTTTCTCTGCCTCGTGATGACTGGGTGTTGTGTGCTGTCCTTAGGTTAGTTAGCTTTAAGTAGTGCTAAGTTCTAGGGGGCTGATGACCATAGATAAGTCCCATAACGCTCAGAGCCATTTGAACCATCCTCACTAGCCAGGCCACAACATAAGCCATAATAACTTTACAATGCAATATATACACATTATATACACTGTAAGCCACATTAACTTTACAATATATACACATTTTACCCAAACAGCGCAATTATCTTTTATATCTGTACAGCACCCGAAAAAATTATACTATGCCTACACGCACACTCGCTATATGTCACCATGCTCCTCAGTCCTTTCTTTCATTCTACATACGTGACATTCAGCGCCATACAAAATCATCCCTTTTACATCAGAGCATTCTCAGCAGACCGAAGTCCATGTCAGAACTCTTCTTGAAATTGGAGATCGTTTCCCCTCGGCACAAACACGTTACTATATCCGCTCCTTGCTTGCTCGCTTTTCTACACACATCTCCAGGCTCTGAGATTTCAAGAACACATATTTTCCTCATAATATTATATCATTTTCACCGTATTTATCGATATCAAGCACTAGGCGACATCCTACCGATCGCTAGCACAACATAATTCCTAAGATATAGCCTCGAAATTATTTCTCTACAAACTCCAAAATTCAGCGAGATGCAGCTAGCTGTAAACCACTGAGTACCTAGAAACAAATAGAGGAAACTTATTTCCACTCTCGAATACGGATGTCAGTGATGTAACAGATCCCAAATCAGCCCTATAATTTACAAGCCAACTAAGGTCTTTCCCATGTCTAGAGAACAGGCAAACGTGTCTTCCGCACACTACAATCGATCTTCACTCGCCTAAATAAATGAGCGAAATGTGCAGAGGCAGTCAACTGAACAATTTACATGATATGGAACAACGGTCCAGCGCAAACGCACCATCTTCTCAAATTTTCACTTGATCACGAAAGACGCTCAACACATACTAAGTATTAGTTCACTATTCGGTCGTCTAGAGGACTGCCAAGTCAACTCACATACATTCCTACACTCCAACAGGCCTATGTATTCGGACGGGTACTGCCGTTAACAGGAAACGTGAATCATTACCACCACAGGCCATGCATACATGGAATCATTCTAGAAAACCGTCCACATTTATCTTTTATCATTATACTTACCATTAAATGTTACAATCGCGCTCTTAACTGAACGGCATTCGACAATGAGCGAAGTATCAGAAATATACCCTGCTGTCGGCAGTGGCTCTGGAAATGGAAATATCTGTACCTTCCTTACAACTGGACATACTCTTCCCTTTCCTATCACAGTACTCCTCTTTACGCCTGTACATGGTTATTTCCTTCCCACAAACACATACTTTATAAAACCTGATGCTCAAATGTGAACATATGATTCATCGCTTACTACTAAGTATAATACCCCGTCAATAACTGATTCCCTAAAATATGAAATAATACTGAAAGAAAATCAACGAGCGATGTGCATGTCTATTAGGTGTTTCTTGCGAGTCCTACCACTGTATCTTAGAAACGTAATTCGCTAGATGTTAAAGAAAAAATCGATCGCACATACTACTGCATATTACTGTCACAACCTGTCTTGGTTCTACGTGTGCACGCAAGTATCCATATTAAAAGCTATACGTCCCCCTTACAAATCGCGGTATGACATGACCCCTGATTGAGGTGTTTTTTTTTTTTCTTTTTCTGGACAAATATCGCATTGGTGATAGTATGTCTATTCAGCTACCAGTGATACATGCGAGTTGACTGCTGTACTTTATGCTTTTCAGGAGGACAGGGAACCGTTCACATCTAAACTTACTTGCATCTGGCTTGAAGGCTAACAGAGTGTGGACGGTGTGATCTATTCAGATAGAGATGTAATGAGGTACGATTTAATGGTTGACTACTTCATCCTAGAGAAGGAGAAGTTGCTGTAGGTCAATTTTTTTTCCAGTGTTCTGTTCACATGCATCAGTCACGTGAGATAGCCCGCGTTCTACTCATATACAACTACGTGTTCTGCAAGCGGTTTAAAGCACTGTCTACTTGCGATCGTTAATGGTAGACCTGTTGGTCATCAGAGGACTTCCATCTCGTGTGTGATGAAACTTGACACATGCCTCTAAATGAACTTTGATTTATGTGATGTGTTCCATCCTCCCTATCGCACCTTGGGTGTAAAATCGAGACTTCTGCGTCATAACAAAGTTAGCAATAGGAGCCTGTGAGGTGTTGCAATCCCCGAGTACACATTTGCCTGACAGATGTGCTGTTTACACAGTGAGTGATGGAATGACTTGTAATTTTCACATGTTGGACTCTGCTGCTATGCGTTTATTTTTTTCCGTGTAGGATGTATCCCCCGCTACTAATCATCATCTTATATAGGTCTAATGTAGGCATTGTATAATTTCTGAACATTGTTCGGATGCGAACAGTGGACACTACAGATTTCTGGAAAGCTATATTGTGCTAGTATCATGCAGAGCAAGTGTTTTACGTTTTGATAACCTAGTTTATCGTAGAGAAACCGGGAATAAGGATGTATGTCATTAACAACGCTATATTCGATACGTCTGACAAGGTCGGAAGTGTAGGTGATCTAACATAGGCCTGTTTTAAGTGCAGAACGTTGTAGCCTTGGGAGTGCATGTGTTTATGTTCTTCTTACCAATACCTTCCAGGTACCGATCCTAGACACTAGAAGAGTACTTTAGAGTTGATAACTTGATTTATTTAGGTAAAAATGCGTCGAACTCCATCCGTCTGGAGCTCCATCACCTATAAAAATGATTCATTTCTTGTTCTTAACTGTCTGCTATTACACGACGGTAATTTGAAATCTGTTACTATACATTTATAAGGAGTGCTAATCTCCTCGACATGGTCGCACCGCTAGAAATCTTATGCACTTGGAGGGGTTCATTCTCGAGGCATGGAGTGTAGCGGTCTTCTTCTGGTCGGCGCAGATTAATTCGCTAACGGTGGTGCTGGACTGCCTGGTCAATGACGGTGTGAGGAGGGTCTTTCACTCTCTAAATTTACCCTAAGACAGCGAGAATGCTCTGACTCCCACACACAGAGGGGTGGATCGTAAATTAAACACTAGGCTCAAGGTGATAGAAATATGTTGAGCTCTGTCTGGTATACTTTGATTTGTGTGTTCGAGAACTAACACTGAATAGATGTACTGCACAGTCATCGATCCATGTTCGCAATGATACTCGCAAAGTGGAGAGGGGCTTGTTTAGCTATGATATGGAAATAGGGGGAAACTTGCCAGTGTTGAAGTTATTGTAAAATTCTTCGCGCTATGCAATGTAATGTTTATTATTAGAGTACATCGATGGTGCCTTTTCCATCCCATCCGTGCACTGGTTACCACATAATGATTGACTGATATCGCTTGTTTTGAGTTGGGGAACAAGTTTTGGTAGATGGGCAGCAACTTCTGGGGGGAGGGGGGTTGCTAGCAGCGAAACAGTGACCGTGTACATGGGTGCAATATGAGGAATCAGTCGAAAGGAAATGCAGAATCGTCAGCTCTTCAGTCAGTCAGAGATGAGTCTAAAAGTATAGCTGGTGAATCAACTTCGGACTGTAGTTTGGTGACCTACGCCAACGCCGTAAAACTGTGAGTTTGTTTATGTTGTAACTGTTTTTTATTTAAAATCATCCACTGTTAAGCTATCGGCCGTAAGAATATGATTTACACCGTGCGAGGTCTGGTTTCTTGAGAGAGGCCGTCGATCATAACTTCTTAATGTCAGTTTAGAATCTGGCCCAGATCTCGAAGTCGTGGCAGAAAAAAGGAAATGTTTGACTTTGTACAAAGGCCTGTTAGAAAACAGTAATTGAAGCACATAAACAGGAGCAGAGGGAGCGTCTCATATGATTATTCGCCTAGAATATAGGTGATAAAACTTTAAAGTGGCGTCTGCAGTGCCTGTATATTTAATAGGCGTTAGTAGCAGTAGCAGTTTGAGGTGATTGACTTGGTAAACGGTTAGAAATGCGTGGATGACTGTTTTTGCAGTATTCTGCGGGAGCATTGTGAAATCTCTTTCTTCACGTGGAGCACCAAAGCAGCTTTGCGTAATTGCGTCAGCATCGGTGTCTAGGTGACTTACATATGGAATGAAGTTAGTGGGAGTCCTATATTTCGTAATTTTTCTCTGTTTGGGGGGTAGAGGATAAGGATGATAGCATGTTGGGCTGATTTATTTGAATGGATGCGGATCTGTGGTACCTGTATGTAGTTTGGGGTTGTAGCACATGGCGCACATTTCTGTCGAATGGGCAAAACACGGCCCTGTTGCACTAACTCAGGTCGTTCTGTTTCTACACAGGTTGCAGAAGGTGATGGGTATGGTTTTCTCCGACTTCTGCTCAGTTCTGACTTTAAATGGAACGATCACATGCGCGAAGCTGTAGAAATGGGACCAGGTGCAAGATGCCTATGGGTTGGCTACAACCAGGTTGGAATTTTACTGTAGCATCTAGGTTAACGGAAGGTGACTCGTTTAGAGATATGGGAGTGTGAGAAATATGATTCACTTGTGGGTGTGATCAGATGCAGGTATGTGCTTGAATAGTGAGACTTTATTCGAAATTATTGACATCATTTCTAGCGGATAGCGTAACACTAGAGATCTGAGAAGCTAGTGTCCATTTTTTTTCTTATGACCTCAATCGGCACATTATCTACTACTACTGTTTTAAGACGTCATGGTCTCCTGACCTTCATTGCTTACATATTCCGCCCTCACAATCATATTCCGCATATCATGATGCTTCATTCCAACCCAAACTCGATAAGATAAAGTCAATGTTGTATGAATTCATGTAAATATGCAAGTAACAAGTAAGCGCACCGTGGTTAAAATACTCAAGGCTGGCGTACACACACACACACATTTCACACACGACAGTCACAGGGGCTTTTAGTTCGGGAGAGCAACCTCTCGCCAGGAGGCCCGTCCCAACCTATCTACGTCGGCCGGTGACCGCCCGTAGATAAGACAGCGTTTGCCCGAGTGAATAGGACGACCGTGTGTTCGGCTTAAAAGCAAATTCCGCTACATTGTGTGGGAGCACCCAGCCTACGCATTCTTTAAAAATATAGCACGCAGTTTCAGAGATTTTCACAGAGAGACAGCAAACGCCAAACGTCAATCCAGATAGAACGAGAGTTATCTTATTTGTCAGGAGCGAGCGTCGCAGACAGCAGTCATCGAAGCTTACAGTATTATGCGCTACAGCTATTACGAGCCCCATATTTCCTCCACAACAGTACCCTTCACTGCATTTCACACGCGACAGCCTCGACCATACCTAGCAACATTCTAACGGATAATTATTCAAGTTGAGTGGGCGAAGCTCTCAGCCATTCTGCCAAGTCAATAACAATCTTAAACTTTGTATAGAAATTTCATTAGCGAGTCCTATCCTTAAGAGGTAACTTCACATTCCAAAAAGAACCTGGAAATAACGGGTTCAGTTCATAACTGAAAGTGTCATTGTGATTTCTCAGAATTTTTGCAAAATAAATAATAATTTTCGTTAGTTTCATGTTTTTCATACACTAACTAGCACTACTCCAGTATCCAAGTATCCCACTAGTTACGTAAGAAATTTCTGTCAATTTTTCTATCATTTCCTTACGGCGGACTACTCCAGAAGATATTTATTGCTGAAAGTTTTTCAGGCATTTCTCTTTAGAACGTTGGGAGCGTCTGTCTGACTTCTGTAGTAGTGTGGGGGTGGAAATTGTATCTTGCAGGAGCCACAGGGTAAAGGGTACATCTCAGATTAATCCGTTGCGCAGAACGACAGAATAGCACCCACACGTCGCTCACACTGTTTGTGATCGTTCTCAATCATTCAATATATCGCCGAAGCTCTGACATGTTCTACATCCTGGAGGACATCCTCACTACAGATCAATTGGAATGAAATTAAATCTCATCCTAATATGGTACAGAGAGAGAATGCGCTGCAAATACTATAGAATTATCTATTTGGAGTGGTGTGAGGGAGTTGCAAATACCGCTTACATATCACGTTCCTAACCGAACCACTTCAAAAGTTCAGTGATTTTATTACGAGGTTGCATCGTGGACGGACAATGCACATCCGTACTTTCAACGTGACGGTATTTGTCCGGAAAGAAAAACCACCTCATTCATGTCATACCTCGATTTATAAAGTGGGTATAGCTTTCATCATGGATACTTATGTGCACATGTAGAACCAAGACAGGTTGTGACAGTAATATGCAGTAGTATGTGCGATCGATTTTTTCTTTAACATCTAGCGAATTACGTTTCTCTTTCTAAGACACAGTGGTAGGACACGCAAGAAACACCTAATAGACATGCACATCGCTCGTTCATTTTCTTTCAGTATTATTTCATATTGTAGGCAATCAGTTATTGACGGGGTATTATACTTAGTAATTAGGGATGAATCATATGATCGCATTTGAGCATCAGGTTTTATAAAGTATGTGTTTGTGGGAAGGAAATAACCATGTACAGTCGTAAAGAGGGTATGGACTTGACTTGGAGTACTGTGATAGGAAAGGGAAGAGTATGTCCAGTCGTAAGGAAGGTACAGATATTTCCATTTCCAGAGCCACTGCCGACAGCAGGGTATATTTCTGATACTTCGCTCATTGTCGAATGCCGTTCAGTTAAGAGCGCGATTGTAACATTTAATGGTAAGTATAATGATAAAAGATAAATGTGGACGGTTTTCTAGAATGATTCCATGTATGCATGGCCTGTGATGGTAATGATTCACTTTCTTCTGGCGCCACAAGATCAAAGATGACCACAGAATTTACGAAAAGAGTATGTAACTTCAGTATGACCTTATTGTAAAGTTGTTTTTGTAGTGCCATTATCCTAAAGATGAGGTATTCCCTCTGAATATGTCGCTAAAAAAATAATACAACAGTTGACAAAGTTTGTGACTGGTAGCGGTAATTTAAAAAAAAAAAAAAGCTTTACATATTTGTTGAGACAGTCACGGTCGAAAAATAGTCAAAATGGCTTCAAGCACAAAGTGAACCATCAATAGAACAGGCGTTATGTTTTCAGCAGTTAGGCTACGTTATTAGCTATGAATATTAAAACGATGCAAGTCAATTAGTTTCAAACGATATGTGGCAAATCATTAACTAAGATAGACAACAAAAGAATGCAATTGAATAAAAAGAAGATTTTAAGGACAGTTGAAGAATGTAATCTCAGAGATCAATTAATACTAAACAAGATTATAGGAGACGAACTAAAGGATGCTGCATAAATGCAAATCAGAACAAGGATGCATAGAATGAAAACAGCATATCAACAGAATCGTAGAAGACATATTAGTTACACAAGGTGACAAATTACAAACCCTATACAAAACTTAGATGTAAAGTGACTGAGGAAGAGGTGGCTGCAGTGAAGGCAGAATAGGCTGTAAGCCCACTCCATGAAGGGAGGAGAAGAAGAAGAAGAAAAACGCAATGAAATAATGGGAAAACAGAGGAAAACCAACAACAGAACAACACTCTCAATATAAATCACTAATATGGACTAAGAACATGTGTTCATGGATAATAGTTCATGATCACGCAATATTTCCTTATATTTAAAACACCTCCGAAAGTCGTAATGCGTAAAGCGTCAAATATTCGTGCTTTGACCCTGTACTGCAGGGTATTGACACTAAGACGATCCTTCTGTTGGGTACACAAATGGATTCCTAGCCCAAGGGCTATTGAAAATACTCAATATTAGAACCCTATGTATGAGCACAGAAAATCCCGTTTTTATGCGCGGCGTTTTGGGACGTATGAGGTACGCATGCTGTCGCATGCATACCGATATTCAATTTGATAATGGTGGATAGCGTGAGGGTAAAAAATTGTACAGCAAGACCTTGGCGAAAATACAGTAAGCAAGTTCCAATGGAATACATTGCAGTAATTACTGAGAGATAAAGAGACTCACAGTGTATAGACTAGCGTAGAATGCTGCATCAAACCAGTCTACGGCCGAAGCATCACAAAAAAAAGAGGGTTCTCGATGTTAGTGACTGTGTTCGTGCCGAGGTAGTAAAGAAAACATGACGCTCTCACTACAGTTGTATGTAAGTTTTAATGTTTCAGCTCTCTTAACGAATGGTTTATGCACATGAGTGATAACACACCTGACCCCACGAGGAGGCATTGGATGGCACAGCTCAGGGCTTCAGCGTTGCGGTGGGTGTTGCCCTCGCTGTCACACACTGGATCGGACACTAGCGGTGCGCTGCAGGTGCACGCTGCCGCGCCAGCACCATCTGTTGGAGAGACAAAGAGACAGCTGAGTCAGCAGATCGCCGGCAGATGGCAGGGCGCACTGAGAATGTATTACAAAGCTCTACACAAAGCTGTAGGAGTATGTACTATTCAATCAGTACCCATACAGGTAGCCAATCAGCCTTATTTCAATTTTTTTAAACATTTTTGGAAGGTGACTGTCTACAGCCGTCAAGTAATGTATAAAATGCGTGTTTGACCATCAGCTACTTTTATTTTAAACCCAGATATCAACTGGTTTCAGTTATGGACCATCTTCACGGATAAGAATTAAAGTGATTTAAGCCACCACATTACATTTTTCATTACTTAAATAATATGTAGAGCATGTCATTAATATCAATATACGACACACGACTTTTAGAAGCAACCATACTAATACTAAGTGTAAACAGATCAGTAGGCTGCTCCTAATAACCATACTAATGCTAAGTGTAAACAGAGCAGAATGATTACTTCTGAATGTCTTGTGTCATGTATTCATATTAATGACATGCTCTACATGTTATTGAAGTAATGAAACATGCAACGTGGTGGCTTAAACCATTTTAGATAAAGCTGGTCCATGACTGAAACTGGTTGACATTTGTCTTCAAAATAAAAGCAGCCGATGGTCAAACACTAATTTTATACTTTAATTCAAAATATTCTAGTCATTGGTCTCTCTGCTACCTCTCTAAACAATCTCTAATGCAACAACTACTTATATTCTGATCTAATCATCCTGTAGATTATTCCCTAGTTCCTGAGCGCCAATTACTTAGAAAGGTGAATATGCCACAAAGAAAAGTCTGAAACCTTGTAACTCTAAACTAAAGCGAACATTTTAGAAAACTCGTTCAAGGTCACAAAGACTTCCCGGTGCTTTGCACAATACTATGGAATCCTGCAAAACAGCTGTCTTGACAAGTGAAAGACGGTGTATTTGATTCCTATACGTAAGAAAGACGTTCGATCAAATCCATTTTATATTTTTTCATCAGCATAGTAACATCTTTATTCAACCTTTTGCTGTACAAGTGGTCAGAAGCTTTTATTCGACGCAGCCTCACTTTAGTCCACAGAGCCTTGGTACCCTGCAAAACTCTACCATTTTCGCTGTCTTCTACCACCCACACATTCTGCCCTTGTTTACGCGTTTAACTGCTCAACTTACCTACTTCTGATAATTAATAACGTTTCAACTTCCCCCCAGAGCACTAAGAAATATCCACAATTTATTCGCTTTTAGCAGGTTCACATACGCTGTTGTGACAAAAAGTCATGGGATCGTGATACACACACACAGTTGTATAGATGGCTGTAGTATCGCGTGTACAAGATACAAAACGGCAGTGCGTAGGCGGAGCTGTCATTTGTACTCAGGCCGCTCATGTGAAAAGGTTCCTGATATGATTATGGCCGAACGAGTGGAATTAAGTCTTGGAACACGGAATGGTAGTTGGAGCTAGACGCATGGGACATTACATTTTGTAAATCGTTGGGGAATTTAATGTTCAAAGATACAACGTGTCAAGATGGTGCCGAGAGTACCAATTTTCAGGAATCATCCCTCACTATAGACAACACAAAGACCGATGGCCTTCACTTGACGACCGAGAGCAGCGGTGTTTGCGTAAAGTTGTCAGTGCTAACAGACAAGCAACACTGCGTGAAATAACCGCTGGAAGTACAACAAACGTACGCGTTAGGACAGTGAGGCGAATATTGGCGTTAATGGGCTGGCAGTAGACGACCGACGCTACTCCCATTGCTAACAGCACGACATAGCCTGCAGACAGCACACCTCACAATTAAGTTCCCTCACTCTCGTAGACTGAAACTTTTCAACCTAAATTTACTTCTCTTGCCAAACATAGCACTTGGTGTCAGTTAGAGCCAATTAACATACACAAAAGTTGTTAATTTTTGTCTGGGACAATGGAAAATATTTTCCCAGAAATAATTTGAAAATAGTTTCAAGCTTCCACTGTCGACCAAGGTCTTTAGGCGCCTACCCTTGGTTACTAGACGAATGCCGGAACTGTAAATCTCTTTCCAAAAATTCCTAGTTAACAAGTCTTTTGCCCCATTTCCATTTTGCAAGAATTTCTCGGAAAAGAAGCAGCTCGCCCTGCCCTAGTGAACAGGGAACGAAAGATGTGAAGGATACAGAACTACTCGAACCATTTCTGAGTCGCAATCCCCATCCAACATTCCATTTCCTCTTCCAAAACACAAACACACTCACTCAATACTTCTCCCCCTTTCCCTCAACTCTTTACAGCAGCGGAGCATTCTGTACCGCTACTGCATGGTATTGGTAGAGAACCAAAAGTCGAAAACATACTATGTTCTTAGGTATAGTTTTACTTACATAAGAATGAAGAAACGAAAGTTTAAAAGCGTACAGAACGTGGCCAGGTACAACTAACGATCGTGAGGACATTCAGGCTCGTTTTATACTCGTACGTATAAAGTAAACTAGACATCTAATATATGAAAAGCAGAACAGGTGAGAGTAGGAATGGCGCTCCGAGGATTTCATACAAACTTCATTATGTATGTAGATAGTCCATCAACAAATTTTGATGAGTGAATATGTGAGTTTAAAAATATGTGACATAAATGGCTGTATGTTTTGATTGCACTGACCTAGAAGGGACCGTAGACGTCACTATTTGACATAAATTCAATATGCCTCTACCTGTCTTCAGAGACAAACAGACTGACGAACGGACAACGAAATGATCCTATAATGATTCAGTTTTACCGGTTGAGGTGCGGGAACCTAAAAAATTGAGTATATGTTTGTTTGTTCGTCTTCTACGCCTTCCTGTACAATTCAGCCGATTACGATGACACTTCTTTCGGGAAGACGACGGTTCAAACCCGCATCTGGCCATCCGGATTCAGGTTTTCTGTGATTTCCCTAAATCGCTTCAGGCAAATGCCAGGATGGTTCCTTTGAAAGGGCACGGCCGACTTCCTTCCGTAAAACGATGGGCCCCCTCCCCTAAAATCACCAACCAACCATCTGCAGCGTCTATGCAACGTAGTGCGACTCCGATATGTATATAAAGGGGGGGGGGGGGGGTCAGAGAGAGTTTGGAAAACTTGTAAGGCTGTTGCAAGATATATTGTGCTGAGAAATAACTTTTAAGAAAAAACTGAGAAATAACAGTTAAGAAAAAATATACGTGCACCGTTTAAGAGTTACTTAGCATTGAAGTTAGCAAATCGGGATCAACATGCTGTTATTCTTTTCTTGGTTGCCTAAGGACAAACACCGGTAAATATACATCGGAGAATGAAGAATGCGTATGGGACAGCATGTTTGTCGAAAACCACCGTTGTGAAATGGTGCACGACAAAGGGTGCTTTTGATTCATGATAACGCATATAGAGATGGGGCCCCTCCACGCCCGCACCAACGTGGTGACCAAACCAAAAGTTCTACTCTCACCTCCGTAAACATGTTAGTTATCTAATAAGTGGATCACAGGGTGCTGGGCTGTGATGTTGTCCGTGCGTCTGGGTAAGACTACTCATTAACACGGTCCATCAGGTGATAGATAGTGGACGAAACGCGAGTGAGGGTAGCGATTTGCAGTAGGATGGGTAGTAAGAGCAGTACTGGCTTACAAGCTCCGATAGTTCATGCAAAGTTGGATTTGTTAGTATAGGTATCATGCATCATTACCGTGACAAGCGATGGCGATGTGTCCCAGTTGCTGCAGCTGCTACGTTCCTGGAACAATCAAGATCGTTAGACAGTAGTGGGAGATCGTCCATAGATCATCTCACTGTGTGGGGGATGTGTGGAGCTTGTCTGCATGCAGTGTACGATACGGCTTTCCAACGCACGTCCCCATATCTCTAATGTCGTAACGCGGAAGTTACGCCAAATCAAGTGGGAGACACTCGAGTATTCGCCCCACGGTCCTGATCTCTCCCCATGCGATTGTCACGCCTCCGGTCCCTTAAAAGGGGTTTTGAACGGTCGACAACTGTTGTCTGAGGAGGATGTGAAGCAGGTAGCTACGGACTTCTTAGCGCAGCAGGACACGGCGTTTCACCAAACGGGTACCTGCAACATGGTGGATCGGTGGTGTGATTGTCTCAACGAAGACGGAAATTTTACCTGATTGACGTAGAGATTCTAGACTGTACAGCCTAACGGAAACTATTCGATCGCACTTATATTTATAAAAAAAAAAAATTGAATGTATGTATGTGTGTATCACACCTCCTCCTAAACCAGAAGATTGGTTTCAATCAAACTTGGTAAACATCCTGAAAGAAGCACCGCGGAGGTAAGAACCAATTGCACACTTAATTTCAGAGGTGGGAGTGGGGCGATATGAGCTAACATAGAAAAGTAACGTAGAAATGTCATTGCAACAAAATTTTGTGTATACGTGACTCATTATTTGTATAACAATATTATGTGAAAGTTATACCCCTATTAGTTCGAGAGGTGGCGTTAAGAAGCCGTGACATACACAGTTACTCGACAGTGATTGATGTCAGTATAGAATCCATAGTTTTCGTGGTCTCTAGCCTCATTGATGGCAATCTCGATGACGTTTCTGGCCTATGGCTCCGAAGAGGGTGGGGGTGAAAGGTCGTCCACATTCCTCAATTTCTGGAAAGCGATTAACACGGTGCCCCACTGCAGACCGCTGACAAAAGTCAGAGCACACGGCTTAGGTTCGTCGATATGTGAGTGGCTCCAAGACTTCGTGATAAATAGAACCCGGTACGTTGTCCTCGACAGCGAGTGTTCATCAGAGACAAAGGCATCATCAGGAATGCCCCAGAGAAGTGTGATAGGAACGCTCTTATTCCCTGTACACGTAAACTATCTGACGGGTAGGACGATCAGCAGTCTGTGAGTTTGCTCAAGATACTGCGGTATACTGAAATTTTTCATCGTTAAGTGACTGTAGAAAAATACTAAACGGATAATTTCTAGGTGGTGTGACCAATAGCAGCTTGATCTAAATGTACAAAAATGTACATTAAAGGAGATAAGTAGGGGAAAAGTCCTGTGACCTTGGGATAGAGCATTAGTAGTGTGTTGCTTGACACAATCATGTCGATTAAATATCTAGGAGTATCGTTGCAAAGAGATATGAAATGAGACGAGCACGTATGAACGGTAGTACAGAAAGTGAATGGTCGACTTCGGTTTATTGGGAGAATTTTAGGGAAGTGTAGCTCATCTACGAAGGAGACCGCTCGTAGAACAGCAGTGCGACACATTCTTCAGTACTGATCAAGTATGTTAATTCTTGTCATAGGCTGCAACTGGTCTCCAAGTAGCTATACATAATCATTTCCAATCATTGATCGTTTCAGTTGGACCAGAGGATACAATATTTAATCGAGACAAAAGTGCTTTATCACCAATAGCCACTTCATTGGACAGAAATATAATGTGCCGCGAATGAGTAACTGTTAGGCCAGGTTTATTTTTAACATTAACTCTTACAGGCATACCTTCAACAATTCTCTTCAAAATGCCTGCAAAAGGCTTCCATCTACAGCACTCAATGTGACAAACACAGCCCTCACCATTATGGAGCCACCACCAGATTACACGGCGCTCTGTTGACAACGTGGGTCCAGGGCTTCGGGGTGTCTGCACTACACTCGAACGCTACTATCATCTCTTACCAACTGGAATCAGGTCTCATCTGGCCAGGCCAAGGGTTTCCGGTCATCTAGGGTCCAACCTACATTATCACGAGCCCAGGAGAGGCGCTGCACGCCATGTCGTGCTGTTAGCAAAGGCGTCGGAAACCTTTTCAAGTGAGTCATCTGAGTACAAATGACAGTTTCACCCATGCGCTGCCCTTTTATACCGAGAGGCATGCGATTATAAGCACGTCGGAAACCCTTTCGCGTGAATCATCTAAGCAGAAATGAGAGTTCCACCACTGCACTGCCCTTTCATGCCTTGAGAGGTGCGGTCATAAGAACGTCGGAATCCCTTTCACATGAATCATCTGAGTACAAATGACAGCTCCGCCAACATACTGGCCTTTCATACCTTGAGTAGGCGATATTTTCGCCATCTGCATGTATACACATCGCTATCTCATTCGTCAGTTTATTTGTCATTGCGCTTTGAATGGTTATTTTACCTAATGCTACTAATTATTTCACGTCTTCCTGTTCATTTTTAAAGACATTCCTCTTAATTCACACAACTAACCTCATAACAATTACTACACTTAATACAAATACTGTTATTACGATTTATAACTACAAAAATGCGATAGTTCCGCTCGGGTGCCCTGTTTACAATTAATGCTCAGCTGATTGACACCGGGAAATACCACGGATAAACTTACCAGAATCTGATCCAAGCATGCCTTACAAGAAGACAGGTGCTGTAAAAACTGTATTTGCGATTACTATAAACAAGTCACAGGGACAAAAGCATCAAAGAGCAGGATTCTATTTACCGTATCATGTCCTTACAAAGGATTGTGTATAACCTTCTCAATGGTTAACTAAATGAAGTAACATTTTTGCATCCCGTAAAGAAGATGAAAAACAAAAAGTAGACGAAGACTACGTTCTTCAAATGTTGTTTACAGCGAGGTAATGTAATGCTCTGTAAAGAATTTCATTCAAAATTATATGCTTAGAAATGTATATACTAGGATGTTTCATAAATTTATGTGCACTATTTCACGTAGTTCGGTTCATTTTAAAAATATTTTAATTCCCACAACCACCAGGACCCCAATGACTACACTTATTGCAAATACTGTCGTTATTTAAAACTATAAAGGTGCGAAAGTTTTGCACGGGTTTCCTGGTACTGCTGTAATGAGAAATTCAAATTATCAATGAAGAAACAGAGCGAGAAGGTACGCAACAAGTGACGTGATGTGTAACTTACCATTAGTCGCACCTGTCACTGGTGTAGACGAACTCGCTGTGACGAAGGCTGGGATGGGATCTTCTGTTGCCGTTGTGTTAGGGATGCCGGCAATGGCAGTTGTCAGTGTATCGTTTGCCGCTGATATGATTGTCACAGCGACAGACGTCGGCGTGATGGCTGTGGGCGACATGGGTGTCACCATGGTGGCCGTCGGTGTAATGAGTGATGGCGTTGTGACTCTCATCATGGTGTCAGTCACCATGGCAGCTGCAACCGAGGTGTTCGCCACCATGGTGTGTGTCTCTGCGGTAACCGCCAGTGTAGGAACCGATGCTGTCGCACCTATTTCTGTGGCCCCTGTTTCGACGAAGATCGTCTGTGTGATGGCCACAGGTGTGGTATCAGTCACCGTGGTACCTGTGGCTGTGGTATCCGCTGTTACGACATCAGCCACCCTTGTACTTGTCGTCATAGTACCTGTCATCGAGGTATCCATTCTCTTCGTACCCGTCGTCGTGGTACCTGCAATTGTGGTACCCATCGTCATGGTATCTGCAGTTGTGGTACCCTTTGTCATGGTACCAGTGCCGGTGGTAGCTGAAATTGTGGTATTCGTAGTCGTGATACCCGTCTTCGTGGTATCCGTCGCCAGGATACCCGTTGTCATGATACTCCTTGTCACGGTACCAGCACTCGTAGTACCTGTCGTGCTGTCCGTCATCGTGGCATGCATTGCTGTAGTGCCCGTCATCTTGGTACCCGTCGTCGCAGTAACCGTCGTTGTGGTAGCCACTGCTGTGACAGGTGTTTCTGCGGCGACTCCCTCTGTGGAGACCACCAGTGTGGACTGCGTTGGTGTGCTGGCTGCCACTGTCCTACTACTCGGTATCGCATCTGTCGGCATTGTAGGGGTGGCCGTGGTGCCAGACAGTGTTGCGTGCGTCGGCGTGCTGGCTGTCAGTATGTTGTCAGTTTGCATTGCATCACTTAGTGTATTGAGTATCGTTAAGGTATCATTCGACTGGGTTACCGTTAGTGTCGATGTTGTTGCTGTAGAATCTTTCTCCTTTTTATGCTTCAGTGACTGGAATGCTTTCCTGATGGCTGCGAGGATTCCTCCATCCACAGTTGTGGTCACCAAGACTGTAAGAATAGAAAGTCAATTTAGTCATTTACAGAAACCAGAAAATCAGACATCATCACTAAACATTGCGGATACCTTCTGCATTAACTGCATTTTTCGACATAGAAGAATTATTGTCATCACTTCAACGAAAGCGTCATTTAACTTACGATTTTGGGAAGGAATATTAGTACACTGTCCATATTTTCTTTTAAATACGTATGTGTATTACTTATTCTCGTTTTAAAATATGTTATCTGTCTTTAAGAATCTCCTCGTTATAGACCTATGGAACAGAAAGTATATCTAATCTAGTCTAATGAATAATCTAAAAGTTGTTTGATAATTACTTTACCTTACCGTCACGTTCCTATAATTGTTGGTAATTCAAGTCTTCTTTGCAGTTTCGAAAAATATTTCCAGTTCTGCCTGATATGTTGGCAAAGTCGACCCAAATAAAGATTGCCTTTTGTCTGGCTTTTTTGAAGATATTTTCAGTTCTGTTATTTCATTGTCGCTGTTGGTATCGTGCCAGTAGGTATGTTATCGCTCGTCTAGTTAGTGATGCCTGGCCACGTACCATCCGTGAGCATGAAGGCATCACAATAATGTCCATGGTCGTTGTGCCTTTTGTGGCGGATGGTGTCGCCGTTGTATTAGTCGTTTGGGCGGTAGAAGCTGAGGTGGCTGTAGAGCAGCCTAATGACGCCTGATTGTTTGGTGTACATTACGACTTTCAGTGACAACGGAAATATTTGCTTTGGCTCTCGTTGAAAACAAAATTATTAAGTGTAATTTTATAAAATGTTCAAATGTGTGTGAAATCTTATGGGACTTAACTGCTAAGGCCATCAGTCCATAAGCTTGCAAACTACTTAACCTAAGTTATCCTAAGGATAAACACACACACCCATGCCCGAGGGAGGACTCGGACCTCCGCCGGGACCAGCCGTACAGTCCATGACTGCAGCGTCTTAGCCGGCCGCGGTGGTCTCGCGGTTCTAGGCGCGCAGTCCGGAACCGTGCGACTGCTACTGTCGCAGGTTCGAATCCTGCCTCGGGCATGGATGTGTGTGATGTCCTTAGGTTGGTTAGGTTTAAGTAGTTCTAAGTTCTAGGGGACTAATGACCAGAGCAGTTGAGTCCCATAGTGCTCAGAGCCATTTGAACCATTTTTGCAGAATCTTAGACCGCTCGGCTAATCCCGCGCGGCTGTAATTTTATATATTAGGTAATAGAGTGGTCTCAGATTTGTGTAGTTTTCCATTCACTTAAACAACATTTGTCAACAGAGACTGTAAAACACGAAGAGTAGTCAACATTGCCAGGCCTGCAGCGCGTGGACCAAGCTGCGCCACATTCGTAGTACCGTCATACAGTACCCTTATTTTATCGCTGCTGGGAACACTGATATTCCTTGATTTTCCTTTAGCTTAACATTGCTCCAGACAAAGATGAAGCTAGTCCCTCAATAATATTCCATTTAAAACACACTTAAATTTGTAATAGGAACCAATTTACACTCATTAAGCACTCAACACATTAAGACAAAAAAAAAAAGACACACCGCGAAGGAATTATTCGAACGGGATGGAAATCGGTATATGTGATGTATATGTACAGATAAACAACTGGTTACTGTTTCAGAAGAATTTGGCAATTTATTCAAGAGAAAGAGCTTCACAAATTGAGCAAGTACATAATGCGTTGGTCCATCTCTGGCCGTTAAGCAAGCAGTTATTTGGCTTGGGATTGGTGACAGAGTTGTTGGATATCCTCTTGGGGAGTATCGTGCCAAATTCTGTGCAACTCGTGCATTAGATCGTCAAAATCCCAAGCTAGTTGAACGGCGCTGCACATAATGTTCCAAACGTTCACAGTTGTGGAGAGATCCAGGGACCTTTCTATCCAAAATAGGGTTTGACAAGCACAAAGAAAAGCAATAGAAATTTTCACCGTGTGTGGGCTTACATTACCTTGTCGAAAGGTAAGCCCAGGATAGCTTGCCGTGAATGGCAACAAAACGGGATATAGAATATCGTCGGCGGACTGGTGAGTTGTAACCAACGCGGACCTGATGCCACCGCAGACCACCACTTCTGGTTGTCGCGTCGCGTCGCGTCGATACCGCACACCTGTCCTAGCATCTCCAGACGTTTCTTCGGCCTGCAATCACATTGACTGGAGAATATTGTCTGCAGTAACGACTCGCTTCGAACTGAGAGATGATCAGAAAAGAGACGCCTCAGACAGCGATGGGATACCAATCTGACAGTCGCCCGCCGGATAGCCCAACAGCCAGGTTTGAGTGACTGGGGTGCCATTTCATTTCATTTCATAGCAGGTCCGCTTTGGTTGTCATCCGAGGCGCCATGACAGCGCAGTGGTACGTCGGCGATATTCACGCACCGTTCTGTTGCCTTTCGTGGCAAGCCATCCTGGACATAGCGTTCAGCAAGATAGAGCCCGCTTGAACACGGTGAGTTTCTGTTGCTTGTATTCTCTCTTGCCAAACACTAACTTGGCCTGTACGGTCAACAAATGTCAGCCCAGTTGAGAACGTTTGGAGCATTATGGGCAGGGCCCTCCAACCAACTCGCGATTTAGACGATGTAAGGCGCAAATTGAACATAGTTTGGCACGATATCCCTCAGGAGGACATGCAAAGATTCTATCAATCAGTTCCAAGCCAGTCAGCTGCTTACGTAAGGACCACAGATGGACCAACGTGTTATCGACTTGCTCGATTTTTGAAGCTCTTTCTCTTGAATAAATCATGTATTTTTTTCTGAAATTGTAATAATTTGTTTGTCTGTACATGTGTATCACATCTGACGATTTCCGTCCGAATCGGATAATCGCTTCATGGTGCATCGTATCATTTTTTTTTTCTTTTTTTCCTTTTGTCATAGAGTATATTATGGCCGCTGTCCATCACGAGATTGACTAACGTTTGGTGACGTTCAGGTGTGGCAAGGCGCCAGTATCCGTACTATTGATATTGTGAATCATGTACCATAAAGAGCGACGTTTTTCATTAATGGATTAAAGTTAAGTATTCCACCAGCTACGTCCGTTTTTTTTCAATTCTAATTCCCTTGTGAGCTAAAACGCGTGCATTTCGGCCCCCTTTAGTTATACGGGTTGGCTCTCCTGCCAACCACAACATTCTGACTATAAGGACAGGTGGTGAACTGTCGTACATCTGGTGACAGAGGTCAATGTTGGTGCAGGCACAAGTATTTCGGAGCACACCGTTCTGCGCGCGTTGTTGGACAGTGAGGTTCCGAACGACATCGTCAATTACTACTGTAGTGGACTGGAACGTTGATCGGATAAATAGAGTTTCTTCCTACACCAGGTGCATGGTGGTGTTTGACTACGCCAGTGTTCAGGCGAGCGGCTGCTCGATACAAGCTCCACGCTACAGTTACAAGCCGGCTGGAGCAATGTAATGCTTCTGGGAATATTCTCCTGGACTTCCACGGGAGCTGTGTCAATGACCGACTGGGATGGCATCATCGAGCTGGATAACTATTCCTGTCTTAAGACCAAAATCGTGCTACGCTGGTTTGAGCTTGGTAATGAACTGATGTTGATATCTTCGCCATCAAAATGGTCTTATCTGAACCTGATGGAACACACATGGGATGTCCTCGGGCACCTGTTCCGTAATTTACGGGAATTGTGTGCCCTGTGTGCAGACGTCTGGTGACACATACCTCTGAAAACATACCACCTAGTAGTGGTATCCATGCCTCGTAGAATATCTACTTGTAAAATGTAATCTTTCACGGCCGGAAATGTCACAATTAATAAAATGTTCCGGGCTATTACGCCGTGGTCGAATGGATTTAACCCTTAAAACCCAACTTTTCGTCCCCATCTGCGGAAGACATTTTCAAGTGGGATGATAGCTTCCTTGAATGTCCGATTCACACCTTGTTTCGGTTCCTTTGTAAAGAGTCTGATTACCGCCAAAGAGTTAAAGAAATGTTTGACAGATTGAATATTTATTAAAAAAAGTTTCGAAGACTACTAATGAACATCTGTGTATAGTAGATTTCACGTAAATATACATGAACAGTCAAATAATCTCCAACAATTAAAGCAAATTTAGCCAAAGTTAGGAAATGAATAATCCAAGATATACATTATTACTTAGGCACCAGATGAGAAACCCTGCATTGTTCGGATGTTTATTTATGGCAGTCTCCGAGTTATTTTTGACTTATAAAGCTTCTTTGCAGACAACGTGTGAAGTAGTATAATTGGAGAAATGAACGAAGAGCTTGTTTGCATCACTAAGACAGGGAGATCCATGTTGAGTTGCCTGTGAGAAAAGCAGCTGACACTTACGGCCTACGCCCGTTACCATGCAGCGTTTGACCTTGTGCTTCGCTTTTTGGTCAAGGCATAACCAACGCTCACCAGGAATTGAACACAAAGCGAAATTGGTAAATCCGTATATCCTAGGAAAGTGAATTCATTGTTATTATGTATTTGTAAAGATATGACTGCGGCGCTTAATTCTGTCACTGGCGCAGACTGCCGAAAATACACCTATCAATAAGTTAAAAAAATAACAGTGGCGTGTTCAGTGTGCCATCTACTGGGTGTTTAAAATAGGATTCCGTATTACTGGAGTAAACATCCGAAGTACAAAGTTTAGTTGACGATTTTAGATAAAACGCTAAACTGGGATATCTTACTTTTTTGTATGTTCCGATAAAGCCAGTACATTTCCCCAAGCTACCCTCAGGTTACCTCTGGAAACCACATGAAAATTCGTCTGGTGGCTTTGGTGTGTAGCATCTTAAAACCGACATTAAATCCCTCTATCTTTTTTCCGTGGTCAGATTTTGATGAAATGAAGCTTATATGTTGCTCCAAGTCACGCCGAAGTTAGCTGTTAAAACACCACGAAAATTATAGTAGTAATTTTTCAGATTAGCCCGTTCAAACAGATCGAGACAGAACCAACGATTTTGCGGTTTTATTATTAGTATGTGAAAATTACCGAACTATCAGTTTAATAAGTCACAGCTGCAAAATACTAACGCGAATTCTTTACAGACGAATGGAAAAACTGGTAGAAGCCGACCTCGGTGAGGATCAGTTTGGATTCCGTCGAAATGTTGGAACACGTGAGGCAATACTGACCTTACGACTTATCTTAGAAGAAAGATTAAGAAAAGGCAAACCTACGTTCCTAGCAATTGTAGACTTAGCTTTTGACAATGTTGACTGGAATACTCTTTTTCAAATTCTAAAGGTGGCAGGGGTAAAATACAGTTAGCGAAAGGCTATTTACAGTTTGTACAGAAACCAGATGGCGGTCATAAGAGTCGAGGGGCATGAAAGGGAAGCAGTGGTTGGGAAAGGTGTGAGACAGGGTTGTAGCCTCTCCCCGATGTTATTCAATCTGTATATTGAGCAAGCAGTAAAGGAAACAAAAGAAAAATTTGGAGTAGGTATTAAAATTCATGGAGAAGAAGTAAAAACTTTGAGATTCGCCGATGACATTGTAATTCTGTCAGAGACGGCAAAGGACTTGGAAGAGCAGTTGAACGGAATGGACAGTGTCTTGAAAGGAGGATATAAGATGAACATCAACAAAAGCAAAACGAGGATAATGGAATGTAGTCAAATTAAATCGGGTGATGGTGAGGGAATTAGATTAGGAAATGAGACACTTAAAGTAGTAAAGGAATCTTGCTATTTAGGGAGTAAAATAACTGATGATGGTCGAAGTAAGAGGATATAAAATGTAGACTGGCAATGGCAAGGAAAGCGTTTCTGAAGAAGAGAAATTTGTTAACATCGAATATAGATTTATGTATCAGGAAGTCGTTTCTGAAAGTATTTGTTTGGAGTGTAGCCATGTATGGAAGTGAAACATGGACGATAACTAGTTTGGACAAGAAGAGAATAGAAGCTTTCGAAATGTGGTGCTACAGAAGAATACTGAAGATAAGGTGGATAGATCACGTAACTAATGAGGAGGTATTGAATAGGATTGGGGAGAAGAGAAGTTTGTGGCACAACTTGACTAGAAGAAGGGATCGGTTGGTAGGACATGTTTTGAGGCATCAAGGGATCACAAATTTAGCGTTGGAGGGCAGCGTGGAGGGTAAAAATCGTAGAGGGAGACCGAGAGATGAGTACACTAAGCAGATTCAGAAGGATGTAGGTTGCAGTAGGTACTGGGAGATGAAGCAGCTTGCACAGGATAGAGTAGCATGGAGAGCTGCATCAAACCAGTCTCAGGACTGAAGACAACAACAACAACATTATTAGTATAGATTTATACGAAGAAGCAGACAATCTATAATCAAGAATATCTTCGAAGCAGCAAAATCAGAGAATTACTACGGTTACATGGCTTCAAAAATCTCAGTACGGTAAAACTAAATTTTTTGCGAGAACTTTTCTCCTCCCATTAACTTAAGAGCACGAGATAGATAACAGATATAGGTGTTAAGAAAGGTTATGAAAAAATATAAATATAAATAATAATAATTATAAATAGTAATCTTTCCTAACAAATGTCGTGTACACGACGATGAGCGTTTGCATCCACTCCCATTGCATTCGAGTGCTTATTTCTGCTGCATTGCGATTGGACGTGATGTTAAACTACAACGTAGTACTACACAGCCTAAGAGAACTGTCGGCCGTATTTATATACATGTATACTGCCAATTAATGTCATGCCCGAAAGCATTTTCTTTCATGTCGTGGTTTACACTGCTACCTCAAAAAGTTTCTTGATATGATCCATTAAACCTGCCCAAACAATTTTCCTAAATAAAAGTATTATTTTAATGCCTATTCTCTTTTGTATACAGTACTATCAAAATATGGGATCATGAATTCTGACAATTCAGAAATATTACCAATACTATTCTTGTTACTATCAGTATTTCGAATATATTTTAGAACTGTTAACTTTTAAAGGGTAAATATGAATATGACAAAAATACTATTGAAATTTTCTGGCAGATTAAATCTGTGTGCCTGACCGCGACTCGAACCCGGAACCTGAGTTCCGGTCCAGCATACGGTTTTATTCTGACAGAAAGTTTCATCTACATCTACATCTACGTGACTACTGCGCTATTCACAATAAAGTGCCTGGCAGAGGGTTCAATGAACCACCGCCAAGCTGTCTCTACCGTTCCACTCTCAAAAGGCAAGCGAGAAAATAGAGCACTTAAATTTTTCTGTGCGAGCCCTGATTTCTCTTATTTTATCGTGCTGATCATTTCGCCCTATGTAGACGGATGCCAACAGAATATTTTCGCAATCCGAGGAGAATACTGGTGATTGAAATTTCATGAGAAGATCCCGTCGCAACGAAAAACGCCTTTGTTTTCATAATTGCCACTACAATTCACGTATCTTGCCTGTGACACTATCTCCCCTATTTCCAGATAATTCAAAACAAGCTTCCCGTCTTTGTACTTTTCCGATGTCATCTGTCAGTCCCTCCTGATGCGGATCCTACACCGCACAGCAATACTCCAGAAGAGGACGAACAAGGGTGGTGTAAGCAGTCTCTTTAGTAGACCTGTTGCATCTTCTAAGTGTTCTGCCAATGAATCGCAGTCTTTGGTTTACTCTACCCACAACATTATCTATATGATCATTCCAGTTTAGGTTGTTTGTAATTATAATCCCTAAGTATTTAGTTCAATTTACAGCATTAAAATTTGAGTGACTTATAGCGTAATCGAAATTTAGCGGATTTCTTTTAGTAGTCATGTGAATAACTTCACACTTTTCTTTACTCAGGGTCAATTGCCACGTTTCGTACCATACAGATATCTAAATCATTTTGCAATTAC
Source organism: Schistocerca gregaria (assembly GCF_023897955.1). Lineage (NCBI taxonomy): Eukaryota > Metazoa > Arthropoda > Insecta > Orthoptera > Acrididae > Schistocerca > Schistocerca gregaria. The sequence goes on along the minus strand of NC_064920.1, from coordinate 973,016,761 downwards.
TTTTGGTCATCTGATGACTTTACAAGGCGATAAATGAGAGCATCATCTGCAAACAATCTATGACCGCTACCAAGATTGTCTCCCATGTCGTTAATATAGATCAGGAACAATAGAGGGCCTACAATACTTCCTTTTACTCTACCCACAACATTATCTATATGATCATTCCAGTTTAGGTTGTTTGTAATTATAATCCCTAAGTATTTAGTTCAATTTACAGCATTAAAATTTGAGTGACTTATAGCGTAATCGAAATTTAGCGGATTTCTTTTAGTAGTCATGTGAATAACTTCACACTTTTCTTTACTCAGGGTCAATTGCCACGTTTCGTACCATACAGATATCTAAATCATTTTGCAATTACTTTTGGTCATCTGATGACTTTACAAGGCGATAAATGAGAGCATCATCTGCAAACAATCTATGACCGCTACCAAGATTGTCTCCCATGTCGTTAATATAGATCAGGAACAATAGAGGGCCTACAATACTTCCTTTTACTCTACCCACAACATTATCTATATGATCATTCCAGTTTAGGTTGTTTGTAATTATAATCCCTAAGTATTTAGTTCAATTTACAGCATTAAAATTTGAGTGACTTATAGCGTAATCGAAATTTAGCGGATTTCTTTTAGTAGTCATGTGAATAACTTCACACTTTTCTTTACTCAGGGTCAATTGCCACGTTTCGTACCATACAGATATCCAAATCATTTTGCAATTACTTTTGGTCATCTGATGACTTTACAAGGCGATAAATGAGAGCATCATCTGCAAACAATCTATGACCGCTACCAAGATTGTCTCCCATGTCGTTAATATAGATCAGGAACAATAGAGGGCCTACAATACTTCCTTGGGGAACGTTGGATATTACTTCTGTTTTACTCGATAACTTTCCGTCTATTACTATGAACTGTGACCTTTCTGACAGTAAATAACGAATCCAGTCGCACGACTGAGGCTATATTCCATAGGCACGCAGTTTGGTTAGAAGACGCTTGTGAAGAACGGTGTGGAAAGCCTTCAGGAAATCTAAAAATATGGAATCAATTTGACATCCCCTGTCGATAGCACTCTTTACTTCATGAGTATAAAGAGCTAGTTATGTGTCGCAAGAATGATGTTTTCTGAATCCGTTGTGAATATGTGTCAATAAATTGTTTTCTTCGAGGTACTTCATAATGTTTCAATACAGTATATGTTCCAAAACCCTACTGCAAATCGACGTTAGTGATATGGGCCTGTAATTCACCGGATTACTTCTTTTTCCCATTTTTCGTATTGGTGTGACTTAAGCAATATTCCAGTCTTTAGGTACGGTTATATGTATTTTCTAAATATGGAGCTATTGTATCAGCCTACTCTGAGAGGTACCTGACTTTTATGCAATCTGGACCGAAGGCCTTGGCTTTCGCAACCATTTACTCTTCGAGTGAGCTAATGAACTGTTCAAAATAATTTTCTGAGAAAGCATTCAGTACAATTTCGGATGACGTTTTGTGCCCGCCGCCGGCTTTAAACGTACAATTTTTCCACCATATCGAGGGTAGATTGAAGTCACCACCGACTATAATTGTATGAGTGGGGTACCTATTTGAAATGAGACTCAAATGTTCTTTGAACTGTTCAGTAACTATATCTTCTGAGTCGGGGAATCGGTTAAACGATCCAATTAACAGTTTAGTCCGATTGTCAGGTATAACCTCTACCCATACTATTTCTCAGGAACTATCCACTTCAATTTCCCTACAAGGTAAACTACTTCTGACAGCAGTATATACTCCACCACTAGCTGTATAATCTATCGTTTCTGAACATTGTTACAGCGTTTGAAAAAATTTCGGCTGAGCTTATTTCCGGCTTTAGCTAGCTTTCTGTACCTATAACTATTTGAGCTTCAGTGTTTTCTATTAGGGCTTGGAGCACTAGTTCATTCTCTACAGAGCTACAACAATTTACAGCTACAATACCGATCGTTCCTACAACTGCCTTACTGTGTTTTACCTGTCCAATTTTAGACGGACGCCCTTTCTTCAGCCATTCTCACAGTATTCTTTACAGACGAATGGAAAAACTGATAGATGCAGACCTCGGGGAAGATCAGTTTGGATTCCGTAGAAATGTTGGAACACGTGAGGCAATACTGACCTTACGACTTATCTTAGAAGAAAGATTAAGAAAAGGCAAACCTACGTTTCTAGCATTTGTAGACTTAGAGAAAGCTTTTGACAATGTTGACTGGAATACTCTTTTTCAAATTCTAAAGGTGGCAGGGGTAAAATACAGGGAGCGAAAGGCTATTTATAATTTGTACAGAAACCAGATGGCAGTAATAAGAGTCGAGGGGCATGAAAGGGAAGCAGTGGTTGGGAAAGGAGTGAGACAGGGTTGTAGCCTCTCCCCGATGTTATTCAATCTGTATATTGAGCAAGCAGTAAAGGAAACAAAAGAAAAATTTGGAGTAGGTATTAAAATTCATGGAGACGAAGTAAAAACTTTGAGGTTCGCCGATGACATTGTAATTCTGTCAGAGACGGCAAAGGACTTGGAAGAGCAGTTGAACGGAATGGACAGTGTCTTGAAAGGAGGATATAAGATGAACATTAACAAAAGCAAAACGAGGATAATGGAATGTAGTCAAATTAAATCGGGTGATGCTGAGGGAATTAGATTAGGAAATGAGGCACTTAAAGTAGTAAAGGAGTTTTGCTATTTAGGAAGTAAAATAACTGATGATGGTCGAAGTAGAGAGGATATAAAATGTAGACTGGCAATGGCAAGGAAAGCGTTTCTGAAGAAGAGAAATTTGTTAACATCGAATATAGATTTATGTATCAGGAAGTCCTTTCTGAAAGTATTTGTTTGGAGTGTAGCCATGTATGGAAGTGAAACATGGACGATAACTAGTTTGGACAAGAAGAGAATAGAAGCTTTCGAAATGTGGTGCTACAGAAGAATACTGAAGATAAGGTGGATAGATCACGTAACTAATGAGGAGGTATTGAATAGGATTGGGGAGAAGAGAAGTTTGTGGCACAACTTGACTAGAAGAAGGGATCGGTTGGTAGGACATGTTTTGAGGCATCAAGGGATCACAAATTTAGCATTGGAGGGCAGCGTGGAGGGTAAAAATCGTAGAGGGAGACCGAGAGATGAGTACACCAAGCAGATTCAGAAGGATGTAGGTTGCAGTAGGTACTGGGAGATGAAGCAGCTTGCACAGGATAGAGTAGCATGGAGAGCTGCATCAAACCAGTCTCAGGACTGAAGACAACAACAACAACAGCCCTTTCTGTGGTTCCCTGAGACCCTCTAACCTAAATAACCGCCCAGTCCGTTCCACACAGCACCCTGCTACCCGTGTAGCCCCCTACTGTGTGTAGTGGACTCCTGACCTATTAAGCGGTACCTGGAAACCCACCACCCGATGGCGCAAGTTAAGGAATCTGCAGCCTACTCAGTCATAAAGCCACCCGAGCCTCTGATTCAGACCCTCCACTCGGCTCTGCACCAAAGGATCACAGCCCGTTCTACCGACGATGCTGCAGGTGATGAGCTCCGCTGTAATCTCGGAAGTAAGACTGGCAGTCTTTGCGATTTCCGCTAGCCTCCCGAAACCAGAGGTAATCTCCCCCGATCCAAAGCGACATGAGTCATACTTTAGTTGGCTGCAAACTGTACTGTACATGGCGTCCGGGATCATTCTTTTCACGTCTGGAATGACTCCCCACGGTCTGCATACGGAGTGCACACTGGCTTCCTTCCCTCCTTGGCAGCTATGTTCCTAAGCGGCCCCATAACGCGCCTAACGTTGGAGCTCCCAACTTGCCCCCTTCTTGCAACGGTGTACCGTAGGTCTCTAGAAGAGCGCAGCGTTCCAAAGGATTGGAAAAGGGCACAGGTCATCCCCATTTTCAAGAAGGGACGTCGAACAGATGTGCATAACTATTGACCTATATCTCTAACGTCGTAGAATTTTGGAAAACGTATTATGTTAGAGTATAGTGACTTTTCTGGAGACTAGGAATCTACTCTGTAGGAAACAGCATGGGTTTCGAAAAAGACATCGTGTGAAACCCAGCTCGCGCTATTCGTCCACGAGACTCAGAGGGCCATACACACGGGTTCCCAGGTAGATGCCGTGTTTCTTGACTTCCGCAAGGTGTTCGATACAGGTCCCCACAGCCGTATAATGAACAAAGTAACAGCTTACGCACTATCAGACCAATTCTGTGATTGGATTGAAGAGTTCCTAGATAATAGAACGCAGCATGTCATTCTCAATGGAGAGAAGTCTTCCGAAGTAAGATTGATTTCAGGTGTGGCGCAGGGGAGTGTCGTAGGACCGTTGCTATTCACAATATACATAAATGACCTTGTGGATAACATCGGAAGTTCACTGAGGCATTTTGCGTATGATGCTGTAGTACATCGAGAGGTTATAACAATGGTTCAAAAATGGTTCAAATGGCTCTGAGCACTATGCGACTTAACGTCTGAGGTCATCAGTCCCCTAGAACTAATCTAAGGACATCACAGACATCCATGCCCGAGGCAGGAGTCGAACCTGCGACCGGAGCGGTCATGCGGTTCCAGACTGAAGCGTCTAGAACCGCACGGCCACACCGGCCGGCTATAAAAATGGAAAATTGTACTGAAATGCAGGAGGATCTGCAACGAATTGACGCATGTAGCAGCGAATGGCAATTGAATCTCAATGTAGACAAGTGTAATGTGTTGCGAATACATAGAAAGAAAGATCCTTTATCATTTAGCTACAATATAGCAGGTCAGCAACTGAAAGCAGTTAATTCCATAAATTATGGGGAGTAGGCATTAGGAGTGATTTAAAATGGAATGACCACATAAAATTAATCGTCGGTAAAGCAGGTGCCAGACTGAGATTCATTGGAAGACTCCTAAGGAACTGCAATCCGAAAACAAAGGAAGTAGGTTACAGTACACTTGTTCGTCCACTGCTTGAATATTGCTCACCAGTGTGAGATCCGTACCAGATAGGGTTGATACAAGAGATAGAGAAGATCCAACGGAAAGCAGCGCGCTTCGTTACAAGATCATTTAGTAATCGCGAAAGCGTTGCGGAGATGATAGATAAATTCCAGTCGAAGACACTGCAGGACAGACGCTCAGTAGCTCGGTACGGGTTTTTGTTAAAGTTTCGAGAACATACCTTCACCGAAGAGTCAAGCAGTATATTGCTCCCTCCTACGTATATCTCGCGAAGAGACCATGAGGATAAATCAGAGAGATTAGAGCCCACACAGACGCATACCGACAATCTTTCTTTCCACGAACAATATGAAACTGAAATAGAAGGGAGAACTCAAAGTACCCTCCGCCACTCACCGTCTGGTGGCTTTCGGAGCATGGATGTAGATGTAGATGTACCAACAAATCCACGCTCTTTAATGCCCAGACCTTGCGGACACTCAAATGCACAATGAAATTTATTGTGGAAAAATATTATTGTTCTGACTTACTGCTGCTCTCTTACGATCTAAAAGCAGTAAGACGATTAGGCGGAAGAAAAAAGGAACTGAAAGACAACTTGGAAATTTCGGTTGTCAAGAAAGACAGCCATACACCAATAACTGCTGCGTTCACATATTAAATATCGTTTCCATCAAACGGGATTAACAGAGAAACTCAGTCTGCTCGAGTTTTGTTTCCTACAACTGATGTGGTGAACAAAACAGATACGTAGGTACTGTAGAACGTAAGTTACACCTGTTGTTCCACATTAAGACCATGATGCTACAAGAGTGACACATTGTCAGAAGAGTGTAGATTGTCAGGTTTCCTGTGTTCAGTTCTGGTTCGGTGTAGATGACAGGTGCGTCACGGAGTGCGTTTGAACAGAGATGGCAAGTCGAAATCTACTTCAGAGTTGACGTACGCGAGATGATACGATTGTTGTGAGTAAAACGCCCAACATTCGTAAAGAGTCGCCGTGAAACTCTGGCTGTATATGGGCCAAATGCAAGGCAGCGTCCAGTCATAGTCAAGTGGTGCCAACAATTTCACCAAGGCCGCCCACACGTGGGTGATGCAGGTCAGCCATACAGTCCAGATACTGCATGCACCGTGCGGTTCCCATCTCTTCGGCAAGCTGAAGAAAAGCTTCTGGGGGAGATACTTTGCTATCATAAGGGCGTTCACACAGCGGTTCTGGAATGGCCACGTGACCAAGGAGCGGATTTATATCGACGAGGATTTAAAAGATTGACAAAACGTTCTGACCGTTGAAACTTCCAGGCAGGTTGAAACTGTGTGCCGGACCGAGACTCGAACTCGTGATCTTTGCCTTTGCCGGCAAGTGCTCTACCAACTGAGCTACGCAAGGACGAGTAGCCATCGACCCTCACAGCTTTAATTCTGTCAGTACCTCGTCTCCTACCTCCGCGCACAGTTTTAATCTGCCAGGAAGTTTCATATCAGCGAACACTCCGCTGCAGAATGAAAATCTCATTCTGTTCTGACCGTTGTTTGTAGAGACTTGGCGACTATGTCATGTATCTGTGTCCAATGGAAGTGCAGCGCAGCATTTAGTAAAAGTTACTTGGCCTGCCAAAGTACCGTGTATCTTATTTTTCGAAGTGCCCTCGTATCTTGAGCTACACAGCGTTAATGACGTTGTAATACTGAGTAACAGGAAGTGACGCACATGAAAATGCAGAACGTATTTTTAGTAAGATTTTAGAAATTCACTCAGGTTTATGTACTTCTGCGACTTGAATTGTGTAGAGACTAATTAGACGGGAAAAGACATATCCTTGATTGGGATAGCAACAGTATTTGACATTACTAGTAAATTTTTCTGGGCAGAAGACCGCTCCACGGAGTAGTATCATGAATGAAGATTTCAGCCACTGTTCAGGTGGCTTTCTTTACAGTATGTGACAATGTATTACATATTCCGGTGAAGGCCGTTCAGAAGAAAGGTTCATCATTTTACTGTGCGACGCTGTCATCAGCTCACTAAAATTTCGCGGGAACTAATTCCGGTCGCGAAAGCCTATGTACATATAACGGACAGTCAGATGAAAAGGAGGCAGATGGAAAATGAAAACTGGCCAGGTGCGAGGAGGACTCGTACACTAACGGTTCCATTGAAACTTAATTATGCATATAGACAGTTCGTCCATTCCGGGAATCGAGGACTTCAACCATTTTTCTCTGTTATCGACATTGATACTGGCAAGATATCGGTCCAAGGCAGTCCAAGCTTTTCGAGAATGCTTTAATTTCAATAATGTAAATGTGACATAAAATCATGCAGGACGCAGGGGATCATTATTATAATAATCAACAGTTCTACATTCAAGATGACTGGGCCGTAGTGGTAAAAGTCAAATATCAGGCAAAGTGACTTTATTGCCCATATGAAGCGCTTCGGAATTTATCCATCATAAGATATTGAGGATCGATTGCTAGACGTAGACTACTCTGCGAATGTTTGTTCCATACACAGCTTGAAGCGCCATATCTACGTGCAGTAATCGCTCCTGGATATCAGATGTTGGATAAATTTCGAAACGCGTCATATGAGCAATAAAGTCATTCCTTGCCTGATGTTTGACTTTCATCATTACGACCTACTTAGCCGGAAAGCATAAACATTGATTAATTTAGTTTCAGACGTCGGACAACAGATGATAAGAGTTATACACTGCAGCGCCAAAGAAACTGGTGTAAGAACACGTATTCAAATACACAGATATGTAAACAGGCAGAATACGGCGCTGCTGTCGGCAACAACGAGTGTCCGACGAAGTTTTTGGAAATTTGTGATAAGTTCCTATGGGACCAAACTGCTGAGGTCATCGGTCCCTAGGCTTCCACACACTTAATCTAACTCACACTAAGGGCAAAATACACACCCATGCCCGAGGGAGGACTCGAACTGCGACGGGAGTAGCCACGCGAACCGCGACAAGGAGCCCTTGACCGCACGGCTACCCCACGCGGCCTGCTGCAGTCGTTAGGTGCGTTACTGCTGCTACAATGGCAGGTTACCAATACTTAACTGAATTGGAACGTGGTGTTACATTCAGCGCACGAGCGATGGGAGAGCACCTCCGAGGTGGCGATGAAGTGGGGAGTTTGGCGTACGACCATTTCATGAATGTACTGTGAATATCAGGAATCCGGTAAAACATCAGTTCTCCAATATCGCTACGACAGAAAAAGATCCTGTAAGAACGGGACCAATGACGATTGAAGAGACTCGTTCAACGGAACAACCGAGCGAGGTGGCGCAGTGGTTAGCACACTGGACTCGCATTCGGGAGGACGACGGTTCAATCCCGTCTCCAGCCATCCTGATTTAGGTTTTCCGTGATTTCCCTAAATCGTTTCAGGCAAATGCTGGGATGGTTCCTCTGAAAGGGCACGGCCGATTTCCTTCCCAATCCTTCCCTAACCCGAGCTTGCGCTCCGTCTCTAATGACCTCGTTGTCGACGGGACGTTAAACACTAACCACCACCACCACCCATCAACGTAACAGAAGTGCAACCCTTCCGCAAATTGCTGCACATTTCAACGCTGGGCCATCAACACGTGTCAGTGTGCGAACCACTCAACGAAACATCATCGATATGGATTTTCGGAGCCGAAGGTTCACTCGTGTACCCTATATGGCTACACGATACAATGCTTTACGCCTCGCATGGAACGGTCCACACCGACATTGGACTGTTGATGATGGGAAACATGCTGCCTGGTCGGACGCTCTCATTTCAAAGTGTATCGAGCAGATGGACGTGTGCGGGTATGGAGACAACTTCATGAATCCATGGACCCTGCATGTCATCAGGGGACTGTTGAAACTAATGGAGGCTCTGTAATGGGCTGAGTTGTGTGCACTTGGATTGATTGGGGCCCCTGATACGTCTAGATACGACTCTGCCAGGTGACACGTACGTAAGCATCCTGTCTGGTCACCTGCATCCATTCACGTACATTCCGACGGACTTGGGCAATTCCAGCAGAAAAATGCGATACCCCACACGTCCAGAATTGCTACAGACTGGCTCCAGGAACACTCTCCTGAGTTTGAACACTTCCGCCGGCCACCAAACTCCTTGGACATGAACATTATTGAGCAAATCTGGCAAGCCTTGCAACGTGCTGTTCAGAAGAGTTCTCCACCGCTCGTAGTCTTACGGATTTGCCGGCCGCGGTGGTCTCGCGGTTCTAGGCGCGCAGTCCGGAGCCGTGCGACTGCTACGGTCGCAGGTTCGAATCCTGCCTCGGGCATGGATGTGTGTGATGTCCTTAGGTTGGTTAGGTTTAAGTGGTTCTAAGTTCTAGGGGACTAATGACCACAGCAGTTGAGTCCCATAGTGCTCAGAGCCATTTTTCTTACGGATTTATGGGCAGCCCTGCAGGATTCATGGTGACAATTCCCTCCAGCACTACTTCAGACATTAGCAGACTCCTTGTTACGTCGTGTTGCGGCACCCCTGCGTGTTCGAGGGTCCATACACGATATTAGACAGGTTTACCAGTTTCTTTGGCTCGTCAGTGTATTTCTGTGGCATATAATTACAAATTAACAATTTTCCGGACTTCTGCCTTTACTTCTACTGTGAAATCTTGCTTGCTACCTAATTCCATGATTCCAGGTCAATGTAAAGTCCCCTACAGGTTTTGATGAGTGAATTTGCGAGTATCAAAATATGTGACATAAATGGCAGTACCTTTTGATTGAAATGACTTAAAAGCTAATGTTTATTAACCTAGGGACTATAGAGCTTAGTACGTGACATAAAATTTAACTTGTGTGTACCCATGCCTGGGAAAAAGGCGTCGTAACAATGGACAACAAACGATCCTATAAGGGTTCCGTTTCTTACACTTATCCCACTGTGAGACAATGTAGTCAGTCTTGCATGGAAAAATGTTTGCTGTTGCCTACGGAACCATGATTGTGCCCAGGCGTGCACCTCTTCACCCGAAACAAATCAACGGCCACGAATATGTTTCTTCGGGGTTCCAAAATTACAGAAATCTCATGGGGATATATAAGGACTATGTAAGGTGGGCAAGTCATTTTGATGTTTGTAAGTTATCAGTGTGCAAGTCAGAGAGAGAGAGAGAGAGAGAGAGAGAGAGAGAGAGATGGTTCAAATGGCTCTGAGCACTATGGGACTCAACTGCTGTGGTCATTAGTCCCCTAGAACTTAGAACTACTTAAACCTAACTAACCTAAGGACATCACACACATCCATGCCCGAGGCAGGATTCGAACCTGCGACCGTAGCAGTCGCACGGTTCCGGACTGCGCGCCTAGAACCGCGAGACCACCGCGACCGGCTAGAGAGAGAGAGAGAGAGAGAGATCTTTATGTTACTGTTAAACAATATTTGGTCTTGTTGTGGCCCAGTCTTTGTCTCTGAGCAGTCTGATACATTCTTAATTGAAGTGTGGGAGGTGATGAACGCATTCAGAATTGCCATGTTGTCTTACGACTGTATCTGTTAGATGAAGACAGATTTATTGTAAAGGACAGCGAGAATGAACATGAGGTATACATCGGAAGGCGAAAAGAATATAAATTTTGAATAATAGTCATTACTTGTGAAGAGAAGATGTTTGAGGTGAGACTGCAGCACTGAGCAGCTAATTTGTGAGAACAAGTATTGTCAACTAGTTAACTCTCTTAGAGCTGAAAAAAAGACCACCCCACTACCTTGAGTCATTTACTAAGATATCAGCTAATTAAGCTCTTTGGTTTTTAATAGAAATTCTCTGTTGACGTTGTGCACTTTTCAAATCATTGTTCACTTTGTTAAGAATAGTACTGTTCAGACCAACGTTATAAGTGAAGATAACTGAAAGCTTTACTCTGTCTTTTTGAATACATACTCCATTCTAAAATCGTTGTTTTGGAACATCATTTCATAGGGATAATTATTCTGCCCATTCCACTATTTAAAGGTTTATCATTACGCATTACCACATTTGCACCTTGTGGCATTCAACAGTTTGAATATTTATTTAGAAATAGAAAACTACCTTAGGCGCTGTCTGCTTGCTGTTCGCTGTTGTGCTTTGAGCACTCCGCAACAATGCTGTCAAGAGATGAGGTAAGTGGAAATTTTGATTAGTGCCAGATAATTGTTTTGTTTCAGTTATGCATTTAATATAAAGAGAAATTGTATTCAGACCAGTTACAGTTCAGTTCAAATTAGGTTCTGTTTACTCAAAGGTTAGCGTACTAGTTTAAGTTGGATAACAGTTTGCGAGTACATAGATTTGGTAATACGTAGAAGTTTTGTAGAGTGGGAGGTAAAGTTGGGCTAAATTTCAGAGATGAACCTATAGTGGAGAGGTTACCACTGTATGGGTGATGTATAAGGGCTTCCCAGCGAAACTTCTGCAGCGTACTCGATATAACCTTGGGAACATGTGGGCGGGTCGTGGAGCCTTGAAGAAAGATATCCGTGGTTGTCAATTTGCTTCGGACGAAGAGGTGTACGCCTCGGCACAGTCATGGTTCCGTAGGTTATTCACTGTGCTATAAATGTATGAAAAATTATAGCGATTACTTTTGAAATAGTGAACAGTTTAATTACTTTTTACGGTTCCGCACAACAATAGGTAAAAACGGTAGCCTTATAGCATCACTTCGTTGTCAGTCAGTCTATTTGTCTACCTGCCCGACTGTTAAGACCACTCCTTCTCAAGAATGGGTAGAGGTACCAAGCCGAAATTTGTGTCGCATCCTAAGGTTTACGGTCCCTTGACATTGCAAAAATCATTAAGCTTCTAAGTCATTGCAATCAAAACATACGGCCATATAGACATATTTTGATACTCAAAAACACTCTGATCAAAACCTGTAGATGAACTATCTATATACATATTGATCCTGATAGTTTAGCGGTAAAGTACTTGCCTGGTAACTGACAGGTCGCGGTATCTAATCTCGGTCGGACCACTGACGTCTGTCTTCGTTTTACCACTAGCCTTCACCTCACACCGATGCCAGGAGCTGCCAGAAACAACACGTGATTTGGACTCCACGTGAAACTGCAGGTCCCCTTTCCTCGGTTGAATAACTGGGATAGATTAGGGACACGCAAGTCGCCGAAGTAACACCCAATCTACATCTACATCTACATTCATACTCCGCAAGCCACACAACGGTGTGTGGCGGAGGGCACTTTACGTGCCACTGTCATTACCTCCCTTTTCTCTTCCAGTCGCGTATGGTTCGCGGGAAGAACGGCTGTCTGAAAGCCTCCGTGCGCGCTCGAATCTCTCTAATTTTACATTCGTGGTCTCCACGGGAGGTATAAGTAGGGGGAAGCAGTATATTCGATACCTCATCCAGAAACGCACCCTCTCGAAACCTGGCGAGCATGCTACACCGCGATGCAGAGCGCCTCTCTAGCAGAGTCTGCCACTTGAGTTTGGTAAACATCTCCGTAACGCTATCACGGTTACCAAATAACCCTGTGGCGGAACGCGCCGCTCTTCTTTGGATCTTCTCTATCTCCTCCGTCAACCCGATCTGGTACGGGTCCCACACTGATGAGCAATACTCAAGTATAGGTCGAAAGAGTGTTTTGTAAGCCACCTCCTTTGTTGATGGACTACATTTTCTAAGGACTCTCCCAATGAATCTCAACCTGGTACCCACCTTACCAACAATTAGTTTTATATGATCATTCCATTTCAAATCGTTCCGCACGCATACTCCCAGATATTTTACAGAAGTAACTGTTACCAGTGTTTGTTCCGCTATCATATAATCATACACTAAAGGATCGTTCTTTCTATGTATTCGTAATACATTACATTTGTCTATATTAAGGGTGAGTTGCCACTCCCTACACCAACAACTTATCCGCTGCAGATCTTCCTGCATTTCGCTACAATTTTCTAATGCTGCAACTTCTCTGTATACTACAGCATCATCCGCGAAAAGCCGCTTGGAACTTCCGACACTATCTACTAGGTCATTTATATATATTGTGAAAAGCAATGGTCCCATAACACTCCTCTGTGGCACGCCAGAGGTTACTTTAACGTCTGTAGACGTCTCTCCATTGATAACAAAATGCTGTGTTCTGTTTGCTAAAAACTCTTCAATCCAGCCACACAGCTGGTCTGATATTCCAATAGAAAAGTTTGCACCAAGTCACTGAGTCGCACACATACACACACAAGATGTTGCTTTCTCATTAAACCTTATAAAAATATAACAACAATTAAATGGCAGCAGTGGACGAGACTCACCACAGGCCAAGACCAGGACTATAGACGGCTTCATGGCGCAAGGCTGCAGCGGCTACTGGTGAACAGTCGGCACCTCGCGGGGACTTGACAACGCTTTCGGTAGCCACCCCATACCGTTAGCCGGCGATGGCCCCAGGTATGCACGAGGTACTTCTACGTCACACGCTGCTAGTTTCTGTGACGCAACGGAAGTGAAGTAGCAGCAACACACGAAGAAGCATGGTTCACATCTTGTCGAGGACAGTTCTTGCGTAACAAATAATAGGTTCTACATCTATCTGTTTTCCATTGTTTACTGTTGAAAGCATAGTCCAAGTTCATTATCCTCCAGACTCGAACAGGGAACGAAGCAGGAGGAAATACTACTGTTTTTAATCTAGAATTAGCCAGTAATATAGTTCTTTTTGCTTGACAAATATTGCCCAGAAAGTCGTGTTGTCTGGAGCAGTTTGAAATGTCGTTAAGTTTCTTCACCTGCACTACACGGGCAAGTGGAAAGGGGTGTTGCGGAGGGTACACTCGGCATAGCAGTATCATTTTCCCTGCTTCTTATTATATTTGGTAGCGGCTGATGCGATGGGAAAAACATCGTTGCTACACCTGAGCATGAACCAGAATTTGGCAATTTACATTGCAGGAAATACGACGGCTGCTCAATAATTAATGCAACACATTTTTTTCTGAAAGCAGGTTGCTTTTATTCAGGATTCCAATAAACTATGTTATTCCCCACTCTTTTAACTTCAAAATACTGTTTTTCAACATAATTCTGTTCAGTGCGATTACCTTACACCACCTTACTGGGAAAACTTGTATGTCCGCATGGCACCACTCTGCTTGTCGACGTCGGAATCAACGCCTAACTGCACCAGTAAAGTCACCATCATCTATATACTGCATCCTGCGGAGTGCACCCTTCATTGGGTGAAACAGATGAAAGTCAGACGTTACGAGATCCGGGCTGTAGGGTGGATGAGGGACAGTTCAGTGACGTTTCTTGATTTCCTCTCAGGTGCACAGACTTCTGTGAGGCCTTGCTGTGTCATGTCAAGTTCGTCTGCGCTTTCGTGGCGAGAAACATGCTGAAGTTGTTTCTTCAGTTTCCTTAGAGTAGCGCAATACGCTTACGAATTGACACAGTAGTTGCGTGGAGACGGAGGACAGAATAACCCCTTCAGAATTCCAGAAGTCCGTCACCATGACGTAACCGGTCTAGGGTGGGACTTTCAGATTTTTCTTCGGAGGAGGAGTGATGGTGTGGCGCCACTCCATGGATTGCCCTTTTCTTCCCGTTTAAATGATGAGTCCATGTTTCATAGCCTGTGACGAAGTTCGACAAAAAACATTGTCACCGTCAGCATCGTAGCTAGCAAGCGTATATCGTCCTTCGTTGCTCTTTATGGTATCCTGTAAGGCGGCGATGAACGCAACGGACACACACATTACAGTAGCCCAACTGGTGGATGAGTGTTTCAGCACTACCACCAGAGGTCTAGTTGTACAACGAGGTGTTTGATTGTGATCCGTCAATCACCTCGAATGAGAGTGTCCTCACGTTCCAAGATTGCAGGAGTCACCACTGTAGTACGGCCGGTCAGATTTGTGGAACCTTGTTGCGATGGTGATGGACGCATCGCCCATCGACTCACCGTACTTTTGTTCACTGATAGGTCTAAGTAGATATACTGCAAGCACCTGTGAATATGTGCGAAGCTCCATTTTTCCAGCAAAAGAAACTCAATTACTTGCTCTTTGCTTAGA
Organism: Schistocerca gregaria; assembly: GCF_023897955.1. Taxonomy (NCBI): domain Eukaryota; kingdom Metazoa; phylum Arthropoda; class Insecta; order Orthoptera; family Acrididae; genus Schistocerca; species Schistocerca gregaria. Next base: position 973,001,724 of record NC_064920.1, on the reverse strand, counting down.
ATGCACCTCCTTTAGAGATCCAGTTTTGAAGGCTGTGTGCAGCGCCGCCACAAACGGGAAATTCATCAAAAACGGTTCAAATGTCTCTGAGCGCTATGGGACTTAACATCTGAGGTGATCAGTCCCCTAGACTTAGAACTACGTAAACCTAACTAACCTAGGGACATCACACACATCCATACCCGAGACAGGATTCGAACCTGCGACCGTAGCACCCGCGTGGTTCCGGACCGAAGCGCCTAGAACCGCTAGGCCACAGCGGCCGGCGTGAAATTCATGAAACTATAGGTACTGAAGCGGGATAATTCTCCGATGTCCCACAACAAATTTTCCAGTTTTCGAACTGAAACTGTCCAACAAAAAAATGCGTTTCGTAGCATTACTTAATGAATGTCCCTAGCAGTATATTTCGTTTCGGAACTTGGATGTGGGGGACAACAACCACCGATATTCTTTGTCCGTTCCTCTAATGATCATAGCAGTTCTCGTTTATGGTAGTAAACAATCTTTCTTGTTACTCACTCAACAATGGCCAGCTTAACACCTATGGAGGTGAGCAGAAAATAGCCAAGTAACTAATAACTTGTAATCTGCTGTCCTCTTGCTAACATCTACGCTACTGTGGAAAAAAATTACTATCTATAGCTTGGAGAGAACGGAAGCTGAAATTTACCTTATGGGAAGTTTGGTGTTGAATTAACAAGAACTCCCTCAAGGATAAATAAATGAATATTGATTCAAAACGTTGCACATGGATATAAGATCAGTGACAGTGTACCTTGCAACTGTTGAAACTGAGCGCCTATGAAAGTTTCGTAGCCCAACACAACGACTCAAAAGCTGACAGCAGATCAATTCATCCTAAATGTTATAGATACGTTTAAACAATTATATTTACAATGAACATTTTTACATTTCCTTTTAACATGTGAAATAATCAAAATATTTCTGCATGTCTATTAGAATGGATTTTTTTCATGCCAAAACAGACATTATACGCAAGTTTCAGATGTGTAACTTGTGTTAAGCTTTTCCAATAAAGTATGCCTGTGTTCAGTTTTGTAGTATCAGGACATTTGTAAGGCAAACTAATTACAAGTAAATAGACGACGCACCATTGTTATATTTTAAGTATTTATTACAAGACTGAGACTATCTGTGGCTTCAACCATGAGCATTATATAAATTGACAGTTTTCGAAATTAAGTACGTAAATTGTTGATGGTTGTTTTTATGAATTACAAGTAACGTTTTAAAAATCTGAACAGTTTACTGATGAATAAAGGTTTCTCTTGATTCTAATTTCCACACAAAGTAATAGTTTTGCCGGTTTACAAAAGTAATCTCTCGCAAACATTCAGTTAGAACTGATTAAACAACGTCTTACACAAAAATGTTAATTACTTTTAAACTGAGCTGATTCAAATATTAAAATTTCGGTAATATTACGCCAAATGCTTTTAAAATATTAATGCTTTTCGTACCCTACAAGTGTAAATGTTCGCGCTTGTTCACACACCAGTTCTAGTTACGAACTTTAATTTATACTTCACAATGAAATTACGATGCGAATCAGCTAATTATAATCTTAAGTCATAGTTTTGACAAGATGTCATCAATATACGATGATCAATGTGGGTATCGCACTTTATAGCTGACACGATATCGGTAAATATTGACTACGTTGTTCCATTCTGCTACATTACAAGGTGTTACCTAACATGGGCGTCATCTTTGACGAGGACATTGCCCCCGAATATACATCATTATGTCTGTTCCAGCGTAATTAAAGTCCATAGAAACTCCAACCGTCCTTTGGCTCAGTGCAAACATTATCGAATATCCGTCATATTGTCTTAAAGAAGAGAAAGTGGTGCTGGTTTTCGCCTTTGACTGTTGCCGGATGATCATTGGATAACAAATTCTACAGAATTTTTCTCCTCGCGGAACAAAAATCACATGTATCCATGTACGGGCTACACTCCGGAACCTAGATTTTCTCATAACAGCCACACAGTTTCGTTACGAATGCATAGTAACTCTTCTCACTGACTCTGTTTCTCCAAGCGTAAGAAAAGAATTTTTCGTCATGCTGAGACATGTCATTAGAATGTTCTTGAGCACACTGTGCAACTTACCGTCGGGTATGACCTAATAGATAATCGGTTGCTTTCACTGTCTGCTCTACGCTTCAGATGAGTCAAGCTAAGAGTCATGCGATCGTAATAGAGGACTTTAATTTCACGTCCTTCTGTTTTTCGATTACTTCTAGTTTAAGTCTGAAAGGAAAAGCAAGTAACTACAGTCTGCAAATAATTAGCTCTCATCAGATACTTGTACACGCAACAGAAGATGCTTATACCTTGCCTAACAACAAACAGGCTCCATTCAGTCATATTTTTGTAGAAGGGGGTTATATCCCGTCGAAGATGAAATTAATAGAAAATAAACAGAAGCTCGGACTTGGTGGGAAATTGTGGGAAATTCTATGAGCAACCACATGGTGTTGCCATTGGTTCCCCCCTGCCCCCAGGTATTGCCAACTTGTACACGGAGCACTTTGAAGATGTGGCACTGAACACCGCCCTCCATAAACCAAAGGTGCTCTACAGATACGTAGATGACACTTTTGTAGTGTGGCCCCATGGCAAGGACAAACTACAGGAGTTCCTACGCCATCTCACTGGCGTACATGGCAGCATCAAATTCACCATGGAGGTAGAAGAGAATGGCTGCCATCCCTTCTTGGATATTTTGATCAAGAAAAATCCGGACGTTACGTTGGGACACTCGGTCTACAGGGAGAAAACGCACAAGGACTTATATCTCAATGCTCGGAGCTGCCACCATCCAGCACAACGTAACTCGGTACTAAACACCTTAGTACAAAGAGCCAGGTCGATATGTGACAGCGAGAGTTTGTCGCGTGAGTTAGCACATCTGCGGGAAACCTTCCGAAAGACCGGCTACTCCGAGACACAAATAAGACGCGGCTTGCGTGCAGACAGGAAGCGAGAGGAATAACCAGAATAAAACGAAGCAAAACGTGTGGCGTTTCTGCCTTTTGATGGACCGCCGACAGCAAAGATCGCAAGAACATTAAAGAAGCACGAAATAACGACCATCTTTCGCGCACCGCAAAAAGTTAAAGATATACTTGGCTCAACCAAAGACCAGTTGGGGTTGCAGACGCCGGGCATTTACAGTATTGAGTGCGAATGCGGGATGGAATGTATCGGGCAGACACAACGACGTATCTCCCAGTGCTGTACTGAACACATCAGGAATGTACGACTAGGACAGACAAACAAGTACGCGGCAGCAGAACATAGCATTATCGAGGGACACACCTTAGAATTCAGAAAAACGAAGAAGCTGTGCAGCGCGAACTGTTTCTGGGACTCAATCTTCAAAGAGGCAGTGGAGATACTTCTGCACAACAGTTCATTAAACAGAGATAGCGTTTTTTAGCTCGGTGCAGCGTGGAATCCCGCTACTGACAAAATGACAAAATACGTTAGGAACGCTCCAATCTGAAGGTAGCGGCGTCCGTAGACAGATTGGATGGCCACCGGGTCTCGACGCCGGGCATCACCGGTCTACAGAAGCGGAAGACGGCCAGGCAGCTATATAGATATGCAGAACACAGCATCCCGACACTTCGCCAGAAGATGACGGGTACAAAACCCATCGAAACGTCGCGACAAGATGACGCCACCACTCGACTGATAACTCGAGAAGAATTCATCAGAAGCTCAGACTGGTGAAAGATGGCAGTGCAAATCGTCCGTGGCCTCTCAGAGGAACCCCTTCGGGATTTGCCTTGAGAGGTTTAGGAAGCGCACGGGGAAGTTCAGCTGTATGACCGGAATGAGATCTATATCTACATTTACGTCTATATCTGTGCTCTGCAACTACTGTGAGTTGCATGGCAGACGGCATGTCTCACAGTACCGGTTACTAGGACATTCTCCCGGTCCATACACATACGGAGTGCGGGGAGAATGATTGACTAAACACATCTGAGCACGAAGCAGTGTCTAATCTAGTCTTGGAGATCCCCAAGGGAGCGATACTTAGAGGGTTGCAGCATACTCAGAGCTTCTGCCAGTTCACTTCTTTCAGCGTCTTCGACATACTCTCCCATGGATCAAACATATCTTTCATCATTCGTGTTGCCGTTCTTTGTGTCTGTTGAGCATCACATGTTAGCAGTACTAGTTGGCGCGGATCCCACACACTTGAGCAGTATTGGGACAAGTCGCAATCTCCTTTGTAGAATGATCGCAATTCGCTAGTATTCTATCCATGAACGGCTTTCTGCCAATCCGCTTCACCTACGCCTGAGACTATATGATAGTTCAGTTTCATATTGACACAGGTGTTTGTATGAGTTGATTGATTCCAATCGTTATTCATTGATATTGTAGTCATAGGATACTACGTTAGTACGGTTCCGTGCCAGATTCGGTAAAAGCGGATCCATTTTAGGATCACTTTTTGTCGGTCTGTCTGTGTGTTAGTCTTTCTGTCCGACTGTTAAAAATTGATTTTCTCATGGAGGGTTAGAGGTATCAAGTTAAAATTTATGCCACGTATAAGGTCTGTGATTCCATGGTGGCGTAACAAATGTACGCTTTTAAGTCAATTTAATCAAAAGATACGCCCACGTATGTCACATACGTTGATACTCGCAAATTCACTTCAAAACCCATAGTATACTTTCAGTTATTTCAGAATCACGAAATATGTAAAGAAGCAACCAAATTTAAAAAATCTGAAAATCGTTAATTTATAATTGTATCACACGAAAAAAAGTTTTGTCATTTGTTATCAGACTGACTGTCTGTATGTCCGCCCGTCTGCTACGACCCCTTTATCTCAGGAACGAGTTGACGTATCAAGTCGAAATTTATGTCACATATTAAAATCTGTGGTTCATTGGCGCTAGAATAAGCGTTAGCTTCTAAGTCACCGCAAACAAAAAGTACGGCCATTTGCGTCACATTTTTTTTTATACTCGCAAACTTACTCATCAAAACTATCTTCCCATTGCCCTAGAATAATGAATTTTTTTAAGAAACAAGGTTTCACTCTACAACCAAAGTAAAAGATCGGAAAATTGTGAATTTGTGGTTATATCACACAAAAATTGCCGTTCGTTATCTGACTGTCTGTCTATGACTCAAGTGCCCTTTTTTCAAGAACGGATAGACGTATGAAATTTAAACTCTAGTCACGTAGTAACGTCTACAGTCTCTTGGCTTTGTAATAAACGTAACCTTCTAAGTCAATGCAGTCACATTTCTTGATTCTCGCAAATTAATTCATAAAGATTTATAGGGTACTTCCCGTTGACCTAGATCATGAAATTTGGCAAGAAACAAAGTTTCACTGTACAATCCAAGGATAAAATGCGAAATTGTTAATTTGTAATTATATCACACGATAAAAATATTTCTTTTGTCATTTGTTATTCGAATCCAGACTTGAAATTAAAATCTTCTCGTAAGTCTTGGAATGCCTGGGAGCGATATCTTTGCAGTATCAGTCTCCATAGCAGGCAAAAATTATCGAGATTCTCGATTCCTTGAATGGATGAACTGTCTGTATAGATAATTAAGAATTGTACGGAATCCTCGTGCAGAAGTCCTACTCGCACCTGGCCATTTTTTTCGTTTCTTGAAGTGCACAATTTTACATTCCTAAACATCTGAAGGGACCTGCCGATCTTGCACCACTCTGAAATCTTATCAAGATGTGACCGAATATATGTGCAGCTCTTTTCAGACGCTATTTCATTACATACAACTGTATCACATAGGAAAACTCTTGAGATTAGTATTCATATTGTTTATAAGGATTTCAACCCCGATTCTTTCCTAAGAGAGTCTATCGCCTTTATTGCTGCGGCACGTAGCCAGCTCATAACTGCGGAATTAGTGACCACAGTCTACAATATGTTCATCAGTATCCCGCTAGCCACCTGGCTGTGTGTGGCGGAGGGCACGTATGTTACCATTAACTGATCCTCTTCCCTGTTTTATTCGCAAACGGATCGCGGGAATAATGACTGGGGTAAATGTAAATGTCGTGTGACTGGGCCCTCCCGTCGGGTAGACCGTTCGCCGGGTGGAAGTCTTTCGATTTGACACCACTTCGACGACTTGAGCGTCGATGTCGATGAAATGATAATGATTAGGACATCACAACACCCAGTCCCTGAGCGGAGAAAATCTCCGACCCAGCCGGGAATGAACCCTGGACCTTAGGATTGACATTCTGTCGCGCTGACCACTCAGCTACCGGGGGCGGCCTCACTGTCGGTAAGATTTCCTATTAGCTTTAATACCTCGAATTTTCTCCTTATGATCATTTCACGAGCTGCATGTTGGAGGCAGCAATATGTTGTCCGACTTTGCCCGGAAAATGCTCTCTCGAAATTCCCAAAGCAAACCTTTCCGTGATGCACAACGCCTCTCTTGGAACGGTGCCAATGGAGTTTGTTTAGTACCTCGCGCCAACTTAACAATCCTCTGACGGAACAAGCATAATTGGTTATGGCGAACAAGCTGCCCAAAAGCGAAGGCGAACATTCATGTTTGATAAACCTGTGAAGTAACAGCCGAAAATCTGATGCAACCCTATCCCCCCACAGCTCTTTGAAAAGGATAAACGCAGCTGCCGCAGTGGTTATGAGACACCGTACTCTTATTCGGTAGGTCCGGCGTTTGAGGACTTAGGACCTATTGCGACTGTTTAACACTCACGCATTCAAATTGCGAGACCATTTCACTGGGATCACTTTACCAAGTGCCTTGTCAAAATACTGCCGCCTTGAACTGACTAATGCTAATATGTAGGTACTTTGAGTGATATTAATGTTTCAAATTGCGTCATACAGTCTAAGACAAAAACACACCACGAAAGAAGTAGCTGAATGGGACCGAAATCGGAAGTGTGATGTGCGAAGGCTTCCCAGAAAGTAATGCGCCACATTTTTTTTTTTTCTCAGATGAAAACAATGTTACGAATGCGAAACGTTACGTATGTATTATTTGAAGTCTCCTGAGTGAACGCGCCAAGTTTCTGTCACTTCCAGCATTAGCGTAGCTGAGCGTAGCGGTAGCGTTTCTGCCTACCACGCAAGGAACCTGGGTTCGATTCCCGTCAGCGTACTGGGTGTTGTGTGCCCTACATCATAATTAACCCTCAAGTCGTCGAAGTGGCGTACCGAGCTAGGTGGCGCAGTGGTTAGCACACTGGACTCGCATTCGTGAGGACGATGGTTCAATCCCGCTTCCGGCCATCCTGATTTAGGTTTTCCGTGATTTCCCTAAATCGCTCCAGGCAAATGCCAGGATGGTTCCTCTGAAAGGGCACGGCCGACTTCCTTCCCCGTCCTTCCCTAATACGATGAGACCGATGACCTCGCTGTTTGGTCTCTTCCCCCAAACAACCCCAAACGAAGTGGCGTTAACTAATAGGAACTGGCTATACGGCGGCCGAACTCCCCCACACGGGGCCTCCTGGCCAACAGAGCCATACGATCATTTTATTTCATTTCAATTTCAAAGCCGGCCGGGGTGGCAGAGCGGTTCTAGGCGCTACGGTCTGGAACCGCGCCACCACTACAGTCGCAGGTTCGAATCCTGCATCGGGCATGGATGTTTGTGATGTCCTTAGGATAGTTAGGTTTAAGTACTTCTAAGTTCTGGGGGACTGATGGTTCAAATGGCTCTGAGCACTATGGGACTTAACATCTATGGTCATCAGTCCCCTAGAACTTAAAACTACTTAAACCTAACTAACCTAAGGACATCACACAACACCCAGCCATCACGAGGCAGAGAAAATCCCTGACCCCGCCGGGAATCAAACCCGGGAACCCGGGCGTGGGAAGCGAGAACGCTACCGCACGACCACGAGATGCGGGCTAGGGGACTGATGACCTCAGAAGTAAAGTCCCATAGTGCTCAGAGCCATTTGAACCACCAGTTTCAAAATTGCCTCTGTAGGTGATGTACGTTCAAGCAATGTGCCGTCATTGAATTTCTCACTGCAGAGAAAGGAATTGTGGGAATATTCACAAACGCTTGTCTAAAGTCCATGGAACATCTGCTGTAGAGAGAAATGCAGGTAGTCGCTGGACACGGAGGCTAATCAGAAGGAGGTTCGGCGGAGCTCCACCGATTTTCAGCGGTTTGGGGAGACCATCCACGGCTGTCACTCCTGACATGTTGCAGCGAGCTTCCATATTTTTGCGCCATTAAAGAATGCCATTCGTGAAAGACATTCTGAGGACGATGAGGAGCTCACAAAGTGAAGCACTGGGTCCGCCACCAGGACATGACAAACACGTCCTTGTTTCTCACTGGCTGAAGACCATAGAACAGGATGGAGATTGCGTTGAAAAATAGGGTGTCTAGTTAAAACACCATTCTTTCGTGAGTGTAGTTCTCATTATGTTCCATAAACCATTGTTGAAGAAAAAAATGCGGTGTATTACTTTCTGGGCAATCCCCGTACATGTAAAGAAAAACAAATAACAGTTTCAGAAAAACTGGATCATTTATTCAAGAGAAAAAAAAAATCACAAACGGAGAAAGTCAATAACGCGCTGGTCAGTGTCTGCCGCCTATTCAATCAATGCCTTGCACTGATTGACAGGGTTGTTGGATATCCTCCTGAGGGATATCGTACAAAATTCTGTGCAATCCACGCGACTTCTTAAGTAATAGATCCCAGTACGTTGTCCTCGATAGTGAGTGTTCATCGGAGGTGAGGGTATCATCTGGAGTGCCCCAGGAAAGTGTGGTTGGTCCGCTGTTGTTTTCTATCTACATAAACAATCTTTGGATAGGGTGGATAGCAATGTGCGGCTGTTTGCTGATGATGCTGTGGTGTACGGTAAGGTGTCGTCGTTGAGTGACTATAGGAGGATACAAGATGACTTGGACAGAACTTGTGATTGGTGTAAAGAATGGCAGCTAACTCTAAATATAGATAAATGTTAATTAATGCAGATGAATAGGAAAAAGAATCCCGTAATTTTTGAATACTCCATTAGTAGTATAGCGCTTGACACAGTCACGTCGATTTAATATTTGGGTGCAACATTGCAGAGCGATATGAAGTGGGACAAGCATGTAATGGCAGTTGTGGGGAAGGCGGATAGTCGTCTTCGGTTCATTGGTAGAATTTTGGGAAGATGTGGTTCATCTGTAAAGGAGACCGCTTATAAAACACTAATACGACCTATTCTTGAGTACTGCTCGAGCGTTTGGGATCCCTATCAGGTCGGGATTGAGGGAGGACATAGAAGCAATTCAGAGGCGGACTGCTAGATTGGTTACTGGTAGGTTCGATCATGACGCGAGTGTTAACGGAAATGCTTCAGGAACTTGGGTGGGAGTCTTTAGAGGAAAGGAGGTGTTCTTTTCGTGAACCCGCTACTGAGGAAATTTAGAGAAGCAGCATTTGAGGCTGACTGCAGTACAATTTTACTGCCACCAGCTTACCTTCGCACAAAGACCACAAAGATAAGAGACATTAGGGCTCGTACAGAGGCATATAGGCAGTCATTTTTCCCTCGTTCTGTTTGGGGGTGGAACAGGGAGAGATGATGGTAGCTGTGGTACGAGGTACCCTCCGCCACGCACCGTATGGTGGATTGCGGAGTATGTATGTAGATGTAGACGTAGATAGTCAAAATCCCGACCTGGTTAGACGGCCCTGCTCCTAACGCTCCAAGAGTTATCAGTTGGAGAGGGATTCGGCAACCTTACAGGGCAAGGCAGGGTTTGCCAAGCACTAAGACAGGCAGTAGAAACACTCGGCTTGTGCTGAAATTTAAGCACAGGACGGCTTGCCATGAACGGTAACAAAACGGGGCGCACAATATCGCCGCTGCAAGGGTAGTCAGGATGACAACCAAAGGGCTATGAAAAGAAATGGCACCCCAGACCGTCAGTCTGGTTGTCGGACCGCATGGCAACCGATAGTCAGGCTGGTATCGGAACACTGTCCAGGGCGTCCCCAGACACGTCTTCGGGCTGTAATTTCATTGACTGGAGTAGATTATCTTCAGTGATGAGTCCCGCTTCGAAATGAGCTCCGATCACCAGCAAACACGTGTCTAGAGATGCTCCAGACAGCAGTGGAATACCAACCTTACTGCCGCCCACCAAACGGCCTGACAACCAGAAGTGATGATCTGGAGTGCCATTTCTTTTCATAGCAGGACGTCTTTGGTTGCCATCAGCGACAGCCTTACTGCAGAGCGGTACATAGACGATATTCTTCGCAAGTTGCCCTTCACCACGGGGCATCCTGGGCTTACATTTCGGCATGCGGCGTGCTATTAGGCCAAAAAGGGGAATATGGAGAAAATAACAGAGATTATGGGTGTGAGGGTGGAGGATAAGAGGGAAATAAGAAATAGAGGGGAGGAACTTTGGCAGAGGTCTTGGGAGGAAGAAGAAACTGGGAGAAGTACCTTCCAGTTTTTACCAGATGTAAAAGAGCGTGGGAGCCTGAAATACTTTGAACCCAGACGAAGACTCATTCACTTTCTCACTGGCCATGAACCCTATCCGACATACTTACGTCCGTTTGGGAAGAGGGCAACCCCCGCCTGTGGCTGTGGCGTGGCAGAGGGTGCTCCCGACCATGTGGTTTACAAGTGCGCCCTCTTCAATTATGTCGCGACAACACTCCGGGACAGTCTTCCAAATCACGACACATACCACCTACTCAGACAAGAAGACACTTTTCACACTCTGAATGCATTGGCAGATGTGGTATCACGAAAAGTGTTAGTAGAACACCTGAGGGACCTAGACTAGTCATCAACTTGTAGGCCAAACCTATTGAGACCAAAGCCCAGTCCCATACCGCCTGTGCGTGGGCTGGCGGACTTCCACCATAGTTGGAATCCGACACGTACAAGACTAGGGGGGGAGGGGCGGGGGGGGGGGGGGTCAGCACCATCGATCAAGACAAGCACCGAATATGACGTAGGTTAAGATAGTTTTGTAGGACTTAGATTAGGACACTAATTTAGGGAACTGCAGCGATTACTTACCTTGGCCAGCCCAGTGCCAGGGGCATACTCTTTGGATTTAGCTCGTTGAGCCTGGCTATCTTAAGTAGGTTTATAAACAAGTGGCACACCTGTGACGCCCATTGTCGTAGTAAACTGAGACTAACACATTCTATAAGTTAAACTGTAGCTCACTAACATAATTGTAAAACCTGCATTGTAATCTTATCTATGTAGAATTATTATGACCCACTAATCATCTATCATCTTAGGAGGTGGGTTAATATTGTATAATTATTATTGATTATGAAATAAAGAATTTTTTTAAAAAAATATGATGTCCGACCGCACACGGCGAGAGATTCTGCTCCTTGCCTTCGTGCTTGCCAAGTCCTTCGATGGTCAGCAAGGTTGCCGGATCTCTTCCCAACTGAGAACGTTTGGAGCATTCTCTGTAGTTCCCTCCAACTATTTCAGTGTTTTGGCGATCTGACGCGCCAATTGGACATACTTGGCTCGATATCCTTCAGGAGTACATCTATCAACTCTATCAATCATTGCCACGCCGAATAACTGCTTGCATAATGACCTGAGGTGGAGCAGCGCGTTATTGACTTGCTCAATTATTTTTTTTTTAATTTTTTAATACTTGTTTTAGAGTGTACATTCAGGTGGACAACAGTTGTACGTCTGTATTCTTACACCGGCTACTGCATGATTTTTGTCGTATTGATTGCTGCGCCGTATTGAATTATGTTATTATATACATTGGTAACCAATAACGAAGTAAGCGAGTATTGTACAGAAACTATCAATCGGGTAAGAGAACTGTAACTTGGATTGATCATAGTTGATCCGCAATGATGGAAGCGTCAGATATTCGTGTAAAAAGAAAAATGAACGTCAGCTTCGATATTAAAACTTGGTGTTCCCACTTCCCATAGTCGTGTCGAGTAGTGATAATTAGACGTCAGAAAAGAGGCGTTAACAAGCCTAGAAAGAAAAATCCGTTTGAAAAAATGCTTTTCATTTATAACATGACCCCCAGCGACATGTTTTATTTAAACTTGGTGTTCCCACTTGCCATAGTCATGTCGAGTAGTGATAATGAGACGTCAGAAAAGAGACGTTAACAAGCCTAGAAAGAAAAATCAGTTTGAAAAAAGGTTTTTCATTCATAACATGACCCCCAGTGACATGTGTTAGCTTTCCTAATTGACGCCATTTCAGGGACTTGCTTGATAAGCAGAGAACCGGTCTCCAGAAATGTCATCGATAGATACTGAGCTCCCGAGAACAGGAATAACGGCCAGAAAGCTGACGCAAGGCTCTGAACTGTTCGTCCGAATGGCGAAAGCCACCCTCGCTTGTGATGTTCGGCGGAGAAAGTGTTAAGAGTGAGAGCGAAAGCGAGACTTTGGCTTTACAATAACTCATTTTCTTCTGCGTGGGCCCCACAGACTCAATAAATTTGAAGAACGGAATGTGTGTCAAACATTTTATTTTTTACACTACAGCTTTCGGGTACTGCCCATTCTCAGGCGTGTCTCTAGTAACACATGTGGCTACGTCATCAACATTAATTTAAACAATCGCGTGCCATGAATAACCAGACAAAGCACGGTCGTCAAAAGTCCTCATCTTGCAGGATTTTCTATAAACACACTATATACATTTTTATGAATAAACTGCCATTTGACTGTTTATTACTTTATTTATCTTCTATTCTATCCAGACCACAGCTTTTCTGCCATTATCAAGTACAATGCTAAATGTTGTTAGCATTGAACTTGATAATGGCATAAAAGCCTGAATCTGTTTAGCACAGAAGATAAATACCGTAATACACAGTCAATTGAAGGTTTATTCTTTTAAAGAGTGTGACGTGACTGTGGCTCTACACCATCGAGAACTGTTTACACGTAAACACTCACTCACTCACGTTGATTGAGTGTATACAGTGCGTTTGGCAGGAAGTATTGCAATGTGAGGACGTTTGACAACTGTGCATTGCCCAGTTACACATGGCACGCGGTTTTTAAAAAAATTAATGGCGATGATGTAGTCATATATGGTACTAGACACACACTTGGGAATAGCCAATCCCCGAAACCGGTAATGTGCAAAATAAAAAGTTTTATGCACAGTCTCATGAAAAATGTCGTTCTTCGAATTTACATTACCTGTTAGATGAATCAAGTTGTGTAGGAAGTTTTAATTATTTCCTACGCAACTTAAGACGGTCCCTATAACAGCTATTGTAATTACATAAAAGCTGCAGACTTGTTTCAACCCCAGATGCTGGAGATACGAGACTTAGGCTGTCACTGTAAGCAATAACGCACGCTCTTGTCACTAAGGGTAATTCATCAGTTAGATTTGTTGTATTACCATTGCACCCTAATTCTGAAGGCTTCATTGTACTGTAATAACAAATATTTTGATGGTGGACGGTACAAAGGACGTTTCAGTGCAAGAAGCTCTCTGTTTTTCCCCGATAGAGTAATTAAGAAACGACTTAGTATATAATTACCCCCATAAAAGTCCATCGTTTTACCACTGCGCTCGAACTCCTCTCTTCCCATTTAAGCAGTGAGCAGTGTCAGTTAATCAGGAAATGCTGACGCTCCGTACAGATGAAAGCTTTTCATGGTAATGAGTAGATCGGTGTGGTCAATATGTGGCGTAAAGTCGGCAGGTTACAGAGAGGTGGAACTGGAACATTCTTTTTGTGTGACAAGCTACTTTTGTCAATTACCAGGACCCTCTACTGGCAACTAGTTCACGAACTGATTGAGAAGGATCGAGAAACTAAACTGCTCAAAGACACATGGTGATAAAAATACGTTTCAGGAGAATTTAATATGTTCAGCACAATGGGCTGTTGCAGCTTTGCTCCGATAGGCCATTAAAATGTCCCGCACAATCGTATACGAGGTAAGAGGTAAGTTCAGTACCGCAACTGTCATACACCCAATGTTCGATGTCCTGCGGCTTCTATTTTTACCTGAACTTACAGATGACCTACGTGTGACATCACAGTGACGCAAACGTTGAAAATAAAGTAGCAGTTTGGATTTAGCTGGGGAACCGTGACAATTATTTACTATATGGTGAAAAATAGAGGAATCTGTGCTGACATCCTGACAATAATTTATTAAATAATAGTGATATAATCATAGAATGAAGGATTGATGGAGTCCTTGGGGAGAGCACAGTTTCACAGCAATGTTTCGCATTAAGATATTCTTTACGTTTGCCTTTACCTTAATATGATCTTGACACATTCTGCTGCCAAGCTCCAGTCTTTTTTTTTTTAATGCTATAAGCTCGGCAATTATAAAAAGAAACTGTAGACTTAACCGTCTCGTCTAACCTCAGTTGCTTGATTATATCTGTATATATACAGAAGGATCCATAATTCAACAAGGGGAGTTAGAGGACGTGATTTTATACGCCCTCAGATCTACGCCAGGGAAGCCTTCGAACTACAGAAAAGCCATTGAGTTTTTACGGTTGAGAAAATGACAATTTTTGAAGCACTAAGTTTGCAAATTCATCTCTCTTTTAGATACATTAATAGTGTCAGACTCTCAGAGCATCCTTAAAAATATTCAACAAAGGAGATGGAGTACAAATGGCCAACCGTTATGTAGTGGATGTTCTTGGATTTGTTCGCAAAAACGGAGGAGGCAATCCATTCATCTGTTGTGGGTGCTTTCCCACGTCAGACTCCGCCGTCCTGACATCTTATCGAATCAAGCTGTGACTATAGGAACAGTCTTCGATTTAAGATTACCACAGAGAGTGAGGTGGTGCGGTGCTTAGCACACTGCACTCATATTCGAGAAGATAACGGTTCAAACCCGCGTCCGGCCATCCAGGTTTTGTATTTCCGTGATTTCCCTAAATCGCTTCAGGAAATTGCAGGGATGGTTCCTTTGAAGGGCGCGGCCGATTTCATTCCCCATCCTTTCCTAACCCGAACTTGTGCTCCGTCTCTAATGACCTCGTTGTGAACGGGACGTTAAACAGTAATCTACTCCTCGTCCTCCTCCTGAAATTGCCGTATACAGACTACTTACATGAGGTCAAGAGCCAGGAAAACATCAAAGGCAAGATATATTCAACGTGTCGCAACAAACGAGAGGGGGATATAATGCAACATTAGAGCCTCAAATTTCTAAAAGGCTGTGGTCTGCGGCAACAGATTTGCACCGATCACTGATTTCCTCCATCATTCGGCTCCGCTTATACCATGTCTATTTTACTCTACAGTTACAAAGGATCCACATTTACGGTTTTCCCGCATGTGAGTGTAATCCTGAGTCAGAAGCCGGTGCAAAGCGTATCTCGTTTTCACGTCCAAATTTGACTGTGAAAGATCGAAATTTTTGAAGACATAGAAGAATGTGGGATATCACCTCTCTCAATCATCATCTTCTACTTTCTTTAATAGGGACATTCTGCTTAATGAAGTTATTGGATATTTCCTTAGGAATATAGGGAATAATCTGTAGTTTTTTATAGCATTCATATCATCATTTCTCGTTATCGCTTATCATTAAAAGTTAGAAAAGGAGTGAATTCATAACACAAAAACACCTAAATTAGTTACCATGGTATCTGTCAAAAATTTACTGGGCAGAAAGTTGCGTAAACTTGAGCTTTTAAATATCAATTTGTTACTTTCTACGTTTAAATAAATATACAATATGAACATGTTGAGCCAGATCGCTGGTCGATCGTCAGCTATCGCCTTGTTATCTTTGGCGCGTCCCCGGGCATGACCATCTTTGCGTTTTCGGCTGGGGTGCGCGGGACGGGAGAGGCAGTCGGTTTGGGGCGGCCGGCGAGACTAGCGGAGTTGTGGCTGGGGCATAAGCACATGTGTGATGTCTGTTACGCTGGGGCTGTTAGCTAATCGTGAAACTCCTGCGGCGGTTACTGGTTGCCTGGAAGACATTTCATATAAACTGTGCCAAGCCTCGCAGTGAGAGGGGAGTCCGGAGTTTGTGTTGGCGTAGATGTTTGTACAAATTGAGGTGCCTGTGTGAGAAGCACGGCGTGCGCCTGTTGGTTGCTTCGTCCTTCTGGCAGCCACCGCAAGCGGATGTTCGGCCGGTACGTCTACAGTTTGTGGTGAGCATAATGTGAACAAGTTCTCGTAGGATGTGCTCCCGGCCTGACTCTTAGCCTGTGTTATTTGTGGGTGCCGACCCCTTGTCTGTTACTGCTTCCGGGTGTCCTGCAAGATTTCACAGCAAAACTGTGTTTTTGTGGCATTCTGTGTTTCTGGCTCAGACTCCGCCTAGAAAAGGGAAATTCCTTAATGCTATAATTTAAACATATAAAAAATTGTTTTTTTATTCTTGTTAAATGCCAGACATATTCAAATTTAGTTTACCTGCTTATTGGCTTAACTCGTGCTTCACGACTTAAATCAGCTGTTTTTGAAATTGTTTTTATATTCCTGTTTAATGTCAGATTCAAATGTAACTTCATATATGTTATTTGAAATAAATGTGTTGGATTGACCTTAATGAATTATGTGCAATCGAACTAAGGGACCCAGTCTTTCATTGGTGGTTAACAGTGGCGTGTGGTTCGGGTTGTGAGACCCGTGCTCGTCCCACATGTGTTTGGCTAAATAGAGCATAAACTCTGGAGACAACATAAAACAAATGAAGAGTTTGTTGCACACGAGGGCAGGGGTCATCCTCAACACATCCAGTAGGTAAACACCGTACAAGCCGAGTGATCGCATAACATGCCGCAATGACGCAGTAGCAGTAGCAGTAATAAGGTAACCTGTTCATTTGTTTCGATGTGTAAATACATATGCAACTTAGAAATGGAACGCACAGATATTAAATCAGGGCAGTGCTATATGAGCGGCTATAACACATACATTATCTAAAATACGAGGGGCATTCAATAAGTAATGTGACACATTATATTCAGAAAGCAGTTTGGTTTTATTCAGGATTCCAATGCGCCAAATTGTTCCTCATTCTTTTGGCTACAAAATTCTATTTTTCAACATAATCTCAGTTCAATGCAACGGCGTTACGCCACTTTACTGGGAGGAGTGCTTACATGCCCGCATGGTACCAATATACTGGTCGAAGTCGGAGCCAATGTCTTGCTGCAGCAGTAAGCTCACGTATTGCATCCACGTATTGCATCTCACGGAGTGCATGTTTCATTGGGCCTAAAAGATGGAAGCCGTAAGATGCAAGGGCCGGGCTGTAGGGTGGATGAATTAGGTCACACACCTTAGAGTACCCGAACTTGTGGAAGAGTGTGACAACACTACCAACAGAGACGTCCAGTTGTGCAGCGACTGTGATCCGTCGATCGCCTAGAATGCGGGTGTGCACAAGTTGGATCACTGCGTGAGTCACAGCTGTGTGCGGTCGGCCGGCACGCGAGAGATCGGACATGTTTACGCAACCTTGTTGCGATAATGATAGGCGTCTCGCTCAACGACTCACCGTGCTTTTGTTCATTACCAGTTCTCCGTAGACATTTTGTAAGAACCTATGTTTATATGCGATGATCTGGTTTTCTACCAAAAGAAACTGAATGACACCCCTCCACTGTACTTGGAACACGCTTCCATTACAGCCGCCGTTTTAAGGCTACGTAAAGCGTCGCGACCAATCGGAATTGCATGAAACTAAAGGTGATGAAGTGGGAAGGCTCCATATATCATTGAAAATTCTGAACCAAATAACCGACACGTGCGTATGCTATTTCATTTTGTTATTTACATGTTTATTACACGCGCATTCATAGTATGCATGAACTTTCTGCCTTGTGAATGGTGTGTTGTGGCTCATCACGAATTCCTCCTATGCGCCAACCTCTTAATTTCAGAGTGGACCTACACCCTACGACCTCAGTTATTTGCTGGATGTATTCCAATCTCTACAGTTTTTACTCTTTGCAGTTCCCTCTAGCAAATTGGAAGTTAATCCTTGATGCCTTAACACCTATCACACTGTTCCCTCTACTTTTCGGTGTTTCCCACAATTTTCTTTTTTCACCGATTCTGTGGAGAACCGATTATTCGTTATCTTTTCAGTTCACCTGACTTGCAAACGCTTCCATTCTCTTCTGCTCCGCTTTTCTCACTGTTCATGATTGATACCATACCACCCTTTGCTCCGAACGTACTTTCTCAGAATATTTTTCCCCGAATTCAGGCCTATGTTTAATACCAGTAGATCCCGTAGACTTCTCTTATCCTGGAAAGCTCTCTTTGCCTATATCAGTCTGCTTTTTATGTCTTCCTTGCGCAGGTCGTCACGGGTTATTTTGCCTCCAAGGTAGCAGAATTCCTTCACTTCCTCTACTTCGTGACCACCAACTCTGAAGTTACGTTTCTAGCTATTCTTGTTTCTGCTGCTTCTTGTTATTTTTGCTTTTTTACTGTTTATGCTCAATCCGTAGTCTGCAATTATTAGACTGTTCTATTGAAAAGATTCAGTAATTGTTCTTCACTTTCACTGAGGCTAGCAATATCATCAGCGAACCTTGTCACTGATATGCTATCACCTTGAATTTTAATATCATTCTTAAAACTCATTTTTATTTTCTTCACTGCCTCTTCGATGTACATATTGAACAATGGGGACGTCTAAACATTCACGGTGGTGTCTGTTTGTCCTATATCGTGTCTCCCTACCACTTTCGCGCAACGACGCTCTGAGCATGTTTTTTTTAGGGAATTGTCTAGTTTGAACCTGGGACCTGTTGCTGGTAAGGAGACGCCAGACCACACATGACATGTAGAATTCAGAAGAGTTCAGTGAGACTAGCGATGATATAACCAAATACTAAATTATCTCAGCGTCAGCTCCACTGCACTCCCTGTAAAAGAATCTTAATACTAACTACATTTAGTGGAAGGGGTTCAAGGCTTTCCTGTTTTTAGTTAGCTGGTAAAATAACGTCGAAAAAGCAGTTAAGTTTACCATTGGAAATTTTATTCTACTCACAAAACATTGTTTATAAATTGCACTATTGATAAAAGGAAATGTTTTAATACAGGATGTTAAAAACCAACTGCGTTCAACAAAAATGTGAACGAATATTCCCTGAATGGGTTTCCAAGTTCTACAATGGATCGAAGGATGACCTATGCCATATCACATCTGTAATCTAGGTTTAAATTAAGTTTCACAAAAGAGGAAAACTATCAAAATGGTCTACAGCGACCTTCAATTATCTTTAATTACTTATCTAACTTGTCGTAAATTACAGTGGCTGATGTGGCTTCTCAATAACTATATAACAGAGAAATCATCGCGTTTCAGATTTTTACTTAAAGTGTCAAATGTGAACACCATGAGCTTTAATTTACGATCGACACTAGTATTACGCAAAAAGGAGGTGTAACAGATGAGACTTCTGCAGTTCTGAGTGAAGCTTTATGCGCTCAAAAATGCGGAATCGCGTGCGTTCATTACCTTGTCGGTGTTTAAGCACCGTCAGGGAGGCGGGCATCACAGCTCCGCTCACCTCGCCATCTCGGAAGCAACTCCTCTCTAACTTCTCCTTACTACATTTACCGAAGTTGTTTTAAAAAAACTATCTGGTTATGTTTTCATCTGACCAACCAGGATCTCAATGTTAACCTTAAGCTCCGCCTACAAAAATTCTGTCTGTCCAATGAGAAACGTTATACTTTTTGTGGTGGGGCAATGTTTTTAAAGTTTGCAACGTAACAGAGACGATAAAAAGTCTCACGCTAAAACCTGCAGCTGGTGTGGTCCTTTTAGCGTTATCATAAGATCTATACTGCGCTTCTGGAGGGCTCTATCTTTTAACATGGGTTGGGGGTGGTCCTAACGTAACAGACACGCGAAAAAGTCTCACGCTAAAACTTACAGGTGGTAGTGGCCCTTTTTGTGTTATAGTAAGATCTATACTGTTTTTCTGGAGGGCTCTAGCTTTTAACATGGGCTTGGGGATGGTCCTGGACGTAACAGAGACGCGAAAAAGTCTCATGCTAAAACGTGCGGGTGGTAGTCTTAGAGGTAGGCTGGCGACGTGGGCATCCAGCCCGTCCCTTATCGTAGGGCCTTCTAGCTTAACACAGTTCTGCTCTCGGCTTCTGTTCTCGTTTCTCCCCTCAGAACTGCGTCGGTCTCACGGTGGGAAGGTACGACATGCATTTAGGCATTCTTGTGTTGGTCTGTGGTATTCCATTTGCTCACTCGTTACTCGTATTACTTTGGTTAATTTAATGTCACGATTTATTTAATGTTTGATGGTACGTCACCAGTCTTATAGGATCTAGACACGAATTTGAACAGTCGTTTGGTTGTCGCTTCCCCTAATGATTTTAGAAATTCCTATGGAATGTTGTCTATCCCTTCTGCCTTATTTGATCTCAAGTCCTCCACAACTCTTTTAAGTTCTGATTGCCCTAGGTCTTTTTTTATCGATTCCAGTTTCTTTCCCTACCAAGACATGAGACGAGACCTCCTCTCTAAATATAGAAATATGCTAATACTTTTCATAAAAATCATGTAATTATCTGTAGAGACAATTGAGAAGAAACACATGTGCAAAGCAGAAATATAGCAGTGTGTGGAAGACGCACGGGGAGTTAGTAAGCACATCTGAGAAATATTTATAATACACTGGCGAAAAAAAGTTGCGCACCAGGAAAGACGACATCGATTTTGTTCCGAAGATAGCATATGCCACCTCGGATATAGTAGCGTACTGACTGTGGTTTCAACGTTGTCCACCAATAGATAGTTTCGTGGGGTAGCTACCAGATCGCCATCTGTATCTACCCTTTACTATCGAATGTTCACAGCCAGAAGTCTCAGTGTGGTGTAGATGCGTGAAGCAAGCAGGCAACCGAGCCCAGACGTGTCAACACGAACTGTTGTAAGCTGGTTATTAGCAGTGAGACACCCTGAAAGTCGCGTGCTCTACCTTCTTATCTCGTGTTTTCTACTGAAAATCTCCTGCTTATACTGTTGTTAACTTTACTATTACAGAGATCGCATAACTTTATTTTTTTTAAATTGGTCATGTGTGCAACAAATAACTTACTTGGTCTTTCTGCTGCCACTGCTTGATCTGCTGCAATCCATTATTTAACAAAAACATAAAAAAACTACATATAATACAAGAGAAAGGGTTTGGTCAACTCTAAACTCGATAAATGATAACCCAAACAAGTAATTTCTTTTTTCGAAAACTATTTTCTGAAAGCGATTCTTTATCATTTAATTAACAATACGCTAGAAGCTCTTTGAACAATCGCTTCGTATGTAAATCCGCCTCCAGTGGAATTAAAGTAGTATTACAAATTAATCAAACTCTTCAGACAGACTGAAAAACTTCTCAATTAAATACATAGTGAAACAATTCCCTGACAATTACAAAAGAAATGAATGACAAAAATCAATACTTAATCTATTAGCCTAACAATGGTTTCCCTTGAGAATTCAACTCATATCATTATCAAAAGTACCGTGTGCTGCTAGGCACATACACCAGCTCTTTTCTTTAAATTAATAAGCGCGCTGCAAATTATAAAAAATATCGACTCAACGCCAAATCCTGTGTCGCTGCTGGCGGACACGGCAGTACGGCAGCTCGGCGACGACCCCTCGCCCAACACACGTGCGCACCACAGCAGGCGGACTCCTACACTGGCTTCCAAACTGCCACTAGTTAATCCGTGCGCTGCAAAGCGCGACAACAATATCTAAGATTCCAGAGCTTGGGTATGCGCGCTGTAGCCAACTTTTAAATCCTAAGAGAGTATTGCCAACTCTCAACCCCTATCCATCTTCCACTCACGCTGCAGCGTCGACGTGCGCAGCTCGACTTGCGCTGTCGTAGGATAACTTGGAACATGGAATGGCGCGCCGCGGTCTTCAGCGATGAAAGTAGATTCTGGCAGGACGGAAGTGATGGTCGTTTACGCCTACGACGTAGACCTGGTAAACGCTGTCTTCTAGAACGCATTCGTCCAAGACGCACTGGCCCCATCCCAAGTCTTATGTTTTAGCGTGAAATAAGCTACAACCGTCGTTCGCCATTGATGTCTTGGAGGGGGCGCTAACCAGCGCTCGCTAGGAGCAGAATATTGTTAGACCCGTTTTTTGTCGTTCTTGGGACACGAATGTGATGTATAGTTCCCAAGAGATAATGCTCGTCCACACACTGCTCGTGAGACTCAATTTGCCCTTCAAGACGTGTAGCAACTTCCCTGGCCAGCACGATCTCCGGACTTGTGTCCAACAGAGCACGAGTGGGATATGATGGGAACCGTCAACAAGCAACTCTTACAGAACTACGTGAGCAGATGGACCAGGCGTGGAATAAAGGATCCAGGGACGTTATTCGCCATCTGCAAGACCGACTGAATGCCAGAGTCAGTGCCTGCATTGCTGCCCTTGAAGGCTACGCCACGTACAAATATGGGTGTTTCCGCTTGGGTCGATACCTGGTACCTCTGAACCACTTATGCTATTGATCCCTTAATGTAATAATTTCATGTAATTCATATGCACTATCGCAACAATTAATCTTGAATGAATTGGAAACCTCTAAAGAGGTGCGTTATTTTATTTCTGGCAATGTAATTCCGGGTGGCTCATCTGCGTGGCATAGTTCTTTGAACTGGTCGCCAATTTGGTGCCTTCCTTTTTACTAACCTACCCTAGTAATCCTAAATATCACTAACGAAAAATGATTCACCCCAGGACACATCAAAGGTAGTGAAACGCCACCTATAGTCTTGGTAATGGCCTCAGTTCGGCGATAAAGGTCCATTTCCATCTCAAGCTAGTCATTGATGATTAGATCCCGTACAGCTGTCAAATTACGGGATTGTTGGCCGCTACATTCCACACGCACTCCCAAACAGTCCCAGATGTTCTCGAAGCGATTAATAACTGAGAGCTGATATATTTTCGGGCCATTTGGTGTGAGTGGATGAGTGTTCGTGGACGAGTGTTCGTCAAACAAGGAACAAATGCATGCAGCTCTGAATCACAGCTCTTTTCATCTTGGAAGACGGCAGTAATGCTGTTGAATGCTTTGAAGAAGTCGAATGTTGTACACTTTCAAATCGCGCCAGGAAGAAGAAGAGTTCAATAAAACACTCTTCACTCCAGTTTGCCGACCTCCTGTGAAACTCCCGCCCACCTTTAACATGGTCTTATATTAATGACTCTCGTTACATTTTTATGTCATTGCATCCATTGTATCGCGTAATTCTTTATTGTTACATAATGGAACGTATTCCGACAATAACGTTTGTTGCATTCTTGTCATCTTCAACGTGTCCTCAGCCAGGAGGAACTTCAATAGCTAGTACACAATACCAAAATGCACCGTTGACGACGCCGTTGCTTACCAACTCTGAGGAGCCCAGCAACCAGTTGGTGGAAACTACGTTTTCCAAGTGCGCCCATATTTCTAAATTTTACATCTGCGACCTGAACGAGAACTACTCATCTGTTTTGCACTTGAAGTTAATATCAAATGGTTATTTGCATTGGTTCCGACCATCGCAGACTTGCCGTTGCTGCTTTGCGTAGTTCAAATTGAGCATAAGAATATCAATCTTACCTCAAGGCCAATAGAGGTCATAGAACTATTAACACAATGTCTTTGGGAATGTTGTTGTATTTTGCGTGCACTGCTCAATGTAATCTTGTAAATTTTAATGTGAACAGGCAAGTAGTAGGGCACTGCGGGTGCGAAATAACCTTGGGGATCATATTAAAACTGAGGCAAATGCGCATGCCTTATTTCGCTCAAAGGCCAGTCCAGGAATGATGACATCTAGTCGCGTGTCAAGATCGGGGAGAAGAGGGGAGGTCCTGCTGTTCTGTATGAAATAGCGTAAGTAGCAGCATCAGCATCGATCATCTGGGATGAAGAAGAAGACTATAGGTACGTATTATGTCAGTCCATGTCATTGTTATTATTAAGAGCGTATGCTTCATTATACTTGGTTGTTTTGCTATAATTGTTAGAAGTGCACAACAGCAGCTGCAGCCTACAGGGTGGGCGGCGTTTCTAGACCATGCTGTAGCAAGAACAGTCGCAGCCCACAGGATGTCTTCCTGACCTTCAGGACTTGATGTCATCTGACTGTCCAGTAGCACAACCACAGCAGCCAAGGCCTACAAGAGTACTGTTATTCGATAATGTATCAGCCAGTGGCTCTGAACGTGCAGATGTAGGTTAAGCGCCTGACAATGACTTTGAAGTTGTTACAGAGGTAGAAAATGCACAACATACCGGTGCTAAAGTGCAGTATTCGTGGCATGAATGGAACTATCTATGCAGTATGATGGAGTATAAAGATAGGAAGATGACAGGCAAGAATGATGCATGTTACACCCCTATTGACGTTCACATGTTTGGTCGTAAAATGTCTGTAGTAGATGTTGTTCGTGAGGCAATGCTATAATTAATTAATGGGACACGAAAATACGCTTAAAACATGGAAGTGTTGTCAAACTGAAAGAACTACACTGTGCATTATCAGTTGCCGCTGATAGATTGTATGTTTTGCGTCAATACGTGAGAGGAGCGTAATATGAAAATATTGTAATTAATCTGAGTTTATGGGTGGTCAGGGCACTGCGTTTGTTAACTCGGCCAGATTCTTAAAAAGTTTAGCATTATGAGTTCACTTTACCCAGTCGTGGCCCAGGAGACCGTTGCTGTCTCACCTCAGCTGTTTAACGAGTACATCCGCCGCAGGCTAACGTGCACTCACCGCCCTAAGCCATTCAGTCGACATCACTTTCGCGCAGCCACCACCACTGCACCATCCGTTGACCTGTACCTGTACTGTGCGTTCTACAGACTTCTAGCGACAGCAGGCTGCCCATGTTCTGGATTACTAAAGACTGAAACTGTCTTCAAGAATGAACGGCACATCGCTACCTTAACATATTTCCTTTGTACTTTCACTGAACTTACAAGAAAGCAACAAGGCAACCTGATTTTTGTATTTTTTGATATATATTATTTATAATGCGGCTGGTGGAGGGGGTTTTCGAAGCTGCATGAAGAATGATTGAATAATTAATTTGGTAGGCTGTTTTTCTTGTTCCTCTAAGAACTAGGGATATTAAATTTCACCAGTGATTCTTCTGCTACCCCGACCGCAGCCGGCATCAGGCTCCATCATGTCTAGTTTCAGATCTTAATTGGTAAAGAGTGAGACAATAGGGGGGGGGGGGGGGCGGTGCGAATCCACAGGCCAAGAAAACAGACAGATTTCGTATGATGTTCCATATACTGATTCAAGGCAACACATTAAATGAGAGGTAGCCCGTTACACGTGAATAATGGTTACTGCTCGCCAACGAAGTTAAGAAACTGGCGAGACTCGCCTTGCTGCAGGCCAAGACACAATAACATTCAAACAGTACAAAGGACGAACATAATATTGAATGGTTTAACACTTGCATTAACAGAGTGTGCGCCGACAGATAGCTGTAATACCAAAAGTCATGAGAATTGGCGAGAGCAGCCCAGGCAGGTGCGGTTAAGATGGATTTTACAGAAGTGTTTTACGATTCCCGTAGCAACCATTTGGCGTACACGTTATCGCGTCGCGTCGGGGTTACTTCCGATTAGCGCGCAGAAATTAATTACGGACCAGGCGGTATTGTGTCATGAAATCAATAGCCGCTGCCTACGTAACAAGCGTGCACTCTGTGCATAACGGCTGCGACTCACTCGCGGACGACGGTCACGAACTTGTTACCTATCAAGCACTGACTTCGACTGGTGGGTCGATGGCGCCTCCCGTCACTTTCGCGTCCCAAGCGGCAACAATACTGTGCACATCCGCCGATAGGAAGAGGAGCTCTGTGACCGACCAAACAGGTGTGCCTCTTCTAGTAATATGCCATATTGTACCGCGACGTGCACGGACTGCGTACAAGTCCAGGCTGATGCAAATTTTTAAACGAAGTTGCATGTTCTAAGTGAAGGAAAAAATACATAAAGATGAAAAAAGTATTCTCTAATATTTCAAGCAAAACATCGTTTATTAACAACCTTTTATCAAAGATCAATAGTGAAATATTTATATTTCCAATGAAGACTGAATTATTGTGTATTATATGTAACTAGAAATAAGAAGACGTGCGTTTTTCATGAAAATGACAGCTGGATATATATTAGTTAACACGTAGTTGAATTTTAAATTCAAATGCTATAGGCATTTCAACGGAAAAGAAATGAAAAAAAAATGACCGAAACGATACTTCAAGCGGCGATTACCACTCTCGAGTGGTATCGATATTTTTTTTCATCTTTGTGTATTTTACATTTCACAGAAATGTTCATAGAATATGCACAGGCCTGCAATCGAACATAAATCGTGACAGACGATTACTCTACTACAGAATCACGCAGTCTGTCGAAAAAGCAACCTAACTCTACGTTAATAAAGCAGCTCGGAAAACTTCCAAGTCGATTTCCTCCAGAATTTTTGAGAGCTGCTACGAACTGCTGTGGAAGATGGGTATTTGAGATCTGAACTTCACGTACCATAAACAAAAAATAACAAAAATCCTATGGCCATGCGGTGTCTATGTTTTCCGCAATCTAGCGCTTAGCATTCGTAAACTTAATTTTTTGTATTGGTTCTTTGTCGCATGCTAGCTAGCTAGGTATCTACGTCACTGATAAGAGGCTGATGCCTGATAGAGAGGAAGACACTACTGCTACTTCTGTAAAAGCTTAATTACCACGAAACTAGAATAGTCAACATTGTCTCAAATACTAACGGGTACAGTGTTGTGATCGTGGTTGTCAAATGGATCCGAATGTGTACCTGCGTAACATATAATACACGATACTTCTTTTCTCTACATATGACTGTGTCGTGAAATTATTAGTTCATCAGATAAATAACTGCTGAAGATGGCGTGGGCAAGAAAACAAATCTTATGTACCTGAACAACAATCTTTATCAAAGAGAGTAGACCGATTTTGGCTGTTACTGTGTCATCTGAAGAGGTTGGTGAAATTCCACGATTAGCATGCAAGTCAAATCAAAGTGACCTGACCTGTCAAAACATGCTGTAGATCATTGTATACCAAGTCACCAGTAGAGTGTACATAACAACCAGGTTCAAATTTGCTTCCACGACTCAGTGACAAACACAAGATGAACTATCAAACACTGTAAGGACGGTACTTCTCGTTGTCGTAGTACAAAATAATTGTCACATTGCTTGACATGCCACATAGCAATGTTCAGGAAGTGACGTCTCAAGTTCTGTCATCCATGATGAGGACAAATTCAGCAGGTGTGAGTGGAAATTCAGAACATCAACTGCTAGAAATTACATACTTCCAAGAGTAGCTTAACATACACGGAGGTGACAAAAACCATAAGATAGCAACATTCCCATATATAGTGACATTAGTATACCGTACACAAAGTATACCAGAGCAGTCCATTGGTGGAGCTGTCTTTGCACTCGGATGATTCGTATGAAAAGGTTTCCGGCGCCATTTTGGCTGCACGGCGGGAATTAACAGACTTTCAATGCGGAGTGGTGGGTGGAACTACACCTACACGCACGGGACATTCCATTTCGGAAATCGTTTGAGGATTCAGTATTCTGAGATCCACAGCAGCGTTTGAGTAAAGTAGTCAGTGGTAACAGACAAGCAGTCCTGCGTGAAATAACCGCAGGAATCAATGTGGAGCACACGACGAACTTGTCCGCGAGGACAGTGTGGCGAAATTTGGAGTTAAAGGGCTATGGCAGCAGACAACCTACACGAGTGCGTTTGCCAACAGAGTGACATCGCCAGCAGCTCCTCTCCTGGGCTCGTGACGATATCGGTTAGGCCCTAGACGACGGAAAACCACTGTCCGGTCAGATGAGTCCCGACTTCAGTTGGTAAGAGCTGATGGTAGGGTTCGACTGTGCCACAGACCCTACGAAGCCATGGACCCATGTAGCCAACAAGGCACATTGCTTTACATGGAATGGACTGGACCCTCTGGATCTTCAGGCACCTTGGAGACCGTTTGCATCCATTTATGGACGTCATTTTCCCAAACAACAATAGAATTTTTATGGACGACAAAGCGCCCTGTCACCAGACCTCAGTTGTTCACGATTGGTTTGAAGAACTTTCTGAACAGTTCAAGCGAATGGTCTGGCCACCCAGATCACCCGACGTGAATCCCATCGAATATTTATGGGACATAATCGAGAGGTCAGTTCGTGCACAGTATCCTACACCGGCAACATTTTCGCAATTATGGACGGCCATCGAGGCAGCAGGGCTCAGTATTTCTGCAGGGACTCCAGCAACTTGTTAAGTTTATGCCACATCGAGTTACCGCACTATGCGGAGGAAAGGAGATCCGCCACGTTATTAGAAGGTATCCCATGACTTGTGTCACCTCAGTGCAATGCATTTGGATTGTCAAAACAAGAATTTCGAAACAGAGGTCCACGCACCGTAACTGGAATACTAACAGGACACAATAATAGAAAATCTTCGCAGGGCTGTTCTAGCGTATATTATTGCAGTTTAAAATACATGGTAGGGCAACATTCCATAAACCGATGCTCTGCTTATAAATCACTTGAAACAACCTTTCGCAGTTACTAAACATCGTAATTGTACAACGCTATTGTTAGGTGCGTTCAACAAACCTTTCACTGCAATGAAATTAAAGTTTGCCAGTTTTACAGAGCTGAATGTCATTTTTCCGAACTTTTAATTTAAATCCAATTGTGTTCACTGTATGAACTGTAAATGTTAAGAAAAATAAACATTAAAACTTTTTTTATGTCTTCTAACAATTTTAGTGGCAGGAAAATTTATTGAGGAAATAGGGCTTGTGATGGGACCAACAGAAAATGGCGTAAATGGCAAGAAAACGTTAAATATTGAAATATATTTGATGACGAGCAGACTTCAGATTTTCTGAATCACAAATAAGGGGAAATTTCTTGCTCTTTTTGAGAGGAAAACATGTGTGCGCTCCTGCTTCAGTGTGAAATACTATCTTACTTACTGCTATTAGAAATGTATTTAAAATGGAAACTTTTCGATTGATTCCCCCTCTAATTTGATTCAAATTTGTCCCTGCGCGCCGGCCGGGGTGGTCGAGCGGTTCTAGGCGCTACAGTCTTGAACCGCACGACCGCTACGGTCGCAGGTTCAAATCCTGCCTCGGACATGGATGTGTATGATGTCCTTAGGTTAGAGAAGTTAAGTCCCGTAGTGTTCAGAGCCATTTGAACCATTCTTTGTCCCTGCGCACGTTTTTCAAGCTGAACACAAAAAATAGACCGGCCATCAACTATAGCACTTCAGTAGACATTATTCCATCAGAAGTGCTATGTGTTTGTCTTCCTCTGACCATTTCATCCAGGAATTTACAAGGGACTTAACAGTTTAATGTGGAATCCTACCCAATGTATTACTTGGCGGTCTTGAACAAAAACTAACCAGGTTAGAATCGAAAATGACGTTCCTTGCCAGAAAAAAACATTGGAAGTCTGCCGCTTCTTGTATAAGCACAAAAACGAAACAACAGTGCAAAATTGTCATCTTTGTTGCTAGTTCTAATCAGAGATGACATCCAAACGAACGAATTCATCCATTATAAAAAGAAAACCATTTCTATTTATTTGGCAATAGTACAAAAAGTCTCTATAAAAATTATGTCTGGTACAGTCATTTCACACGTCATACGCGTTGTCAGAGTATTTGAAAGAAATGTTAAATACATTTATATATATGTATAACAGAATATATGGCAATTTATTTGGCAGTAGTGGCTCTTCAGCATACTTCAAATAATTTTAGGCCACTGGTCACGATCATACGATACGTATGTCCTTCTTTAGAATTTTTTTAGTCTTCTTACTTTGCTTTCTCCGTTCCAGTATTTTGACTATCTCAGGATCTGTAAAGCAAAAGGAAACAGAAACATCATTAAAAGTTTAGCCTCTTGTTAATGTGTGTAGAGTTACCAGTTGCACAAGAAATATTTCGAACGAAAAATAAAAATCATCAGCTTTCTGTCTGTTTACAGAAACTGCAGTAACATTCAACAAATGCAATGTTCTGATATAAACCCTAAGCTGAAAATTATAGGATCATTGTGATAGATGATTATCAATCAGTCATTCCAAAAAAACATCCCATTTTAAGTTTCATTACGTCTATGAACGAACGTGAGTCATACTTTTCATTTCTTGGATATACCATTAACAAACATACAATTTATTGGACACCACAGAGAATAATGAGTAATAACTTTAAAGGGCTCACACTAAATACACAGTTTCTCTGGCCTGTAACAATTAGAGATTGTAGTAAATCATGTGCAACATAAAGGAATTAATGCCCGAAAAAGCTTGTAAATTACTGTGATAAGCTAGGCCTCGTTCTTACAGTACAAAAGTATAACAGTTAGCAACTGATGATATACTTAACACTGACAGAACAAAAGTCTGAAAGAGTATTAACTGTGGAACTCAAGTAAGTTGATAGCGGAATAATGGACTAATGCATCTTTATCAAAAGTTAAGACTGGTGTAAAAGGTCAGTGAATCAGAAATGTATTGTGTCTCAGTTTAGTAAGAAATATGAAATATAAGAAGAATTAAAAAGAAATATGAAATATTAGAATAATTAAAATAAAAGGAAAGAAAAACATTGGATTTCCCATATGTTGTTACCGCAAAATAAGTTATAAAAGAGAACAATAATAAAAGGCATCTTACTGACAATAATGAAAGGTACCACGTTAATACATTGCAATCTGAGGTGGTTCAAAGATTCACGGAAGAAATTAAACTCATGTTCTTCGTTAGACGAACTAAACTTTATGGTGTCTTCGAACAGAGACATAATTTTTGTTTGGGTTTGATATTTAATAAAATAGTATGGACACTAAGTAGTAGGTGTTCTTTTACACATTGAAATAAATGTTATTTTACATGTTAATAAGCTCTACTGAAATTATGTATTTCAATCTCAAAATTGAAAATTCACATCAATAATTATTAGGCTGTGTCCCAACGTGTCCTATCACAAAGTTTCTCACTAAAAGACATCTACAGAACTTCGAGCAACAAAGGTACATCTGCATGCCGCATCTCAAACGCAAGTGCCGGGCAATACAAAATAAAAAAACATGTTTTAACAAGTTACATGCAGTGATGATGTTCTGTTCAATACAGTAGTAACAGTTTAACTTCTGCTCTTGGCTAAATCAGTAGTTGCATATAGACAAAAGTCAGTAAGCTAGTATGGTCTTTAACAGGAATATAATCTTTATAGTATAACAATCTAAGCTACGAGGATTTGCAGATGACATGATTTCCTAGTTAAAGGTCGGAGAGAGCATGTATAAGTATTAAATGTAGTCTTTTCAGTAACAGGTGTAGACTTTGGCTAAAAATGCGCAAATTACAACTCAAAACTATTGTAAGTAGCAAGAAAAAGAGTAACTACTCGACTAACATAACCAATAGTCTTGTGGCTGAAGCTCTATACTATTCTGCATTTCCTCCCTAATGTATAATATGGAAATTTGGTTCTGCCTTGATCAAACACAATTCTTCTTGTTTGAATACCCAAACATGTTTTAGAGAAGTTACTTCATCTCCAGTGGGTTCATACTGATATTCAAATGGCTGTCTGACATTTACGGTACAATTATTATTTTTCTCCAATTTGTCATCCGTAACTAATCAGGGTTTTTCAGTGTTATGTGCCTGTGGTTGTCTTAGCTCTGACGTACTTTCTGAAATGAAAGACATACCCAACACGCAGCAGCAAACAGATCAATAACAATACACAACCACAGACACACAGAACATAAACACAGAGAATACAAACGAACACAACACATCTCAACTAAAGATATCTACAACAATACACAAATGGCACCACTCACCTACAACAACAAAACAGCCCATAGTATTGGCAATATATTCAATAAACAAAGACTGAAAATAGCTTACAGAAAAAAACAACTATACACAAAAGAAACTGAGGACAACCAACACTGACACAACACATCTGGAATCTATCCACTCAGACGTCAAGACTGCATCTCAGTTTATACTGGACTGACATACAGAAAATTTCGATATCAGCTACACTGAAAACAGAAGGGAACTTAAGAGTAACAGGATTCATTATACATTTGCTGATGAACTCGTGGACATGAAACATAAGTCAAGAGACATAATTTCAATAGAAAAAAAATTACCATACATGTAAAGCAATACTCTACAATGGAACCCTACTCTCAGCTCTAAAAGAACTAGTAAAAGCTCTCTCATACACACAAACACACGCAAACACATGCCTCCCTCCCCATCAGAACCCATTAGCAGTGCACAAGTCGAATTCCAATTCAGAACACACACAACAAAATGCAGAACAAGTCAACATCACACAAACAATGAAACAGCGTGTGTTCGGGAACACAGCCTAGCCACTCTGTAGAAGCATGAAAAATGTAAATCAACAAAACACAAGTACACTTCTATACATACCCCATTACTCTTCACCAATTTATAAAGCCTATCCAGAATCATCATACATTCAACACACTTTCGAAAGCCAGTACTTTAACATAAAAATTGTAGTTAAAGAATGAAACAGCAAATCTTTCTTGTTGGTGGAACGTAATACAGTGACAGTAATATTATAACACAAAACCGGAAAATAGAAAAAAAGCAATAATTTCATTTTAGGTTTAACATTTTGGCAAATTACGTAAAACAACATTGAAAAACCACGATTAGCTGTGGATGACAAGCCAGAGAAAAATACCAACTGTACATCAAATGTCAGTGAGCCACTTGAACATCAGTATGTAATACTAAGGTATATAATTTCCCGATACTATTTTTCTGTTAATAATTTTATCAATCCAAATAACATAATCTCAAAGCCTGTTATGTATTATGACACAAACATTTTTATACAGTATGTTGACAGAGAATAAATGAACCCACTGAAGATGGAAAACCTTCTCCGGAACATATTTGGCTATTAAAACAAGAAGAGTATTGTTTTCTCAAGACAGAACCGTAATTCCGTATTGTATAACTAATATTGGTGATGAAAGGAGAAAATATAAAAAAAGCTGCCAATGTAGCAGACGAGAGGGAATACAAACATATAAAAAACTGGATAGACAGGAAGTGCAGATAGCTAATCAGGAATAGCTAGAGGACAAATGTACTGTAGACTACCTACAACAGCGTCCTCTGTAAAAATATTTGGATCAAGTGGGAGAGAAAGATCCAAAATTATATAGTGGGACAATATCTGCGATGGCACAGCTAAAATAAACATCTCTTCTGAATGAAAGACAAATGCAGTCAACAGAAAGAATTCCATGAGGGTCGTAGCACAGGCATGGGGTCGGAAAGACCCTTTCGACATGGAAAGTTACATAAAGTAAAGGGAACACGAGATGCAACGAAATGTTAAGAGGAAAAATAGCGGAAATTATACGACCAGTTATGGAGAAGTTTAAGGGCAGTGTGTAGCCGCTGTAGTGCTATAGGAAGGAATGCACGTCAGCACAAAAAAGCAGTGCTGTTTATGAGCGGGGCGAGTTGTCTGGGAGTGCTGACCTGTCTTGCCCGGCTCTCCGAGCGGCAAGTAGGTGATGATCATGCGCTCCAGGGCGGCACGGTCGTTTGGGTTGTCGGCGACTTCGACGTCGCTGAGCGGGAGGTACGCCACGGCCAGCGTGCGCTTGCGCTTCTTCCCGGCGAGCCTCTTGGCGTTAATTTTCTTCACCTTCTTCACCACAAACATCAGCAGCACGTCCTCCTTCACGGATGGCAGCCGTCTAAACATACAAAGTGTAATAAAGGAGGGACAGCTTTGTCGCGTTTTCTTTTTCTGTCTTTCTATTCCTAGATTAACTGATATTGATTAAAATGCTCCAAAACCAATTCTAATAATTAGTCGTCGTCTTCTGTTTCACTCTATGTGGTAACTAAACAAGATAAGAAAATTTTTACAATCTAAAAATTGTAAACGTTGATAGAAAATTTACCTCAAAAGCGACTTCGCCAACTGTGTGAAAATAACGGCAAATCACCAAAAAGAACGATAGAAAAGATAATTTTAAACACGAAAACTCTTTATTTGGAAGATGTATATTTAAAAGTTCCCACAGTGACACCTGCGGTAGGACACACTAAAGAACAAATGTGTATGTGGATTCTGACCAGTAACAAGACATTTGAGCATCACAAGTTGTATTCAAAATGGTCACTGGCAGCGGCAATACACGCTTGCAGTCTAGTATCTTGTAGCCGGCCGGTGTGACAGAGCGGTTCTAGGCGCTTCAGTCTGGAACCGCGCGCCTGCTACTGTAGCAGGTTCGAATCCTGCCTCGGTCATGGGTGTGTGTGATGTTCTTAGGTTGGTTAGGTTTAAGTAGTTCTAAGGCTAGAGGCCTGATGACCGCAGATGTTAAGTCCCATAGTGCTTAGAGCCATCTGAACCATTTATCTAGTATGTTGCGTGTATCTGTTCCAGCTTACAGCTGCAGGATTTTCCGTTCATGAAGTAGATTCTGGATGTTTATCGGGTCATTGTAATCACTTATCTTTATTCGCTCTCCTATTCGTGTCAGAAATTCTATTCCTGCTTCTACAAAGGTATCTGTTCTCTCGTAGCCACTTTTTCGTTGTTTGTTGAGGACGGTACAGGTTTAATCCAAATGCACTCCGGTTAGACCCCTTGCGTCGCGTAGGTATTCGCGTAATATACCGTAATCCTTTGAGTTATGACGCAGCAGAAGTTTTTTTTCTTACACCACCTGTACTGCCTGTTCGTGGCACCTGGCGGGAGAATTGGGTACTTCCAGTCACGAATGTAAAGCCGGTGCGATTATTGGCGTCCGACTTATTGACTAGTCCATCATGTTCACTGTGATGACAATGGATTTATTTTCCTGTGACAGGGGAGGAAATTATTTTAGTGTTGCATCCGGTAGCGTCTATGATCTGTTTGTCAATGTGGGTGAGCAGTAAGGCTAACGTGTAACGATTTCATTGTAAGATTATATATATAAATGTAGAATGAAAATCAGTAACGGACTAAGTGCAAAAAGCTGATTCTAAGTTATTACGTTTTTGTTTACAAAATGTCTTAATGAAAAATCTCACCAATTTTTTTTATTTATTGTCTACAGTAAAAGTCACACAACTATGCAATTTTTTAAAGGTTCCTTCCTTTTATCAATGAAAATCAATATTTTTACTCTGTAAAACTCAGAACATACTAAACGACACACAGGTATCGGCAAAACCGAAGTAAGTCCCAAGCATTTAGCAGTTCTTTTACATAATAAACATTTTACTGTTACGCTATACTGTGACTGAATTATTTTTAATTCTTTTAATGTTATGGAGCACAAAGGGGGTTGAATTGATTAACTGTTCCAAAAATGTTCTATTACATACTCACAAATACGGCAGCTGACAAGCTGATAAGCTGTTTTTACATTGTTGTGACAGTAAAACAAAGTTCTTTACTATCTCAGTGCTAAAGCCTTTCTTGAAAATCTTGTAGGTTCTCCAGTCCTCAAATTCGTAAAACATTGTTCTCGTCTTGACAATGCCAGGTGCAATTTCTTTTGCTCGAATCCAGCTACATTTGGAAACATTTATTTTCGTTGTTTAGTATGTGTAAAGGCTGCTTTTTTAAAATAAAAAAGTCCTAATCACAAATGACTGTTAGGTGTCGCATTCTCCATAAGTTACAAGATCGTTAGGTACTTGAACCTCTGAGTTTCTTCCAGCCTCCTGCACTTTTCAATCTGGGCAAAATCTCTGCCACACGCTGCCAACAGTAACCAAGCTTTGTGTCACTTAGCCTGCTTTAGCTCAACCTATCTTTCGGGCTTTCTATGCACTACTAAAAATACTCGTAGCGATTAGTCCGCTTTTCTGGTTGGCAACGGCAATTAGCTTGGCTTTTTTCAGCACTTAGCTCGTTATTGATTTCCATCCTACAGATATTTAAAAAATAACATATGCAGTTTTTAATTTAGACACATCGGACCTCTAAGAAAATTCTTAAATTTTCGCCAGAACAGGTTAATTTTCCCTGGGGGAAAAGGGTGCTCAGTTTCAAACCTAATACCTCGAACACCAAGTAAAACTTCAACAGGAATGTCTGGAAAGTAAAAAATTATCCCTCCGCAAATTATTCGGCGCTCTGAAGCCTCCGTCTCCATCTCCACAGAACCAACAAAGACTTGTTTTAGGCTCTCTACTGTCTCATCAATTCTCGAGCTGTAGGGGAACTGCACCTCATTTTCAATGGTTCTAAGGGGAATACTACACTCGCCAGCTGATTTACCTCGGCTTATTTCCCGGATAACCACTGCAGAGACGACAAGCTATAGCGTAACATCGTTATAAATTAGTTAGCTGCGGCGTCCCAACGGGGTCCTAATGCGCCTTTTCACTTCAGCATCATGTAGCACATAACTAAAAACCTATTATCTCAGAGAAACAAGAATAAATTTAGAAAATTGCGAAAATGTAGGTTGACAGGGTTTCACTAAGTTTCCTGGTGCTATAATGCCAAGCGATATTATTATATCTAAATGCAATGTAGTATTTATATCTAAACGTGATTCTGAAAGACAATCAGATGCAAAACAACTAGTTTTTACTCTGATGAGAATGAGTGACCAGTTCGTGTCACTTTTACAGATTACCAAAAAATTACCTCGTTTCACATGAAGGCAAAGACACCTGTTCAAATCAGTAAACACGCGAAAATGTTAAAAAAATACAAGTAGTCCTTCTTAACCACAACTGCATACAATGAAGACACTTGTACCTCTACTGGTTGCTTCAGGAATTTGGCTGAGTGCCAAATATAATCGTTTTCAAACACCGGCAAACTTGTATCACGTGGTAAAATTGTCTCAGTTGACAGAATATTGAAATATTGTTCACTACAGGCCAGCCTACCCTATTTAGTGGAATAATTGATCCCGTGTTAGTGCAATAATTGGCCCCACGTTGAAAGCAGCGAAATGTTTATTTTAGAGTGGAAATACGGCAGCTACCGAAACCAAGGCGTCTAAGAAGGGTTCAGCGAAACCACAAAAGATACTGCTGCATAACGGGTTATCCAACATAACCAGGTACACGTAATGAATCATATGCACCGAAATGAAATGAATGGATCGGTTTGGATGAAAGTGTAATAGATTTCCGTTGCTATAGTCTCATTCAAAGATACGAAACTGCTGCAATGAGCTGTAAAACGACAGTTGTAAAATGAAATGTTTCACAAAGGAAACAACAGAAATTCTTACACGAACATGGGAAAACTTTCGCCACAGTTTTGTATTTGAAATACAGAGACTGCCATGTCAGTGGGAATTATATATAAACTAAATAAACTGAATATTTGCCCTCCTCCGTGAAGTATCACAAAAACCTTAACTTGCCTTAGAAAATGATTTACTTTTTTCTGAAATTAATTACATACTTACACTGTGAAAACACTTTGGAAGAGAGGAACATCCTTCTTACAGGGTTCTGTTTTGCACTTCTCCACTTTCTTGAACTGCTCTTTTGGTGAAAATTTTAATTTCACATAGATCTTCTTAGAAACTGAAAAACAGGCACACTGACTTAAAGACCATACTCATATATGTGGAAAACAACTTAAGAACTTAGACAGCTTAATATGTTCCTCCACTCCATTTCCGGCATGACTCAGCAACAGTAATCCTATTTTCAACAACATAGACTACCTTATTAATTGAAAATTAGACAACTTAGAGCATTTACGACCATATCAATCCAAAATTAAATACTAGGTCAATTTTTCAGTAGCAGAACTTCTGTGTTTATGCATTACAATACATACTTAAAGCAAGACAGTCAATCACTGTGTATCTCAAATGAACCAGGAGTTAATGGCTAGAAAAAAAATTCTTTTCTGGAAGAATTTTTTATATATGTGAGAACTAACGTGAACTCATTAAAAGTCTGAATGTTAGTGCTTTAGCATATATCTCACACCATTTAAAGAAAATACATTCCTATAGGATAGTTAGCCAGACATGTGACGCAATCGAAAATTTCTTGACAGGCAGCAAAGCAGCACCATGACTTAAACATCAGTGTCTTAGTGGGCAGCATTACTTAACAGTCTCAGGCTTTGTGCGGATGATGAAGTTATCTGCGTGGAAGTATGACCCTAGAAAAAATTTAATAAGTTTCAGTTACATCTAAAAAAAAAAATCGACCTGGTACATCAGTGGAGAAAAAAAATGCACACAAATTTCACATCATTTTGTTCCTGCAGTACAGTTCTGCCCTTCACATTCAAAGCACGAGGCTAATCGAGTCATACAATTATTCGAAAGTGACCGTGTGCAGAGGTATGAAGTGGAAGGACCACGATATCGTTTGTCGCCCACCTATAGAGCAAGTTTTTAATAACTATGTTAGAGCAACGTGGTTCTTTGGAATTAATCCAAACGGGCTACGTTTTAGACGTTTTTGTGGCAAGTATTTATGTTTTACGCCAAGGCTGGAGTATATAAACACTTCGATTTCTTGAGAGGCCCAGAGCACTTTTAGATAGGATGCATTTTACAAAAGATATTACATATAGTGTTGTTTTTAAATCATTTTCAGTAATATTTTACACATGCTGACGATTTTATTCGAATGTACATCGACGGGACTAAGCAGGAACTGCTCAGTGGTCTTCACGGGCCGTGACCTCAGGATTCGGCTAACTAGCCAGTACGGGGTCTACAGACAGAGGAAACGGAGAATAGGTGTAAAGAACACATTGAGGGCCTCTACGAAGTAATAGAACAAGAAATGAAGGTCGATGTGGAAGACATAGGGGACTCAGTATTAGAGTCAGATTTAACACAGCTTTGGAAGAGATCAAATTAGGCGGAAGGCATAGAAAAAATTCCTTTGGAATTTCTAAAATAATTGGGGAGGAGAGGAGGGGAAATGGCAACAAAAAAACCATTCGAGCTGATGTGTAGACTATACGAGTCTTGCGGAATACCATCAGACTTTCCGAAAAACATCACTCACAAAATTTCGAAAATAGCAAGAGTCGACAAGTGTGACAATAATGACACAATCAGCTAAACAG
Organism: Schistocerca gregaria; assembly: GCF_023897955.1. Taxonomy (NCBI): domain Eukaryota; kingdom Metazoa; phylum Arthropoda; class Insecta; order Orthoptera; family Acrididae; genus Schistocerca; species Schistocerca gregaria. The sequence continues at coordinate 972,962,477 of NC_064920.1, read as the reverse complement.
CTCAAACATCCAAGTTGCCGACAAGAATAATGTAGCAGAAGAATAGAAAAGAAAAATGCGGATCTGTTGGAAAGGTAAAGACGCCAGAATAGCAGTCCTGACGTAGCGCTTGATAATAGAAACAATAATGAAGAAAAATTAAGACACATTCACAGGCTTTATCGACCTGTAAAATGCGTTCGAAATTCTGAGAAAAACTGGAGTAAGCTACAGGGAAAGACGAGTAATATACGTTATGTCCAAATGTCTAGAGGGCACAATAAGAATGGAAGACCAAGAGCGAAGTGCTTGGATTAACAAGAATGTAAGACAGAGATGAAAATTTCTCCCCTACTGTTCAATCTGTACATCGAAGAGGTAGTTACAAAGAAAAAAGAAAGTTTCAGGAGTAAGATTATAATTCAGAGAGAAACGATAGCAATAATAAGATTTACTAATGGCGCTGCTATTTTCATTGAAACCAAAGATTAACTACAGGACTTGTTGAACGGGATGAACAGTCTAATGAGCACACACTATGGACTAAGAGTAAACCGAAGAAAGACGGAAGTAATGAACACTGCAGAAACGGGATCAGCGAAAAACTTAAGATCCAAATTGGTGGCCTAGAAGTAGACCAGTGAATGAATTCTGCTACCTTGGAAGCAAAATAAATCATGGCGAACGAAGCAAGGAAGAGAAAATGGAGACTAGCAAAGACGAAGAGGGCATGTCTGCCAAGACAAGTCTACTAATACCAAATAAAGGCCTCCGTTTGAGGAAGAAATTTCTGAGAGTGTACATGGGGCGTTCAATGAGTAAGGCAATTATTTTTTTCTGAAAGCAGGTTGGTTTTATTAACGATTACAATATACCATAATATTCCCCACTCTTTTCACTACAAAATCCTATTTTCATACACAACCTCCGTTCAGCGCGACAGCCTTACGCCACCTTGCTGGGAGAGCCTGGATGCCCACATGGTAGCACAGGTCGACGTCGGAGCCGGCGTCTCAGTGAATTATAACCTCTCCATCACCCACGTGTGCTTCTCGCTGAGCGCATCTTTCATTGGACGGAACAGGTGGAGGTCGGTAGCTGCGATATCCGGGCTGTAGGGTGCATGAGGAAAAACAGTCCAGTGAAGTTTCGTGAGTGTCTGCACGTTTCGACACTGCAGGCTTATGTGAGGCCTTGGGTTGTCATGGAGAAGGAGAAGTTCTTTCGGATTTTTATGACGATGAACACACTGATATCGTTTCTTCGATTTCCTGAGGGTACAATACACTTCAGAGTTGATCACTGCACCTTGAGGGAGGACATAAAACAGAATAACCCTTTCAGAGCGCCAGAAGACCGTCGTCATGATTTTACCGACTGTGGGTGTAGCTTTGGACGGTGTTGTAACACGCCATGGATTCCTGTTTTGTTTCTACATCTACATCTGCATCTACATGACTACTCTGCAGTTCACATTTAAGTACTTGGCAGAGGGTTCATCGAACCACAATCATACTATCTCTGTACCATTCCACTCCCGAACAGCGCCCGGGAACAACGAACACCTAAACCGGTCCGAAGTTAATGATCACATGTGGTATAACCTGAGACGATGTTCAACAAAATATTGACACGATCAGTCTCTTAACGCGTAAGCAGATCCGCATACATGGTCCTTCGCTGATCTTTATGGTCTATGGTCTTCTGTTTGTCGTCGAGGAACCCTAGAGGGCTCACATCTTCGAGTACCCCAATTGGTGGACTACTGTGTCGACACTAGCAACAGAGACGTCCAGTTGAGCACTGAGGTGTTTGATTATGCTCCATCTACCTCCTCGAATGAGAGTTTCGGCACGTTCCAAAACTTTAAGTGTCACGGCTTTGTGCTGCTGGCTGGCACACGGTAAATTGGATCGGATTGCGCGAGATTGCAATGATGACGGACGCCTCCCCCAACGACTGCCAGCTGTCCGTTGACATTCTGCAAGTACCTATGAATATCTGTGATGCTCTGGTTTTCAGCCAAAAAAAATGTCAATGATATTTCTGTACTTGGAACTCATCTCCGTTACAGATGTCATTTTGAGGAGCTACTTGATTGAGAAGTAGTGGCTCCGATCTCGTAACCTAACATACGGCCGGGAGAGCGGTGTGCTGATCACATGCCCCTCCATATTCGCATGCAGTGACGCCTGTGGTCTGAGGATGACACGGCGGCCGGTCGGTACCGTTGGGCCTTCCAAGGCCTGTTCGGACGGACAGTTTTATCTTCGTGTTCCTTACTCTCATTGTATGTTGGCGGAATAGAATGGTTCGGCAGTCAGCTTCAAATGCCGGCTCTCTAAATTTTGTCAATAGTCTTTCTCGAAAAGAACGCACCCTTCCTTCCAGGATTCCCATTTGAGTTCCCGTAGTATCTTGGTAACACTTCGTGTTGTTCGAAGCCAATGGTAACAAATCTAGTAGCCCGCCTCTGAAATGCTTCGATGTCTTCCTTCAGTCCGACCTGGTACGGATCCCAAACACCCGAGCAGTAGTCAATGATAGGTCGCACCAGCGTCCTACATGCGATCTCCGTTATAGGTGAATCACTCTTCCCTAAAATTTTCCCGATAAACCGAAGTCGACCATTTGCCTTCCCTACCACAGTTCTCACAAGCTCGTTCCATCTCATATCTCTTTGCAATGTTATGCCCAGATATTTAAACGACTTCACTTTGTCAAGCAGGACACCGGTAATACTGTACGGAATATGAAAGGTTTGTTATCCTACTCATCCGCATTAACTTACAGTTTTCCTCATTTAGGGCTAGCTGCCATTCGCCACACCAACCGGAAATTTTATCTAAGTCGTCTTGTAGCTTCGCACAGTCAATCGATTTCGACGGCCTACCGTGCACCACGGTATCATCAGCAAACAACCGCAGATTAATGCCCACTGTTAGCCAATTCATTTACACTACTGGCCATTAAAATTGCTACACGACGAAGATGACGTGCTACAGACGTGAAATTTAACCCACAGGAAGAAGATGCTGTGATATGCAAATGATTAGCTTTTCAGAGAGTTCACACGAGGTTGGCGCCGGTGGCGACACCTACAATGTGCTGACATGAGGAAAGTTACCAACCGGTTTCTCATACACAAACAGCAGTTGACCGGCGTTGCCTGGTGAAACGTTATCGTGATGTCTCGTGTAAGGAGGAGAAATGCGTACCATCACGTTTCCGACTTTGATAAAGGTAGGATTGTAGCCTATCGCGATTGCGGTTTATCGTATCGAGACATTGCTGCTCGCATTGATCGAGATCCAATGACTGTTAGCAGAATACGGAATCGGTGGTTTCCGGAGGGTAATATGGAACGCAGTGCTGGATCCCAACGGCCTCGTATCACTAGCACTCTAGATGACAGGCATCTTATTCGCATGGCTGTAATGGATCGTGCAGCCACGTCTCGATCTCTGAGTCAACAGATGGGGACGTTTGCAAGACAACAACCATCTGCACGAACAGTTCGACGATGTTTGCAGCATCATGGTCTATCAGCTCGGAGACCATGGCTGCGATTACTCTTGACGCTGCATCACAGACAGGAACGCCTGCAATGGGGTACTCACCGACGAACTTGGGTGCACGAATGGCAAAACGTCATTTTTTCGAATGAATCCAGGTTCTGTTTACTGCATCATGATGATCACATCCGTGGTTGGCGACATCGCGGTGAACGCACATCGGAAGCGTGTATTCCACATCGCCATACTGGCGTTTCACCCAGCGTGATGGTATGGGGTACTATTGGCTACACGTCTCCGTCACCTCTTGTTCGCATTGACGGCACTTTGAACAGTGGAAGTTACATTTCAGATGTGTTACGACCCGTGGCTCTACCCTTCATTCGATCCCTGCGAAACCTTACATTTCAACAGGATAATGCACGACGGGATGTTGCAGGTCCTGTACGAGCCTTTCTGGATACAGAAAATGATCGAGTGCTGCGCTATCCAGCACATTCTCCAGATCTCTCACCAACTGAAAACGACTGGCCAATGGTGGCCGAGCAACTGGCTCGTCACAATACGCCAGTCACTACTCTTGATGAACTGTGGTATTGTGTTGAAGCTGCATTGGCAGCTGTACCTGTACACGCCATCCAAGATCTGCTTGACTCAATGCCCAGGCGTATCAAAGCCGTTATTACGGCCAGAATTGGTTGCTCTGGCTGCTAATTTCTCAGGATCTATGCACCCAAATAGCGTGAAAATGTAATCACATGTTAGTTCTAGTATAATATATTTGTCCAATTAATACTTGTTTATCATCTGCATTTATAAGAACCTTCTACATCGCAGCGTGTCAGCAATCGTTGGTTAATATATTAAAAACTAGAAACCCGCCTCGATTGCGAAGAAAGCACCTAGTGGTAATCTAGGTTCTGGCGTAGATAACTACACCTTCTTCAGAACAACAAAACCCACAAGATCCTAAGAAGACCTTTGTCAATGATTAAAAGAAGAAAATAGCTATACATTTATAAACGAAAAAAGACAAAAACACAAACATTACATATGTAGAAAGTCTAAACCACTACTTAACTTAATGGTGTACGCTCCACCTCACACCGGCCTATGTTCGGTGGGCCATGACCCGCCATAAACTGCATCATTGACAAAGGTCTTCTTAGACACTTGTGGGTTTTATTGTTCTGAAGAAGGTGTAGTTATCTACGCCGAAACCTAGGTTAACACTAGGTGCTTTTTACGCAATCGAGGCGGGTTTCTAGTTTTTTGATATATCTGCATTTGTTCTTGGTGTTGCAATTTTAATGGCCAGTAGTGAATGTATATGGAGAACAACATTGGTCCTATCACACTTCCCTGAGGCACTCATAATAATACCCTTGTCTCTGATGAACACTCACCATCGAGGAAAATGAACTGGGTTTTATTACTTAAGAAATCTTTCAGCCCCTCACATATCTCGTATGCTCGTATCTTCGTTAACAGCCTGCAATGGGGCACCGTGTAAGATAATTTCCGGAAATCTAGAAATATGGAACCTGTCTTTTGCCAGAGTTAGGACTAAAGCCCTGAAGAAAAACGACGAATGTAGCAGAGACTCACGGGTGGGGTGTAGGTGCGCGGCGTGCATGATCTGCACGCAGAGCGGCGTGTATCCGTCGGCGTCCGGCTGCGCCCTCAGGGCTCGCACGCCCAGCTTGCCGAGCACGTCCTCCGCGCCGCTGCCGCCGTCGCTGGCGCCGCTGCCTTCGCCGGCGTCCCCGGAGGCGGCCAGCTGCTGGTTGCGGCGCAGGCGCAGCGTGTGCAGCAGCTGGTGGCCGTCCTGCGTGTACGGCTGCAGCAGCGCAGACACCTCGGCGCGCACCCGCGACGCCGGGCCGCTGCCCTCCTCGGCGCAGCGGTCGTCCGCCCGCGACACGAACGACACCAGCTGCTCGCACTCCTCGTGCAGCCGCTGGAACCACGACGCGGGCTCCTGCGGACACCCACGACACCTTCCTGCAATACTCTCACTTGTCGTAGACGGATCTTTTTAAATACAGGGTGTTACAAAAAGGAACGGCCAAACTTTCAGGAAACATTCCTCACACACAGAGAAGGAAAATATGTGATGCGGACATGTGTCCGGAAATGCTTACTTTCCATGTTAGAGCTCATTTTATTACTTCTCTTCAAATCACATTAATCATGGAATGGAAACACACACCAACAGAACGTACCAGCGTTACTTCAAACACTTTCCAGAATGAGCACTTGCCCGCGAAAGGCAAAGGTCCCGAGTTCGAGTCTCGGTCGGGCACACAGTTTTATCTGTCAGGAAGTTTCAAACACTTTGTTACAGGAAATGTTCAACATGTCCTCCATTAGCGAGGATACATGCATCCACCCTCTGTCGCATGGAATCCCTGATGCGCTGATGCAGCCCTGGAGAATGGCGTATTGGTATCACAGCCATCCAAAATACGAGCACGAATAGTCTCGACATTTGGTACCGGGGTTGCGTAGACAAGAGCTGTCAAATGCCCCGTAAATGAAAGTCAAGAGGGTTGAGGTCAGGAGAGCGTGGAGGCCATGGAATTGGTCCGCCTCTACCGATCCATAGGTCACCGAATCTGTTGTTGAGAAGCGTATGAACACTTCGACTGAAATTTGCAGGCGCTCCATCGTGCATGAACCACATGTTGTGTCGTACTTGTGAAGGCACATGTTCTAGCAGCACAGGTAGAGTACCCCGTTGAAATCATGATAACGTGCTCCATTGAGCGTAGTTGGAAGAACATGGGGCCCAATCGAGACATTGCCCCGTGCTAATCCATACATCAAATGGGCATCTGCCAACTCCGCATTTGTAAAAATTGCACTGACTGCAAAACCACGTTCGTGATGAACACTAACCTGTTGATGCTACGTACTGATGTGCTTGATGCTAGTACTGTAGAGCAATGAGTCGCATGTCAACACAAGCACCGAAGTCAACATTACCTTCCTTCAATTGGGCCAACTGGCGATGAATCGAGGAAGTGCGGTACATACTGACGAAACTAAAATGAGCTCTAACATGGAAATTAAGCGTTTTCGGACACATGTCCACAAAACATATTTTCTTTATTTGTGTGTGAGGAATGTTTCCTGAAAGTTTGGCCCTACCTTTTGTAACACCTTGTATACTGGCGAAACAAAACGCAGCATCAAAAAATAATTGATGCACAGACTGTTTAAAAAAGAATATACGTATTACAAAGTATAATTTTGTTCAAACTATCTATTGCTGCGCCTCGGCCAGGCTATTGGAGAAACGAATACATACTCTAGTTTATATTAATAACCGCCAGATGTCAGTTGTCTTCTGTTTTGCTTAGAGAGCCTGTATACAGAGAGTGGCCATAGGTGAAGTTGCCCGTGATTGGTTGATTAGCTTTGGCAGAAAAATGGTACCAAACGTCTCTCGCGCTTCCTATGTTCGCCGTGCTTTTGAGTTGAGTTGAAGTTCAGAGGACTTCTGGAAACGATTAAAAGGTATTTGAATTATTGAGACACTTCTTATGCGTTGTGCATGCATGTTCGATTTAGTTGTATATCGTTTTAGTACGTAATTAGCGTTTGCGATCTTAAATACGAGGTGAAATAATGAAGCGTTTTGTGGTGAAGTTGGTAGGCCTACATGTTTGAAGTATGCACGTTAGTAATTGATTAGTATTGTTTTTGACATCTGTAATTCGTTCGTAAACGATGCCAGATTGTGCTGCATTTGGTTGTTCCAATAGAGGCGACTGTGGAGAGCGGTGAAAGTTACGTGTACAGTGGAGGCGATCACTTCGGTGGATAGCCGGCCCGTGTCGCCGAGCGGTTCTAGGCGTTACAGTCTGGAACCACGCGACCGCTACGGTCGCAGGTACGAATCCTGCCTCGGGCATGGATGTGTATGATGTCTTTAGGTTAGTTAGGTTTAAGTAGTTCTTCAAGTTCTAGGCGACTGATGACCTCAGAAGTTAAGCCGCATAGTACTCAGAGCCATTTTAACTTCGGTGGATAACGCCATTTGGTGACAGATACAGCTGTACGGGCGTGGCTGTAGTACGAGCCGTCTAGGCATCCACTGAACTTCTATCAGAAACGTATAAATTACAGATAAATCCTCTCGTTTTTACACTGTCCTGCATGAATGCTCACTGCTTCATCAGTGACAGCTCCCATTGCTCTAAAAAAATAGGTTTCGTGGTCCGTGGCCATGAATTCCACGTCGGCGCAAAACCACGTTTACTGGTTAGTTAGGTGTTGAGCATTCAGTGTTAACTCCTTCCGTTTGTTCTTATATCGCGCCTTGTCTTTGCCATTTTTGGATGTTAACAAAACGCTGGTGAGTATGTCCCAACCTGAGCGATAGTTTCCATTGAGAGAAGAGGCTTGTACTGCAAACTTTCGTGTAAAGACGCCAACAAGACAAATAAGATATGTGTTAGTGTCGAGCACCGCGGAACTACCTACGGTCTCGTTTAGAATGATCGCAGCTGGAGCTACAACTTATGATGGAGCCGGATCTTCACTATTTTTCAGTGAAGTAACTGAACACAACACAAGAAATGAAACAGTTATTTCATACTTCGTCAATATGTGAATTTCTTTCAGAATGGTCTTCGAATTTCTGCAGACTCAAGATTAGGTAGTTAAAGGGTTAGTACGTAGAAAGTTATAAAGAGACATAGATAAAGTGTTAAAAGTAATTGTTAATAGTTAAACTGTTAGGGTAAAAAAGTAAATACACTTACCCTTTTCGTGACAATTTTAATACTTAAAAGGAAAAGATTTCGAATGAAAAAATAGCTGGATTGTTATGGAACACTGCCCGCTACAAATGTTTACGCTGACAACATTCATGATAAGAAGGTTTAACAGCAGCGACTGTTCCAACTGTTCCAACTCGAGTGTAAATAACAACTGAAAAAGCAAGCTAAGTAAAACGTGCGTTGTTAGAAAGAAACGGTGTATTTTGAATCACATTACCATACGTCACAGATCGATGATGCATTAGAAACGGCTGATGAAATCAGGATCTGCTCAAACGAGGTTTTTCGAGGTTAATACACACTGGAGTTATAATCGGGAGCATTAGGTTCCCAGCCCCATTCTAAACGGTCTGAATTAGATTTCTCTTAGTCCCTCTAAATTATTTCAAGCAAATGCAATAAGATTACGGTTAATTACCTTTCCGAATATGATACAAATCGAGCTGGTACTCTGTCCGTAATGGTCTTGTTTCCGTAAAGGCTTTCCTTTCTTTCTTCCTTGGTTTCTTTTTTCATTTTGAGTATGACGCATATCGACAACGTTACAAAGTATCTTGCAATCACATAACTGAAGAGAATTATGAAAACTTCCAAAATGAGGTCTTCGAGGATTACTCGGTGAGATGCATTATGGTAATTCAACGGCTCACAATATGTGCACTCTTGATTTGCGTAGTTAGATCATTAAATGTAAATGCCGTGTGACTAGGGGCCTCCCGTCGGCTAGACCGTTCGCCGGGTGCAAGTCTTTCGATTTGACGCCACTTGGGCGACTTGCGCGTTGATGGGGATGAAATGACGATCATTAGGACAACACAACGCCCGGTCCCTGAGCGGGGAAAATCTCCGACCCAGCCGGGAATCGGGATTGACGTTATGTCGCGCTGACCACTCGGCTACCGGGGACGGACCAGTTAGATCATTAATCGCTCATCTATATATCTGAGTGACTTGTAGTAGCGAAGATAAAAAGGTATTGCCTTTTCGCCTTGTTGCTGTTTGGGAACTATATTCTAGAACGTTATGTGCAAGCTAACGTAATATGACATTTCCCAGCAGTTTCCCGTGAACACTAGGTACTACTCCTTGCACTCCCTTTCACTCGTTATGCCAGCGACTGAACAGTTGTAAAACCTGTTTGCTCAGAGACAGGTCAAGTGCTGCAGCCACTCCCCATTCGTGAAATGTAGACTGATACGATACAGAAGCGCCGATGAACTTTTCTCGGATTTAGTCCGATCAGGACTACTTATGTCGTCGAATGTTCAAGCTGCCTACACTGTTGTTATCAGGGACTGCCGGGAATAAATCGTCGTCCTCGTTTGATAGGACAGGTATCCTACGAGGGCCATTTCGTAAATGGTGCTCATAATTTTCGGAATAAATGAACGTCTGGTTGTCTCATGGCACGATGTAGCCTGCATGAGGTAACACTTCCCAATTTCATTCGCGCAGCTTTCCAATTATGACACCGGTAATGTGAGGGTGATCCTTGTCCTGGTGATAGAGTAGCCTGACATCGACCAACTGAGACTAGGTTTTCTGCATTTTTCTTTTAAGTTGTTTTACAGATTCTTGACGATATACTCCTGCAGCACTATGAAGTTTAAAGGAGCTTAATATTACTTATGCACATACACAGATGACAGAGCAAAGAGTAATTACTACAGCATTAGTAAGAAATACATGGAACACATACACTGAGGTGACAAAAGTCATGGGATACCGCCTAGTGTCGAGGCGAACATCCTTTTGCTCGGCGTAGTGCAGCAGCTCAGCGCGGCATGGGCTATAAGAGTCGTATAAGGCTCAACAGAAATAATGAGTCATGATGCGTCTATACCCGTCCACAATCGTGAAAGTGTTGGCGGTGCAGGACCGTTTGCACGAACTGGCCTCCAGATTATGTTCCATAAATGTTCAATGGGATTTACGTCGGGCAATCAGAGTGAGCAATCATTCGCTCAAATTGTCTAGAATGTTGTTCAAACCAATTGCGAACACCATCAGTAAACACTTCCGGGCTAAATTGCCGTGGTCGATCTGTAGAACTTCTTCTCCCTGACGTTTCGTTCTCAACTACGGAGAACATCTTCCGAGGTGAGTCGACGACTGGCTGCTAGGAACTGGGGCCACCGCTTATATGGAGATCGTAGAGGGCGCCACCGCACGTCACGTGGCGTCGATGTGTGGCTATCTCTGGCTAAAGTCTGTTCTCTCGATTGCAGGCAATCGATTGTCACATGATTGATGCAACGTCGACTGCCGTATTTTGTCCAATTTTAATCCTTTTTCTTTACGATTAAAATTGTATTGATGTTTGTGGATTTCAATCGCCTCGCTATACATACGTGTGTAATAATGCGACGTCCTCGCTAGCACGCAAAACAACAACGGGTGCAGAACAGGACCACACCATGACACCACCGCCTTGGCTGTTGGCGCTACACACGCTGGAAGATGACGTTCAGCGGACATTCGTCATACCCATACATTGCCGTCGGATCGCGACGTTGTGTACCGTGATTCGTCACTCCACACAACGCTTTTCCACTGCTCAACCGTCCAATGTTTACGCTCCTTACACCAATCGAGGCATCGTTTGGCATTTACCGGCCTGATGTGTGGCTTATGAGCAGCCGCTATGCCATGAAATCCAAGTTTTCTCACCTCCCGCCTAACTTTCATAGTACTTGCAGTGGTTCCTGGTGCAGTTTGGAATTCCTGTGTGATGGTCTGGATAGATGTCTGCCTATTACACATTACGACCCTCTTCAACGGTCGTCGGCGGTCTCTACCAGTCAACAGACGAGGTCAGCCTGTACGCTTTTGCGCTGTACGTGTCCCTTCACGTTTCAACTTCACTATTACTTTGGAAACAGTGAGCCTAGAGGTGTTTAAGAGTGCGGAAATCTCGCGTACAGATGCATGACACAAGTGACACCCAGTCACCTGACCACGTTCGAAGTCCGTGGGTTCGCGGAGCGCCCCATTCTTCTCTCTCTCGATGTCTAATGACTCCTGAGGTCACTGATATGAAGTAACTGGAAGTCGGTGGCAGCGCAATGAACCTAATATGAAAAACATATGTTTCTGGGGGGTGTCCGGATACTTTTGATCACATAGTGTACAAAGGAAAACTGCCATACCCTACGCTTACTTATGATAGTCTACAGCAGCGTACCGCAGTCTTAGGGCTCTAGGCGGTACTCACGTAGAGGTGGTCGTCAATGGCCTGGCGCACGGCGGGCCGGAAGCTGTCCCAGGCGACGTCGAGCAGGCGGCAGAGGTGCCTGGGCCGCAGCCGGGCGTACAGCACGGCCAGCGTGTCGTCCATGTGGCGCAGCCACGCCTCCCGCTCGCCGCCCAGCTGCTGCGGGTCCAGCAGCGCTCGCCGCACTCCGCACACCACCTGGCTGCACACAGGGGCCACGCTGCACACGTTGGCTACGTTTCTGGCAACGAGCTGAACGAAATAAGCTGTGCACGGAAAAAGAGTTTGCCACCACCTGGACACCTAATGCGCGCAGGGCTAGATTCGAGGGGAGCAAGGAATTAAAGAACAGGTCTTACCAAAAAGACCCGGTCCAGTCACAGTAATGTGACCACAGCCTATATTCGACGTCAAAGTGCAATAACCTCTCACAGAAGGCTGGGGGGGGGGGACATAGAAAACATTACTACAGTCGATGTCATATTGCAGAAACAAAGCGTATTGCCTGTTGTTAGAAAGGGCGTGGTCATTAGCTTTCGGGCCAAGGTTCGAAGCTTTTCTGAAACTATTCAGATGCCGCCGTGTTTAAAGTACACCGTGTATGACCAAATGGCACTATCCAGAACTGGTGCAGAGACAACAGTGATCCATCATGCGCCCTAGATGACAGGAGTAAACAACGGCTGCGGAAATGTGTACAGGCAACAGATGGGCAACTGTTGAGCAAATGACCGTCCATGTGAACCAAGGAGCTACCAATAGTGTGTCCTCAACGACCGTTCAGCGAACGTTGCTGCGTATGGACCTCCACAGCAGGGACATGGTTCATGCAGTAATGATGACTGCTAATCATCGGCGACGGACGCTGTAGTATGCACGCTAATACCACAATTGGGCGTCCAATGAGTGGAAACAGGTGTTCTTTTCAGATAACACATGGCTTAGTATTCATCTGTCTTTGGGGACCATATCTACCCTTGCACCCAGTTTGTTTCTCCTCGTCACGATGGCATCTGCCTGAATGACAATGTAACATTTCACACAGCTTGCATTCTACGTGTGTGGTTCGAAGACGGTTAGTTTACCGTGCTCCCCTGGCCACCAGAGTCCTCACATTTGAACCCAGTCGAGAATGTGTGAGACACCTCGATCGAGCTGTTTGCTCTCATACGAGAAACTTAGCAAAGCTGGCAAGGGGCACTAGAGTCAGCATGGCCTCACATCCCTGTCAGTGCCTTCGAGAACCTCGCTGACTCTCTATAGATGGCTACTGAGACCTTTGACATGTGGTCACATTAATGTGGATGGACAGTGTAAAAGGATAATCTGACTCAGAAATGCAAACAATAACCACAATAAATGCAGTCTGTCCGAAAATGCACATTTTTCCACACCTCTAAAATCAAAATCCGCAGAAATTTTTCCCAGGATCAGGGAGGTACAAGGCTCTAAATTTGTCATTTGTGATATAAATCAGTTGGCAGTTCGGAGACCTGTCATAGCACAAGAACTACATTTTACAGGTGGCACAAAAGACTTATTATACCCCAGAGAAGTGATGTTTGTCCACTTACGTTCAGAATTGTGTGGGAATTCTGTAGTGACTAAAAATTGTGCACTCCAGTTTCCATGGTGGAGGGATGGGTGGGGGGGGGGGGGAGGTACAAGAGGCTTTTCTCCACAACGCAATAAAGACGTTGCCTGTCCCATTCTTCGATAGTGGGTCTTCTGAGCTCATGAAAACTATGAGGGTGTTCCTACGAAAAAGCATTGCAAATTACATCAGGTCTAAAGCATGCTTATTCAGTTTCACGTCAGCAGATAAACCGCATCCAACCATTTCGGCTGATTCCTGCCTCCGTTAGGAAGGTATTCAACTGCCGTGAGCTTCGCCATTTTCACCTGTAAAAACGAACCCTTCTCCCAAATTCTGACCACTGACCTAGCAGGATGATCCCGCTGCAATACTGGACTGCTGTTAAATTAACCCCCACAGCGATGAGAGGCTGTCTGCCTCTCTAGTTAAGTGGTTATCTTCCCTGAATGCCATGCGAAGGACTCAGGTTCCATCACTAGTACTGCCAGTGAGTTTTCCTTGGTGTGAGGAGTGGTAAGGGGTGAACTCAGCCTCGTGATACCAGCTGAGGTCCTACTCGAGTAAGAAGGTCTGGGAAGCTGACAGCAGCCGGGAGAGCAGTGTCCTAACCCTATGCACTTGCATACTGCAGCCGCTTGGTTATTACTAACACATTTGATAGTATGTTAAAATTTTATATGTTTATTCATGCCAGTTTGTGTGGAACATTCGATTTCTTCTTTTTATATAGATAACAGACTATAAGAAAATAGCAAATGAATAAATAACTCAAATGACGCCACTGGGAGGGGCAGTAGACGGAGCTTTAGCGATGAGAGGCGTCCGATATAGTTACAAGATACTGGCACAAAATCCAACTCTCATACCACCCTGGTTTGCCCGTGAAACTACATTTCTGGGGAAAGTGCATTGCTACTTAGCAGCCGCCACATTCCTCTCTGACGAACTTCTTAGGCACGCAAACCCTGCACTCCTCGGTGAAGAGAACCCAATATTATTGGCTGAGGTTCAGTTCCTAGTTATACAAATTTCTTCGTGCACCAGTTTTCTAGGGAGCAGCTGATAGGTACTGTTGGTTAGAATGGTCACCTTGAGACCAAATTTATAGTGTAGAGACAGTTGTACATCGATTATGTACTCACAGTTTTCCCAGTTGCCTCCAAAAACACAGTGCATAGTTATGTTGCATTCTTTTTGAGGTAGCTAAGAGCCATAATTTGTACGTAGAGGTCATCAGCTAATTTTATTTACTGTCGGCGGCCAATATGTGTGGATCATCGATGTCCTTAGTCTCACGATAGATCTTGAATGTTTGAATATTGTCTCTGTGGCGTAAGCTACGTCGGCGGGCAACTTGCCGTGCTTACAATCGTTCATGCAGTAGAGTGACAATATTCCCTTGGAACTCACTCTTTGAGATAACGTTGACAGACTGGACATTATAGACAAGCATCATTATGGTTTTCACAACTGGAGACAGAGCTTTAGTGCACTGGGGTTGCGGATGTATCTCCTTCACATAGATGGACATATATAAGGATTTCCTGTAGCCGAAACGGACTGAGAAACAGATTTGCGACCGAAAGAACACAAACTAGGGAAGTAATGAGAGTGGTGAAAACGGGATTTAAGCAGCTTATTTGTGCAAATATGAAGCTTTCCTGTGTTGAACACCGGATCCCATTTCAGACGGAGGCATTTCGCAAAAGTTAAATTTGTAATAAGAGGTGCGTTCAATAAGTAATGGAATCCCTTTTTTTCTGAAAGCAGGTTGGTTTTACTCAGGATTCCAATACACGATATTATTCCTCACTCCGTGGGCTACAAAATCCTATTTTTTTAACATAACCTCCACTCACTGCGACGGTCTTACACCACCTTACTGGGAAGACTTGTATGACAGCATGGTACCAGTCTACTTGAGTACACCAGCTGGTGGACGACTATGTCACTACTACCAACAGAGACGTCCAGTTGTGCAGCGAGATATTCGGTTGTCATCCGTCGATCAACTTGTACGACAATTTCGGCATGTCCCAACATGTGTGCGACCGGCCGGCGTATGGGAAACTGGGCAGGTTTGCGCGATCTTATTGCTATGATGACAGTCGCTTCACCCAATGACTCACCGTGCTTTTGCTGACTGCCAGGTCTCTATAGACATACTGCAAGCGCCTATGTATATATGCGATGATCTGGGTTTCCACCAAAAGAAACTAAATGACCGCTCTTTGCTTGGAATGTGCCTCCGTTACAGACGTCCAGACGTCATTTTGAAGGCTACATAAAGCGCCTCCATCTATCGGCACTTTATAAAACTGCAGTGGCTGAAGCGGGAATATTGAACGATGTCCCACATCAAATTTCGCAGTTTTTCAACCGAAATGTACCGAGGAAAAAAGTGTTGCATTGCTTATTGGACGCCCTTCGTGTCTTTCCCAAGGTGATAGATGCGGAAGTAATTTCTTAAATCTGGAGATAAATTTTTTGTGCTTTGTTAGTTTGCGCTGTTTTCGTCAGTCTCTGCGTCGACTACCCTAGACGTGGATGTGCCAGGAAGGGTCGCGTCGGCGCTCTGGGCTGACCTTGCGGGCGATGAAGTCTATCCTGGCGCAGAGGTGGACGGCGAGCGTGTTGGCGGTGTCCTCGATGGTGTCTGCGAGCCTCTCCTGCAGCGCCTCCACTCCCTCCGGCTCCGAGGAACGGGCCGCCACATCGTCCAGCGACAGCTCCGCCAGCTGCTGCACCAGGAAGGCGCGCGCCTGCTCCATGTTGCTCACCGACACGCACAACTGCAAACGCACACCGTCACATTCTTAATTAGTGTGGAAGATGTGATTACATTGATTAGAGTGGAAAGTCTCTGCAGCGATGTCCAAGTTTAGGGGGAATACCTAGACGTGCACTTGGATTGAGCTGGGAGGCGTGCTCGGGTAGTCTGTGCACTTGTGCAAAGGCTCTGTGTCACGGTGGCGTGGTGGATAGCGCATTTTCCTAGTGAGGAGGCGACTCGGGTTCGAATCCTACCTTTGGTACAAATTTTCAAAAATGGTTCAAATGGCTCTGAGCACTATGGGACTTAACGTCTGAGGTCATCAGTCCCCTAGAACTTAGAACTACTTAAACCTAACTAACCTAAGGACATCACAAACATCCATGCCGGAGGCAGGATTCGAACCTGAGACCGTAGCGGTCGCGCGGTTCCATACTGTAGCGCCTAGAACCGCCCGGCCACTCCGGCCGGCTTAAAAATTTTCATTGAGCGCTTCAGTCATATATAAGGATCACAGTGTGTACGCACATGTTAGTGAACACACTATACGTACTCTTCATACCTGTGACATTTAAATATGTAAAGTAGGTTCACTTAAAATGGTCCCCATCACGTAGTTTATTCTGTAAGAAATATTTTATTGCCAAACTTAGTTACTATAAATTACAGCGGCTGTTGTAAATGTTGTCCATCCGTTTCTATGTACTTGTCGATGCTTTTGACCATGTTCCTGGGTACTCTTGTGAGATTTACACTGTCTGTTTCGTTTATGGCTTCCATAATGTTTGACTTCAATTCCTGCAGAGTATGGGGGATTGCTACTGTAAACAATATATTTCAAGCAGCCCTATCGAAACGAGCCTGGACTACTAAGATCAGGGGATCGTGGGGGCCACAATCCTGTCGAAATGAATCTTTCACCGAAGAATTCCTGTAGCATCTCGACAGCAGAGCGATATGTATGGCAAGTGGCGCAGTCCTGTTGCAACCAGCAGTCGCGCTCATCCTCTTATAGTAAGGCTATCAACTGGTGGATAATTTCTCGGTAGACAGTAGGAGCCACAGTTGTTTCAAAAACCAAAGTCCTTTTATTCGTAGCCTTGATACTGTACTCCATAAGCCTTTTTCTTGGGGGGGATTTAGAGGAGACTCAATGAAAGTGTGCGGGTTGTTAGTACCCCAGTTCCGGTGGTTCTGGCTATTAACATACCCACCAAGCTTTATCTGTAAAATACACTTCGTCTAAAACGCCACTGTTGCCTCTAATCAGGGTTTTGAACCATTGACAGTATTCTGTCATAATAAGCGTTATTCAGTGCAAGGAAAAAAAACTGAATTCAGTACGGATAACATTTCAGTATTACATTGAAATGGAAAAAGTCATCGGATAGCGATATGCGCATATAAGCTCAGCGCGTTGGTGGAGCAGTCATTTGTTAGTTTGCTGATTTCATATGAAAAGGTTAGCGAGGTGATTAACAGATCTTGAACGCGAAGGTAGAAACAAGGGACATTCCATTTCGGAATCAGTCAGGAAATTCTATTTTCCGAGATCGATTGTGTTAAGTGTTTTTGCGAGAATACCAACTTTGAGGCATTACCTCTCACCACGGGTAACGACCGAGAGCAGCGACATTTGCGTAGAGTAGCCAACGTTGCGTGAAATAACCGCAAAAATCAATGTGGCACGTACGACGAACGTATCCGTTTGGAGAGTGCGGCGAAATTTGCCGTTAATGTGCTATGGCAGCAAACTACCGACGCTAGGGCCTTTGCTAACAGCATGACATCACTTGTAGCGCCATTTCTGGGCTCGTGAACAGATCCTAGATGACTGGCTAACCGTGGTGATTTCATTTGGTAAGAGCTGATGGTAGGGTTCTAGTGTGTCGTAGACCCTACGAAGACATGGACCTAAGTTGTCAACAAAGCACTTTCCAAGATGGTGGTGACCCAATAATGGTGTGGCTGCGTTTACATGGAATGGACTGGATCCTCTGGTCCAACTGAACTGGTCATTGACTGGAAATGGTTATGTTCGGCTATTGGAGATCATTTGCAGTCATTCATAAACTTCAAGTTCCCAAACAACGATGGAATTTTTATGGATGACTATGCGCCATGTTTCCGTGTCACAGCTGTTCTTGATTCTTTGGAGAATATTCTGGACAATTTGAGTGAATGATTTGGACAGCCAGATCGCCTGACATGCATCCCATCGCACATTTATGGGAGATAATGGAGAGGTCAGTTCGTGCATAAAATTCTGCACCGGTAACACTACCAAATTATCGACGGCTGTAGTGGCAGCATGGATCAGTATTTCTGCAGGGGACCTGCTGCAGTATGCCGAGTAAACGGAGGTCCGATACAATATTAGGATGTATCCGGTGACTTTTGTTACCTCAGTGTATTCTCTATACAATATGGGATGAACCAAGTGAAATGTTCTTTTCCTGGCTTAAACTACGCTAAGACTTATGGTGAGATTATGTAATTGCTACTTTAACATACTGAATGCCCTGCCTTTTTAAAACTGAGTTTCGTTTGGCACGTTTCTTCTGTAACATCGAACTTGTATCACGAAATTTTGTAACTAACTTCTGAATATTACACACATCAAAAAAAGTTTTCCAGCACCTCGGTTCCGAGAATTCCGGAACCTGTACGGAAAATTGGAATAGAGATCAACATAATCATTTTCGCCCCTTTTTATTGCTCATGTAAACCACATATTGCATGTTGTACCACCATACAGCGAGACCTTTAAAGGTGGTGCTCCAGATTGCTGTACACACCTGTACTTCTAATACCCAGTAGCAAGTCCTCTTGCATTGACGCATGCCAGTATTCGTCGTGGCATACTATCCACAAGTTCATCAAGGCACTGTTAGTCCACATTGTCCCACTACTCAACGGCGATTCGGCGTAAATCCCTCAGAGTCGTTGGTGGGGCACATCGTCCATAAACAGCCCTTTTCAATCTATTCCAGGCGTGTTCGATAGTCTTCATGTCTGGAGAAATGCTGGTCACTCTAGTCGAGCGATGTCGTTATCGTGCAGGAAGTCATTAACAAGATGTGCACAATGAGGGCGCGAATTGTCGTCCATGAAGACGAATGCCTCGCCAATATGCTGCCGATATCGTTGCACTATCGGTCGGAGGATGACATTTACGTATCGTACAGACGTTACGGCGCCTTCCATGACCACCATGTACGTCGGCCCCACCTTGCTGCACTCGCTGGACAGTGTGTCTAAGGCGTTCAGCCTGACCAGCTTGTCTCCAAACACGTCTCCGACGATTGTCTGGTTGAAGGCATATGCGACACTCATCAGTGAAGAGAACGTGATGCCAATCCTGAGCGGTCCATTCGGCATGTTGTTGGACCCATCTGTACCGCGCTGCATGGTGTTGTGGTTGCAAAGATGAACATCGCCATGGACGTCGGGAGTGAGGTTGCGCATCATGCAGCCTATAGGCTGTTTGAGTCGTAACATGACGTCCTGTGACTACACGAAAAGCATCATTCAATATGGTGGCGTTGCTGTCAGGGTTGCTCCGAGCCGTAATCCGTAGGTATCGGTCATCCACTGCAGCAGTACCCTTGGCAGGTCTGCAGTCGTCAGAATAAGGACAAATTTTGGAAGATGTGATGACTCGATATACAAATGCGGATTCGGACTAACAACATTGCCAATCTGTGACTGTGGTGCAGTACGACGAACTTCTGAGCACATCGTACGTACGTGCACAAAACGATCCTTTCCTGGGGATCAGGAGGACTTCTTGATAGTAACTAAGGCATCAGCTGTGTGTGTTCACCAGTTGGACGTAAGCCTGTGATATTCTGCGATTCGTAAATAATGTAAATTTAAACATGACTCGCTTTTCTACATGTTAAATATCTATATATGTGAAACTTCCTGGCAGATTAAAACTGTGTGCCGGACCGAGACTCGAACTCGGGACCTTTGCCTTTTGCGGGCACGTGCTCTACCATCTGAGCTACCGAAGCACGACTCACGCCCGGTACTCACAGCTTTACATCTGCCAGTACCTCGTCTCCTACCTTCCAAACTTTACAGAAGCTCTCCTGCGAACCTTGCAGAACTAGCACTCCTGAAAGAAAGGATACTGCGGAGACATGGCTTAGCCACAGCCTGGGAGATGTTTCCAGAATGAGAAACCGGGCGTGAGTCGTGCTTCGGTAGCTCATATGGTAGAGCACTTGCCCGCGAAAGGCAAAGGTCCCGAGTTCGAGTCTCGGTCGGACACACAGTTTTAATCTGCCAGGAAATTTCATATCAGCGCACACTCCGCTGCAGAGTGAAAATCTCATTCTGGATCTATATATGTATTGGGAAAGAGAAATGTTTCCTTGTGTGACGTAACGCTAACCACGCGCTAAATAAATGAACCACAGCTGCTGATCGCCTGAATCGCCCACGCCCGTAAGCTGTCAGTATAGGAAGACAAACAATAAAACAGCCCCCCTCTCACATCCTCTAACCGAGCAGTCGCCGAACTACTTACACTTCTGCCTCTGAGTTAAGCGACCATCTTTGCTTAGCAGAATTCACGAACACCAATTAAAATTAAACATACTTCAAAATATTATTGTCTCTGTAAGTATTTTTGCTTGTTACTGAATAGGAAAACAACACTCTTGAAAATTCTTAACGTTAGTTGTCATTTTTGGATTCGGCTGTTCCAAATGCGGCTGAGAACCGCAGACCGCACCAACACTTGACTGGGGCCACGTGTGTTCCGCTGGCCACGACTAGTGATGGAGACAAATCATCCGCTCAGTTTTGAAACATCAAATTAGTTCACAGCTACCGATAGGCAACCCAATGAACGGATTTCCAAAGCGAGCTGCCGTCGCTGCACCTTCCCCGGGCACTTCGAGTCGGCGACTCACGTACGTATTGATATTCGCCGTATCACAATCGGAGCCCACAATGAGAGTCTCTAACGCGAGTTAAACACTTGGGGCGATGCTCTGCCCTCTATTTTCTGTATGTCAATTAGTTTTCGAGACGTCATCTACTGAAACCATAGGGTCATTTATAAATAACCGCGTATGTATTCCGCAAGCCACTGCCAGTGCATGATTGAGAGTCCTTTGTACCAATATTATTATTTACTTTCCTACTTAATTTTCGCAGAGAGCAATGGGAAAATGACTGTCTATTGTATTGGCCTATGTATGCGACCTAACCTGTCTTACCTTGTTCTCATGTTCCATACTCAATATATGTGATGGTAGCAGCAAAGTTGTTTTAATATCTTCTTCGCATATAACTCCTTTAAATTTACCCAACAAAGGATGTCGCCCTGTTTCCAAAGATCTCTTTTAAATTCCCTTTAATATCACTCTTATATGCGCTGCACTAACCTCTTACGATCGTAGCAGTGGTATTCTGAATTTTTTCGATGTCTGTTCCCACGGCTACTTGATACAGACTCCAAAGGCATGTATAGTATGTCGGATGGTCGATTGGTTGATTTGGCGGAGGGGCCCAAACAGCGAGGTCTATGGTCCCATCGGATTACAGAAGAAGGGGGAAGGAAATTGGCCGTGCCCTTTCACAGGAACCATCCCGGCATTTGCCCGGAGCGATTTATGGAAATCACGGAAAACCTAGATCAGGATGGCCATACGCGGGTTCGAACCGTCATTGTCCCGAATGCGAGTCCAGTGTGCTAACCACTACGCCACCTCGTTCGGTATGTGGCGTGGGATGGTTGTGGTTGTAGTAGTGTATACCCCTGGGATGCAAAATTAAAATTACGGTAATTATAAAACAGAGTGAAGCTCCCTATACAATTATGCGCATTCTCTTTCGAAAGGTAATGAAACAAGTCGTACAACGGATAACATTTTATAATATCTGAATTTAACATGGGCAGTCGCACTCTTAGAAGTTAGTAGTCATGCATGAAATACACGGGTCAACCACCTCACGACACCGCATTTTAATTAAGGGATTCACCTGAATGAAAATACATGCTAATAAAATATGCTAGTTAGTTCCCTTCACATGAATTCAGGTGGGAAAGAACTTAAACAACAAAACAATAAACTAAAAGTTAAAGACACAAATTATGTCTAGCTCCGATATTGGTACCAATTTTAGGATCATGTAATGAATACTGCCAATAGTCAAGCGAAGAACGTATCAGAAAGTGTGATGAAAGGTGAACTCGGAAGAACAAACACCGTTCACAGATTCAAAGTGCACCCTACAAATCATACAGTTAACTACGGTCATAGTTCACCAAAACGTCTAACTCCACACGATTAATAAATACCGCACCCCTGAACTATATCACGGAAAATCATTACTAGCCAAATCTCACCAAATAAACTTCCATTAATCGGCTGCAGGCGCCCAAGCTCCGAGCTTCGGTTCATAACATTTATTTAACTTTGCATTTATTGTTATCTTGTTTAAGTTCTTTCCCATATGAATTCACGTGAAGTGAATTAAATAGTATATTTTATTAGCATGCATTTTGAAAAAATGGTTCAAATGCCTCTGAGCACTATGGGACTTATCATCTGAGGTCATCAGTCCCCTAGAACGTAGAACTAGTTAAACGTAACTAACCTAAGGACATCACACCCATCCATGCCCAAGGCAGGATTCGAACCTGCGACCGTAGCGGTCGCCCGCTTCCAGACGGTAGCGCCTGGAACCGCTCGGCCACACCGGCCGGCCTGTTTGTAAGTAACTGATTTTATGAGCTACTGTAAGCTCGTGCTATGCTCTGGAGGAGTGTGTATGCGCAAATATCATTGGGAGAGAACACGATTGGTTTACAGCAATGACGCTAGAAAGAGATATATAGCGAGGCGCCTGCCCGTCTGGTTCTGCGTCTGGAAGCTTCCATTACGTTGGAGCAGTAACACCACCGCAGACTGTCCAGGAGGTGAGGACGCAGTTTTGCTGCGAGGACATCCCTTCCATTGAAGAATAAGATCGTCCATTTACCCGAGTGAGTGAGGGGGGGTGGCGGGGGGGGGGGAGGGAGGTCATTAGGTCTTTTAAGAAATCTACATTGACATCTTCGAGCGAAAAGCTTATTCGTGCAATATTGAAAACTTGATGAGAAGTTACGTAATGTACATTTTTTACTCACTGCTGCAGGCTTTCTTGCGCGCTGAGAACTTCCCTACCAAAAGAGCAGCAGAATTCCGTTTGCTCATAACCTCTTTTTGTGATTGTTCGTAACAATTCTTTCAAGAAGGCGACGGCTTATTCATTCTCCTATCGCCTTCTTTCGAATCTGTTCATACTGAATTTCTCAAATGATTCCCCTTGAGACGTGACATTCAATAACAAATGAAAACATTAGTACATGATGTGGCAAAGCAGTCCCTCTAATTTTAACGTGACTCACATGTTGCACCTGCTTCACCTCCAGCGAGTCGCTTTCGTATGCTGTCCTCTTCAAGATCTCCTCGGCGTAGTATGTGCAGCATCTGCAAACGTCCTACAAACAATGGACTCGATTTAACTTCCGCTCACAGGCTACGGTTTAGCTCGGCACACTTGAAATTAATTGCATAGACTTCAATGAAAATTAAGGCAAGCTGTACTCACAGTCAGTAACTTCTCGAGGTCCTTCTTGTTACTGTAGCTTTCCACCGGTATTTCTTTGACCTGAAACAAAAAGGTGTGGTGTTGATCCAGGTGCAGCTACAACACGTAATCTAGTATTTCTTCATCAAACGAACAGATGCTGAATGTATTCACTAAATTCTGTAGTACAGCGTCTTGAACGATTCATAGTGATTATGGTAGTACTCAGGAAATACTGTACGATGTGATGATACGTAAGCCGCACGAAACGAGGTCTAACATAAAAGTAATGACTCCGTCCGCTTTGCTTAAGAACTGTTTCGCGCGTTGTACACAGTGAGCATGAAGTCTTTCCTTGATTAAAACAACTTATTCCTGAGGAACTAAGCCAGATACAGCTCAGTGGTTTCTTCCAAATTGCAGCTTAACTGATAAAGTTTTTACGGGGAATTTCGACATGCCTATACGTTTTTCTGCTAATGGAAGCTTGACTCAAACAATTTTTGTGGATTTAGGCGTGATCTGACAGCTCAGTTACATTAATCTCAAGCACTGGCATTATTCCAACACACACTAGGGGCTATTTGTGCACCAGATCTTGGATGAAACCTTTCCAGGCAGATGGATCGGTACAGACGCTCCAACATCGTGGCCGCCACGTCCACCTATATAAGCACTCTTGACACTTTTTGTGGGGTTACTTTAAGGATAAAGTGATCAGTTTACCAGTTCCTTATGTGCAGACTCTTACGGCACGAGTATTAAATGATGTAGAGGCTGTAGCGAAAAATATTTTGGCAAAGACATGGACAGAAATTGAGCATCGCCTACATGGTCTACGGGAAATGAACGGAGGACATATGGAAATGTATCCATAAAACAGTAAAAATATTAGCTTTGTGACAAAAACTTTAAATATATAACTGAAAACTACACGTATTTGTAATATTTGCTATATTCGCCATATGATAAATAAATAAAAAACCATAAAAAACTCGACTGATTAGGCTACCATTTGCAGGAAATCACACAGTTGTATTTACCATAGTTCCTTACTAACAAATTTTTGTAATCAAGCAAAGACTTCATGCTCACCCTGTATAGCGATTAGTTGTTTTTCGATCTTGAACCGTCCTGACGCTGTCACAGTGTCTGACGTACTCAAATATCTCAGTAGCAGCGGACAAGAAGTGCACTGCAGCCGTGTTCTTGCACTCTTGTCAAGAGACAAAAGCAACAGAGGCCCTGCACAGTCTCACAGGCAAACGATATGTACCGGTACGTAGAAAGATTGTAAATCACACTGTCTCTTGATTGTGCGTAACTGTGGCGAAAATATAGTATACAGTGACAAACAGTGTTTTGAACATCACTAATCGATCACACTGGGAAAACACACAAACGGAAGCTTTGTCAGATGACGTTCAGTTTGGGTTCAGAAAAGGGAAGCAGTTCTGACTTTGCGCTTGGTGATGGAAGTTAAGACTTAAGAAAATCCAAGACAACTTGATCGGAAAAAGTAACATACAGCAAGATGTTTGAAATCCTCAGGAAAGCAGATATACGCAATAGGGAAAGTCGGTTAAGAATCAGGAGCAATCAGTAATGTCGGAACATTAAGAGCGACGTGTTCTTATTAAAAAAGGGCGTTAGAAAGAGATGCAGACTTCCTCCTTTTTCGTTGAACACGTATATTGAATGGGAGACAACGAATGAAATAAAATAAAGCTTCAGAACTGGTGGTTAGCCACTTATCTCTGGAGACGGTCATGTTTCCTATTTGTGATGATTATACCACTTGCACCATTTGAAAAATGTCATTTTCATACTCAAAGAACAATGGTAGACCTGATACTAATCGTTAGGAAGCAATTAAAGACTACTTTCCTCCAAACAAAAAAGTTTCTCGTCTCTCTATTGGTAGTACAACTTTCTGCACTCAATTTGATAAGCATATTGTGAGCTCAGAGCTCCTTGACCCTATTTTCGCTTTTGCATTTACAGTACAATTATTATTTCTGAATAATTTTAATTTTTATACTGTTCAAACAAATTTTTGACTGTCCTTATTAACAAAGGAAAATATATCCTAACTAACGAACGGGGCAATGCTCTGTAATTGCTAGATACGTAAGGTAAATTAGATACACAGCCTACAGCCCAACCTCCTTGTCTCCCCTATCTGTCCATCCTCCGCGTCTCTTCGTTCATCTGCTTCTCCTCCCTCCCTCTCTCTAGCCAGCACCTCATCTCCCCTCTCTCTTTCTCTGGATTTCCTCCTTTCCCCTCTATCCATCTTCTCCTTCCTCTCTCTGCGTCAATTTCCTCCCTCCCTCTCTGTGCATCTCCTCTTCTCCCTCTCATTGACCTTGAGTCTTCTTTATTGTTACTGCAAGCGAAACATTGATTGGGAACTGAAGTCACTTAAAGTGAATGGGGAAATCGGTTGACTTCTCCGGCTCTTGGATCCGTGAGGATAATGGCTTCAGTGACAGTAGTTTGCATAGTTCTATTCTGCGAACGGGTAGGATTACAAAGTTTTGTAGCATTTATATTCCTTATTAGTATACTAATTATAAGGCGAAAAGCCAAAGATATAACCTTCACGTTGCTTGTTAAAACCGACTGTGAGAAAGAAAACAAAACAGCATACTGCTGTGTATACAATTTTTGTTTAAACTTTATATATAAGCAGAAAGTATACATATGGGAAAAATGTAAATGTGTGATGATTGAACGTCTTGCTACGTTAGCTACAACTGTCTGCAAGAAACAAAACGAAGCCGCACATGTCCACAGAACAGCACAGAATTTTCTTTCTCTCAGCCGGTTTTAACAGAAAATCTGTGGATTGTTTACAAAAATAAATATTATTATATCATATGTCTGTCCGAATACTTGTAACGGTATCTTGTAAAAATTTGAGGTAAATCAATCAAGAACGTTTTAATATTTTTGTTAATAACTCCTCCCTGCTTTATATGTATAAATGTATATTTAAAAAATATATACCCATTGTCCATCCAAAAGTTTATTAGGGCATCGCGTAAAAATTTGATGTAAATCGGTCAAGAACTATTCGATAGTTTTGGTAACAACGTTAAACAACGTCATGTCTTTACACTAAGGTGACAAAAGTCATAGGATAGTAATATGCACATATACAGATGGCAGTGGTGTCGCATGAACAAGATGTAAAAGGGCGGTGCATTGGCGGAGTTGTCATTTATACTCAGGTAATTCACGTAGAAAGATTTCTGGATTGATTATGACCTCACGACCGGAATTAAAACACTTTGAACGCGATGCGATAGTTGGAGGTATACGCATGGAACGTTCCATTTCGGTAATTCAGTATTCCGGGATCTACAGTGTCAAGAGTGTGCCGATAATACCAAATTCCACTCATTATCTCTCACGATGGACAACGCAGTGGCCGACGGCCTTCACTTAACGAACGAGAGCAGTGGCGTTTCCGTAGAGTTGTCAGTGCTAACAGACAAACAACACTACGCAAAATAACCACAGAAATCAATATTGTGCGTACGGTGAACGTATCCAAGTGCGGCGAAATTTGGCGTTAATGGGCTATGGTACCAAACGACCGACGCTAGTGCCTTTGCTAACAGTAGAACATCGCCTGCAGCGCCTCTCCTAGGTTCGTGACCATATCAGTTAAACCCTAGGCGACTGTAAAACTGTGGCATGGTCAGATGGGTCCTGATTTGACTTGGTAAGAGCTTATGGTTGGTTTTGAGTGTGGCGCAGACCCTACCAAGATATGGACCAAGGTTGTCAACATCGGTTGGAACTTTCTTCATGTCGGCACATTGTAGGGGTCGCGACAGGCGCCAACCTTGTGTAAATACTTTGAAAAGCTAATCATTTGCATATCACAGCATCTTCTTCCTGTCTGTTAAATTTCGCGTCCGTAGCACGTCATCTTCGTGGTCTAGCAATTTTAATGGCCAGTAGTGTACGTAATGTATACAATACATCAATAAAAGGACAAGTTTTTAGGGATCCATCGAAACGGTTAATACTCTCAGTGGAGCCTTTTTATCCATCTGTCACTGCATTTCTCTTCGTTCAAATATTACCCAGAGCTGACATGTTTAAAATAGTGTACCTAATCACCTGTTAACAACACTGTTCAATACCTTTTCTAAATAAATCATAGTTTCATTAAAGTGTTTTGATCAACGTTTGAAACAAATTTTAAAAATTCATTTTTTTAAGTTTTTACCCAGCCACGAGATAAACCTCACGTGAGGGGAAGCACAGGTCCCAACTCATCTAACCAAATCTCACCAACGAGGGAGGGTGGGTCCAAATTTAAAGAAAACCCCTCACGTAGTTAATAGAGGTCCCTTTACAGGAATCTGGCTTGAGATCTCGAGTCACCATGGGTTGTATACCGCTGACACCACGCCACACAAGACACAGACATGCGTGATGTAGAGGCAGAATAACTGGGCCATTTGTGGAACTCTCCGGTGTTCAGCGATGAAAGTGGCTTCTGATTCTTGCGGTCAGGCCGACGCCAGTTCATCCGCAGACAGTCTAGTGAACGGTCCCAGGAAGCAGCTCTTCTCGACACCCGTATCTCTCCAAACCATGTGTGGAGGTATTCCACGTGACAGCAAGGCTTATTTGGCAGTTGCTAAAGAGAGGCTGAAAGTATGTCAGTATATGGCAAGAAGGATACGCCCTGTTGCCATACGCGTCATGACTGCAGTACCAAATGGCGTATTCCGGCAGGATAACGTAGGAACCCAAAGTTCAGTCCTCACCATAGACTCCTTGACGAATGTATTGGTTCTCGACTGAGTAGCGCGGTGCCGTTATTTTTCACCCACGAAGCACACCTGGAATGCTGTAGGGAGACATATTTCACAGAAGATGGGATGAAAAACATAGATACAGTGAAGGTAACTGCAAGGAAGCTATGGATAACAGAAGTACTGCAATAAGGAAACAAAAAAATTTTCAGGGAAATTCGGGAATACAGAGATACAAATCACTTAGGAATGAAATACATAGGAAGTGCAGGGAAGCTCAGGTGAAATGGCTCCATGAAAAATATGAAGAAAACAAAAAAGAATTGGCTGTAGGAAGGACTGACTCAGCATATAGAAAACACATAACAACCTTCGGTGAAATTAAAAACAAGGACGGCAGAATTAAGAGTGCAATGGGAATTCCACTGTTAAATGCAGCGAAAAGATCGGATAGGTGGAAAGAGCTCTATGAGGAGAAGGACTTGTCTGAAGACGTGATGGTGTAAGTAGGCTTTTAGGTTTCTATGTTGGTAACGCCACGTAGCGCTCTGTATGAAAATCACTGACTGTGCTGTGTGCAGTCTGTAGCTGGTTGGCATTGTTGAAATATTCTCTGTTGTAGTGTTGGCGTGAATACCGCGTAGCGTTGTGCAGTTGGAGGTGAGCCGCCAACAGTGGTGGATGTGGGGAGAGAGAAGCCAGAGTTTTGAGATGTTAATATGGTCGAACGAGCTGGACGTGTGTCCGTCAGAAAAAGGAAATTTGCCAAAGTGGATGTCACAAATTATACATATATATTATGACTTTTGAACACTATTAAGGTAAATGCATTGTTTGCTCTCTATCAAAATCTTTCATTTGCTAACTATAAGCCTATCAGTAGTTAGTGCCTTCAGTAGTTAGAATCTTTTATTTAGCTGGCAGTATTGGCGCTCGCTGTATTGAAGTAGTTCGAGTAACGAAGATTTTTGTGAGGTAAGTGATTCATGAAATATAGGTCATTGTTAGTCAGGGCCATTCTTTTGTAGGTATTATTGAAAGTCAGATTGCGTTGCGCTAAAAACATTTTGTCAGTTTAGTGTTGATCAGAATAAGTAAAGAGAGAAATGTTTGAGTACGTTGAGTTTTTCTCAGCTGTTTGAAAATCAAATCACGTAGAGATTTACCAGCACAGTCATTTATAAATTTCTCTAAGGGTATGTTTCAATACAAGAAGAAACCGGAGTCGGCAGGGAAGAGATAGGGGATCCACTATTCGAGCGAGAATTTAAAATAATTTTGGAAGACTTACGATCAAATAAGTCTGAAGAGATGGATAACACTCCAACGCAATTTCTAAAAATCACTGGGGAAAATGGCAACAATTTGTTTTGATTTTCTGATGACTTTACTAGTGGATAAACGGCAGAGTCATCTGCAAACAACCGAAGACGGCTGCTCAGATTGTCTCCCAAATCGTTTATATACATCAGATAAGGAACAGCAAAGGGTCTGTAACACTACCTTCGGGAACGCCAGAGAACACTCCAGTTTTACTCGATGACTTTCCGTCAATTACTACGAACTGTAACCTGTCTGACAGGAAATCACGAATCTAGTCACACAACTGAGACGATATTCCGTAAGCATGCAATTCACGCAATTTCACTGCAAGCTGCTTGTGTGGTAAGTGTCAAAAGCTTTCCGGAAATCCAAATAGGGAATCAATTTGAAACCATTTGTCAATAGCACTCAACACTTCATGCGAGTAAAGAGCTAGTTGTGTTTCATAAGAACGATGTTTTCTAAATCCATGATAACTGTGTGTCAGTAGATCTTTTTCATCGAAGTAATTCATAATGTTCGAACACAGTATATGCTCCAAAATTCTGCTGTATATCGACGTTAATGATATGGGTGACCAACAACGAAGAGCTCAGATTAAAAAGGGTGTAAGACAGGAATGTAGTCTTTCGCCCCTACTGTCAATCTATTCGTCGAAGGAGCAATGACGAAAATAAAATAAAAGTTCAAGAGTGGGATTAAATTATGGGTGACAGGATATCAGTGATAAGATTCGCTAATGATATTGTTATCCTCAGTGAAAGTGAAGAAGAATTAGAGGAGATGTAGGGTGAGATGAACAGTCTAATAAAGACAGAACATTGATAGAAAGTAAATCGAAGAAAGACAGAAGCAGTGAAAAGCAAAAGAAAAGGGAACAGCGAAAAACTTAACATCAGAATCGGAGATAACAACGTAAATGAGATTAAGGACTTCTGCTACATAAGCAGCAAAGTAGCCAATGATGGACGGAGGAAGGACATAAAAAGCAGACTAACACTGGTAAGAAGGGCATTCCTGGCCAACAGAAGTCCACCTGTAATAATATAGGCCTCAATTTGAGGAAGAAATTTCTGAGAACATACGTCTGGAGCACAGTATTATATGATGGCGAAACATGGTCTGGGGGGAAAACGGAACACAAAAGAGTGAAAGTATTAAAGCCGCGGTGCTACAGCAAAATGTTGAGATTAGATGTACTGACAAGGTAAGGAATAAGAAGGTTCTCCGCAGAATCGGCGAGGAAAGGAATATGCGGAAAACACTGACAAGACGATACGACACCTGTTAAGGCATCAGGGAGTACCTTCCTTGGCACTAGAGGGTGCTGTAGAGAGTAACAACTGTAGGGGAAGACGGAGATTGGGATAAATTCAGAAAGTAATTGAGGACGTAGGTTGCAATTGCTACTCTGAGAAGAAAAAAGAAAAGGTTTGCACAGGGGAGGAATTCGTGGCGAGCCGCATCAAACCAGTCATAAGGCTGATGACTGGAAAAAAAAAAATAAAAAAATACTTTCATACCAACTCCACGGAACAATTTTCATAAGATTTGCAGGCATGGCAGTCAATCCCTCTAGAAGATGTTTAGCGTCCTACCAATGCAAAAGTGTGTTCATGTGTGTGAAGGTCACAACTTACATTGGTGCTTCAAGCTATAACACGTTCCATTTCCGTAAGTGTATTTCGAAAATTTGAGTTTAGTGGTCATTCTGGCAGAGAAGTGCAGATGGTCAGTCACCTGCCCCATGATGTCCGCGAGGTCGACGACGGAGCTGCTGTAGCGCACAGATCGGTCAACGGGCAGCAACTCGTCCAACTGGACGGCGCGCTCCACCATTTTCAGGGTTTCGCTCAGCCACTGCTGGTCGCCGCGGTAGAAGCCGTGCTCGAACCGCAGCGTCGACACTGACCCCCTT
The DNA here is from genome assembly GCF_023897955.1 of Schistocerca gregaria. NCBI lineage: Eukaryota > Metazoa > Arthropoda > Insecta > Orthoptera > Acrididae > Schistocerca > Schistocerca gregaria. The sequence goes on along the minus strand of NC_064920.1, from coordinate 972,930,994 downwards.
TGTCCTCCTGGAGGGCTGCAACATACGCATAGACACACATACACTATTGGCCATTACATTGCTACACCAAGAAGGAATGCATATGATAAACGGGTATTCATTGGACAAATATATTACACTGGAACTTACATGTGATCACATTTTCACGCAATTTGGGTGCATATATCCTGACAAATCAGTACCCAGAACACCCCGTCTGACCGTAATAACGTCCTTGATACGTCTGCGCATTGAGTCAAACAGAGCTTGGATGGCGTGTACAGGTACAGCTGCCCATGCACCTTCAACACGATACCACACTTCATCAAGAGTAGTGACTGGCGTATTGTGACGAAACAAATTGCTCGTCCACCAGTGGCCATATGTTTTCAGTTGGTGAGAGATCTGGAGAATGTGCTGGCCAGGGCAGCACATTCTGATTCCAGAAAGGCCCGTACAGGACCTGCAACATGCGGTCGTACATTATCCTGCTGAAATGTAGGGATTCGCAGGAATCGAATGAAGGGTAGAGCCACGAGTCGTAACATATCTGAAATGTAACGTCCACTGTTCAAAGTGCCGTCAATGGGAACAAGAGGTGACCGAGACGTGTAACCAATGGCACCCCATATGATCACGCCGGGTGATACGCCAGTATGGCGAAGACGAATACAAGCTTCCAATGTGCGTTAACCGCGATGTCGCCAAGCACGGAAGCGACTATCTTGATGCTGTAAACAGAACCTGGATTCATACGAAAAAATGACGTTTTGCCGTTTGTGCACCCAGGTTCGTCGTTGAGTACACCATCGCAAGGGTAACCGCAGCCGTGGTCTCCGAGCTGATAGTCCATGCTGCTGCAAACGTCGTCGAACTGTTCGTGCAGATGGTTGTAGTCTTGCAAACGGCCCCATCTGTTGACTCAGGGATCGAGACGTGGCTGCACGATCCGTTACAGCTATGCGGGTAAGATGCCTGTCATCTCGACTGCTAGTAATACGAGGCCGTTGGGATCCAGCACTCCTTTCCGTATTACCCTCGTGAACCCACCGATTCCATATTTTGCTAACAGTCATTGGATCTCGACCAACGCGAGGAGCAATGTCGGGATACGATAAACCGCAGTCGCGATAGGCTACAATCCGACCTTAATCAAAGTCGAAAACGTGATGATACCCATTTCTCCTCCTTACACGAGGCATCACAACAACGTTTCACCAGGCAACGCCGGTTAACTGGTGTTTGCGTGTGAGAAATCGGTTGGAAACTTTCCTCATGTCAGCACGTTGTAGGTGTCGCCACCGGCGCCAACTTTGTGTGAAGGCTCTGAAAAGGTAATCATTTGCATATAACAGCATCTTCTCCCTGTCGGTTAAATTCCGCGTCTGTAGCAAGTCATCTTCGTGATGTAGCAATTTTAATGGCCACTAGTGGGCATCAAGCCCGGTTCTCCAGCTGTCAGTCTACGGGTGGCGAGTTAGGCTTCCCTCTAACGTTAAAATAAGTAACAAAAGCATCCTCTCCACGCTGATGGTAAATCATCCTGGTTGAATGGTCGTGGTCCAGATATATTCACTTCCAATTAACCATCCTTATGGGACACAAAGTTAATCACCCCCAGGATACATCGCATATCGCGTGACACCTCCTCTGGTCTTAATGGTGGTCTCAACTTGGTGACACAGAGAATCCACCATTTTCTTCAGATAGACCATATCCTTCTGAAGCCACTCATTGATAAGTAGATCGCATATGGCCGCCAAACGGTGGGAATGTTGAGTGCTACATTTCAGCCGCTGTTACGTTTAGTTCCACACATTTTCTATGGAATAAAGATTGAGGGATTTAGCAGACTACTCAAGGTGCTGAGTGTTTGTCAAACCACGGCGATACGCGTGCAGCCCTGTGACACAATGGTTATCTCAGAAGACAGTAGCGTCCACAGTATGCTCATCATGGAGTTGTGGAATAAATGACCTCGAGTGACAGACATTTTATTGCAGGCGTATTGCACAGTCCACACTGACGTACCAACAAATCAGGCAGTTTAATATGTGGTGTGGTCATGGGTACATCGAAACGAAATAGCTTTTTATGTCATTCTGACACGTCTCCACGTTGATCCGTACAACCCAGTGGCCAATAGGCACTACTTCACTTCAACCAATCTTACTGTGCGGGTTCTACACTACCGACTAGCATCCTTTCACTGCCATGAGTTTAATCAGAAGTGGAGGTCACGTGACTGCCTACATCATCTAAATTACCTACAGTGCTCCAAGGCTACCAGCACGTTCTTTTACAGAGATGATGGATATTTCGTCCAGTGACCCTATATTCACTGTACTGCATCCATTTTGTCAAATGGTCCATCCTTTGTCATCATAAGCTATTCCAAATCCCTGATCTTTCACCCCAGGCCACGTGTGGTCCAAGTCTTTGTCCTTTCTCCTCTCCTGTACATCCTGCACACCACCATGTACTTAAAAAGCCTCCCCCTCGTTACTGCATATAGCACGCCGTTAACATCACTCTCTCCCAACGGACACCCAAACCTGTTGTTAGCCTTCCAATTCAACCAGAGGCCTAAACCTTCCAAAACAAAGGCGACATCTGTAGAATGAACCACCCACTGCTTCCGTCACTGTGACTCCTCCCTAACCATTTAAAGATAACAGGTCCAAAGATTCTAGGTGGAAGATGTGCAGGCACTGTCTACAAGTGCGGCCAATCTTCATCATCATCGTGCGACTGTGATGTCGAACACCAAACAATCGTTCATGTTGTATCAACATGTCCTACACGTGCCTACATGGATCCTTTCGAAAATTTCCTGACAGCGACGATTGATGTGATAATATACACAGAGGATCTTGATATCCATACATAGCTGCAGACATTTGTGTTATATTATGCTGAAGGTTTGTGCTTAAGTATTGACATATAGTAGTTTCGTAATCTCTGTATATGTACCGCCATACCATATATAAATATATAAATCATTTATGACGTTCCAGTTTATAAATGCATTAAAATAACATGTACTAACACTGTAATTGAGGGAAAATGACGTAAATTTCAACAGGACGGATCACCACCGCACTGACACCTTGATGAAACGGCGTTTCTTAACAATGAGCTGCCTCAGCGGTGGAATGGCCTCGTAAAGGACGTACAGCCATCGCATTGCACCAATGGCCTCCATCCCATGGTATTTCTTGTTTTTTGCGGAGGTTTTGCATAATTCCACCTATGTCCCTCTCCTTCCTACGACTTTGGGTGAAATGTAACACTGCCTCCTCGTACGGCAACAGCAGTGAGTGCAGTAAGTCCAGAATGGCTCGCAAGAGTATGGAACGAGATTGACTGTCATCTGGCTGTTTTTCGTCCTTCCGATAGAGAACACATTTATAATTTATGAAAGATAAAGCGAACCATTCATGGCAAGCATAATTGTAAAAAGTGCCCTATGGTCCTATGTGCATGCATGTAATATACAGGGTGAACTCTACTGACTAACTTTCAGAGGAAGTAGTGTAGACCAAAAAGAAAAAAAATGTTCACTAAACATTAGCTCTAAAATACGAGGGTCATTTTTATAGCAAGAACCGATTTGTAATTGAGTAAGAGAAACTTTATTTACGAACGTAAATTGTATCACAAACTACAGTACACACGTTTTTTCACTTTTCAACATATTTAAACATTATCCAAGTCATCGCTCGAGCTTTCGGATCCCAGTATCAAAGAATTTGCTGCCTGACCGTTAAACCAGTTAGTAGCAGTTTCATTCAACATATCGACATTTTCCAAGTGCTTTCCAACAAGAAGTTCCTTCAGTTTTGGAAACAGATGAAAGTCTAATGGTGCTAAGTCAGGGCTGTGTGTTGGATGATCCAGTAATTCCCGGCCGGTCTCTGCGACCGAGCGGTTCTGGGCGCTTCAGTCTGGAACGGCGCTGCTGCTACGGTCGCAGGTTCGAATCCTGCCTCGGTCATGGATGTGTGTAATGTCCTTAGGTTAGTTATGTTTAAGTAGTTTTATGTCTAGGGGACTGATGACCTCCGATGTTAAGTCCCATAGCGCTCAGTGCCATGTGAACCAGTAATTCCCAATGAAACCTGTCAGTTGCGTCTTTGTTCTTTCCACAGCGTGAGACCGTGCATTGTCGTGAAGCAAAACGACACCGCTAGAGAGCAGTCCCCGCCGGCGATGTTGAATGTCACGCCTAAGCTTTAATACTGTTTCACAGTAGTTCTCAGCGTTTATTGTCGTCCCTCTTGGCAGAAAGTCTAATAGAAGAATACCTTTCCGGTCCCAAAAAACCTTGGGCACTATTTTCCGTGTTGAACGTTCTTGTTCGTGGTTTCCTTGGGGAGTCTGAATGATTTCACTCACTTGACTGACGTTCATTCTCTGGAGTGTAGTGCGCAATTCACATTTCATCGCCAGTCAGAAATCGTCACCATCGTTGTGATAGCGCTCCAAAACAGGCAAAGAATGTGCCATTGGCTTTGTTTTGTGTTGTTCTGTCAGCACTTCCGGCACAAATCTCGCACATATTTTTTGTAGTGAAGTTTGTCACCAACAATGTGAGAAACTGCTATCGTGAAACTTGTCTAAATTTCTGATGCACTTTGTCAATAGAGAAGCTACTGTTTTGGCGAATTGTCACATTCACCTTCTTGTGTCAAGTCTTCATTCATGACAGTAGCCCGTCAAATTGTTCTTCATCATAAACATTTGTCCTTTCTTCATTAAACAGCCCACACCATTACGCACATTTCTATCATTCATTACGTCTTCACCATGAACTTAAGCAAGCTGTCGGTGAATCTGAACAGGACGAACTTATTTCGAATTTGAGAACCGAATAGCTGGCCAAGGTGGCCGAGCGGTTCTAAGCGCTAAGTCTGGAACTGCGCGACCGCTATGGTCGCAGGTTCGAATCCTGCCTCGGGCATGGATGTGAGTGGTGTCCTTAGGTTAGTTAGGTTTAAGTAGTTCTAAGTTCTACGGGACTGATGACCTCAGAAATTTAAGTCCCATAGTGGTCAGAGCCATTTGAACCATTTTTTTGAAAACCGTATAACCGAGAGCACTTTACAATCGGCTGAATTACTGACTAAGATGCCGAATAGCGAAGCAGTATAACCAAACAACCAACACCGGCAGATATCATACTAATGGTGGTTTAGTGAGAGAACTTGTCTAGCCGTGTTCGAAACGCATTTTCATCCAGAAAGGATGTTCCTTGAAAGTTGTTCGATTGAGAGCGGAAAAGGTGAAAATCTGAGGGCGCAAGATCAAGAGAATAAGATGGGTGCGGAATGACTTCTCAACCCAACTCATGTATAGTGCTTTTGGCCAGTCTACCAGAATGCGAACAGGTGTTGTCTTGGTCGTTGATCTTACACTGCGTCTGCGAGACGTCTCAGTTGTTGATAGTAAATGTCAGCAGTCATGATTACACCTTTGGGAAATAATACGTAGCACACCACAGCATTGCTGTTCCACCGTATGCACAACATTAAATTTTTGTGGATGCACGCAGGGCTTTTTGTACGGGAGTTGCTTTGGGCTCAACCACTCCTTTCTTTTCTTTTTTCATTTCTTGTCAACACTAACGATGTAGGACAGTTATGGTTGGTGTTGTTCAAGAGCTCAAATGGCTCTCAGCTCTATGTGACTAAACATCGAAGGTCACCAGTTCCCTAGAACTTAGAACTACTTAAACCTAAGTAGCCTAAGAACGTCACACATATCCAGGCTCAAGGCAGGATTCCAGACTGAAGGGCCCAGAACCGCTCGGCCAAACGGCCGGCCCAAGAGCCAAATGATGACGAGCAAGCAGAGGACACATATGGCCATTCGCTGATTTTTGTGATTTTGGCTTAGAGCATACGGTACCCATACACACGATTTTTGGACCTTCTCCTACTGCGTGAAAATGTTGCACCATAGTGGAATGATCACAGTTCATCATATTTGCCAGTTCTCGAGTACAGTGAAACGGATCACTGTGGATTAATGCGCTTAAAAGATCTCCATCAAACCTGGAAGGTCTTCCTGAACATCGGTGAGTCACTAATGTCAAAACGATCCCCCTTAAAACGAGAAAAACCGTTTTCTTGATATGCTCTGTCCAATGCAATTATCCCTAGACACTGCGCAAATGTTTCTATGTGCCTCCGCTTCTGTCACTCTTCTACTGAACTCAAACAGAAGAATACGTCGGAAATGTTTCGGTTTCTCCACTTGGCACTCTATTTACTAGCTCCGTAGCTATTCTCACTATCGCCAAATGACAAAATGCCACTATGTAAACTCAAATAGCAACAGTGAACTACAAATACACTACTGGCCATTAAAATTGCTACACCACGAAGATGACGTGCTACGGACGCGAAATTTAACCGAGAAGAAAAAGATGCTGTGATATGCAAATGATTAGCTTTTCAGAGCATTCACACAAGATTGGCGCCAGTGGCGACACCTACAACGTGCTGATATAAGGAAGTCCCCAACCGATTTTTCATACACAAACAGCAGTTGACCGGCGTTGCCTGGTGAAACGTTGTTGTGATGCCTCGTGTAAGGAGGAGAAATGGGTACCACCACGTTTCCGACTTTGGTTAAGGTCGGATTGTAGCCTATCGCGACTGCGGTTTATCGTATCCCGACATTGCTGCTCGCGTTGGTCGAGATCCAATGACTATTAACAGAATATGGAATCGGTGGGTTCACGAGGGTAATACGGAAAGGCGTGCTGGAGCCCAACGGCCTCGGATCGTGCAGCCACGTCTCGATCCCTGAGTCAACAGATGGGGACGTTTGCAATACAACAATCATCTGCACGAACAGTTCGACGATGTTTGCAGCATGATGGTCGATCAGCTCGGAGACCATGGATGCGGTTACCCTTGACGCTGCATCACAGACGGGAGCGCCTGCGACGGTGTACTCAATGACGAACCTGGGTGCACAAATGGCAAAACATCATTTTTTCGGATGAATCCAGGTTCTGTTTACAGCATCATGATGGTCGCATCCGTGTTTGGCGACATCGCGGTGAATGCACATTGGAAGCGTGTATTCGTCATCGCCATACTGGCGTATCGCCCGGCGTGATGGTATGGGGTGCCATTGGTTACACGTCTTGGTCACCTCTTGTTCGCAATGACTGCACTTTGAACAGTGGACGTTACATTTCAGATGTGTTACGACCCGTGGCTCTACCCTTCATTCGATTCCTGCGAAACCCTACATTTCAGCAGGATAATGCACGACGGGGTGTTGCAGGTCCTGTACGGGCGTTTCTGGATACAGAAAATGTTCGACTGCTGCCCTGGCCAGCACGTTCTCCAGATCTCTCACCAATTCAAAACGTCTGGTCAATGGTGGCCTAGCAACTGGCTCGCACAATATGCCTGTCACTACTCTTGAAGAACTGTGGTATCGTGTTGGATCTGCATGGGCAGCTGTACCTGCACATGCCATCGAAGCTCTGTTTGACTCAATGCCCAGGCCTATGACGCCTTTATTACGGCCAGATGTGGTTGTTCTGGGTACTGACATCTCGGGATCTATGCAGCCAACTTGCGTGAAAATGTAATCACATGTCAGTTCTAGTATCATATATTTGTCCAATGAATGCTCATCTGCATTTCGTCTTGGTGTAGCAATTTTAATGGTCAGTAGTGTAAGAAATGATAATCTATAACTAAACCCCTGACGACCGAAATGCAAACACGAAGAACAAAAACGCTACGAACGTATGCGTCAACTTAGTAGTATTGGAAATTGTCATGAATGTTTCTGATATGCCGTGTGTGCTGAATGCATTGCAGTCGCGTGGCAGTAGCACAGATTCAGCCTTCACACACTGTCGGTGATACATACATCATCGGTGATATTAATAGCAGTTGACGTGGGTACGATGCAGACAGGCAGCCATAAAATGAGTCTGGGCTACGCGTGCCGGGCTTCCGGCGTCTGCGTAGCGAGAGGCGAGGTTGCGTCACGTGGTGCCGCTGATCACGCGCTCCGCACGGTACGGCTGCCAGCTCTGCGGCCTCCGCCGTTTCAGGGTCGCTGACGTCGCCGTCTGTCGGTGTAGCGTTACAGAAGCTGAGCTAGCTGAGATGGGACACGAACAGCAAACAAGTCCCTCGCGGCCTTACGGAGGAAAACTTCCCACATTCCTTTAAACAGATTTAGCAAAACTATAGGAAAGCTAACGCAGAGTTGTCTGACACGAATTTTCAACTGCCACTGCTCTTGAATATGAGCCCAGGGTTTTAACAAAAGCGGATTGAAGGAGACACAGCTTCAGCATTTCTGGTCAGTTCCTCTCATACCTCAAGAAGAATATAATAATTCCAATCCCAAAGAAAGCAGGTGATGACAGATGGAAAAATTACCGAACTATCAGTTTAATAAGTGACAGCTGCAAAATACTAACGCAAATTCTTTACAGACGAATGGAAAAACTGATAGAAGCCAACCTCGGGGAAGATCAGTTCGGATTCCGTAGAGATATTGGAACACGTGAGACAATACTGACCTTACGACATATCTTAGAAGAAAGATTAAGCAAAGACATACCTATGTTTCTAGCATTCGTAGACTTAGAGAAAGCTTTTGACAGTGTTGACTGGAATACTCTCTTTCAAATTCTGAAGGTGGCAGGGGTAAAATAGACGGATCGAAAGGTTGTTTACAATTTGTACAGCAACCAGATGGCAGTTATAAGAGTCGAGGGACATGAAAGGGAAGCAGTGGTCAGGAAGGGAGTAAGACAGGGTTGTAGCCTATCCCCGATGCTATTCAACCTCTATATTGAGCAAGCAGGAAAGGAAACAAAGGAAAAGTCCGGAATAGGTATTAAAATCCATGGAGAAGAAATAAAAACTTTGAGTTTCGCCGATGACATTGTAGTTCTGTCAGAGACAGCAAAGGACTTGGAAGAGCAGTTGAACGGAATGGAAAGTGTCTTTAAAGGAGGATATAAGATGAACATCAACAAAAGCAAAACGAGGACAATGGAATGTAGTCGAATTAAGTCGGGTGATGCTGAGGGAACTAGACTAGGAAATGAGACGCTTAAGGTACTGAATGAGTTTTGCTATTTGGGGAGCAAAATAACTGATGATGGTCGAAGTAGAGAGGATATAAAATGTAGACTGGCAATGGTAAGGAAAGCTCTTTCTGGAGAAGAGAAATTTGTTAACATCGAGTATTGATTTAAGTGTCAAAGTCGTTTCTAAAAGTATTTGTATGGAGTGTAGCCATGTATGGAAGTGAAACGTGGACGATAAATAGTTTGGACAAGAAGAGAATGGAAGCTTTCGAAATGTGGTGCTACAGAAGAATGCTGAAGATTAGATGGGCACATCACATAACTAATGAGAAGGTACTGAATAGAATTGGAGAGGAGAGAAATTTGTCTCACAGCTCGACTAGAAGAAGGGATCGGTTGGTAGGGCATATTCTGAGGTATCAAGGAATCACCAATTTAGTATTGGAGGGCAGTGTGGAGGATAAAAATAGTAGAGGGAGACCAAGAGATCAATACACTAAACACATTCAGAAGGATGTAGGTTGCAGTAGGTACTGGGAGATGAAGAACCTTGCACAGGATAGAATAGCATGGAGAGCTGCATCAAACCAGTCTGCGGACTGAAGACCACAACAACAACAACCCTTCAAAAGTTAATTTATTATCGAGTTGTAATCCCAGAAATTTAACACTGTCAACCTCTTCTATCAGCATGTCTTCATTATCAACACGCTGGAAAGAAATCCCTTACAGCTTCTGAACCTGTAGATTACATTTAAACTATTTGTTAATGTTAGCAGCCATTTCTAAATCTGTACATGACTTGCTATTTATTGTAATGTTTGTGTCATCTGTAAACAAAACAAAATTAGCATCTGGCAATGTAAAAGTCGAAATGTCATTAATGTAGACAAGGAAAGGCAATGGACCCAAGATGGAACCGTGAGGAACACCACACGTAATTAATTCCCAATCAGATGAAGACTGTTTACTCCACAAGTATGTCGCAACGACACCGTTTGCTTCCTGTTAGTTAGCTATGATTCGAAGAATTTTGCAGCTCTTAACTCTGTGAATTATAGCATTCTCATCCGTCTACATAATAAGAACTGAAATTTCCGACAGGTATAGAAAATAAAGTGGATACAATTATTTATCCCGTCACCCTGGGTACTTTTAATTGCACTTTGAATTATTCAATGTATATGTCCTCCGAGAGCGTTTATGACTACCTTACACCCACGTGACATGCTCCGTATAAGTCTGCAGAGGTCATCCTGTGGTATCCGTTCCCAGTCTTCAATGAGAGCACATGAAAGTTCTTGGAGAGTTTGTGGTGGAACAGAACGACCACGAACACGTCTGCCAATGATATTCCACATACCCACGATGGCGTTTAGATCGACATTCACTGCCGGCCATTCCATTACGTCAGTGCCCAGGCTTCGTAAGACATCCCTGCTGACGCCCGCCACATAGGCCCTGAGACTAGAAGGAATTCAGGGCCACCACCGTATGCTGCAGCCACCACGTGGTCCAACAGGACCTGTTCGATGTACTGTGTGGCAGTAAGACGACTGTGGACAAACACTGATGCCTCCCCACAGAATCTTGAAAATCTGTTGATTTCCTGGACAACATTTGGTAGGTACCGCTCACCGCGGATCTCCACACACGAACATGGCAATCAGTAATCACTATGCGTCAGAGAATATCTCGACACGTCTGTGAATAAGACGTTCATCCAGTGACGAAACTGTCAGTTGTCATGGGAACAGCACAATTGAGGTCCCGCTGCAAGATGTCGTGTCAGACGGGTTACTCAAACAGGACGTGTGAGTCGTAAGGTCCTCTCTCGCATCCTGTTCATTACAGTAAGATCGGACACAGCGGTTCAAGTGGCCGTTCGGAGATTGTCTTACAGTGCTTTGGCGGTATCCGCACGACGCCGCACACGCAGACAAGGCCTGATGAGTGTTTTCGCGTGGGGTTGCAATGCGTCGGCGACCTTGCCCAACTCGCCTTGTGTACTGATGTATCTGCCTGTAACATGTCCACAACCTATTAAGGACACATGAAGAGGCATTAGCATCTTCAGTAAGACGACCAAAAGTCCATCTTTTTGGATCAAGCATACCGCCCTTGCAACTCGCGCTGCTTCAAGATCTCGCATTGCATGTGCTTGGTTGTATACAATATCCACAAATGACAACTACATCTGTGTACCTCGCCAAAAAACACTGGGGCACAAGTACGTACGTCCTTCTGAGGGTCACCTGCTACTGTAATTTATAACACAGCTTATAGATGGAGAACGATTTTACTTGTAGCCTGCACTGAAAGCGTAGATCTCAAGCCATGCATTGAGCCCATCGGTACCGCTTGTATCGAAATAGATTTAAGATACCGGTCGTGGATACGCTTGTTCTCCTAGTCCTTTTGAACGGTGTATTTTTCGAGAGACGTTTGGGAAAAGCTCACTTCCATTGTTTGGAACAAATGAAGAAACTTGGGCTACTGTAATTTTTCTTGTTTCATTGTCGTGGCAGAGGACAGATGTAATTAATGGTTCTCGCACTACGCTGTATATTAACGGTGTGCTTACTCTGTGGGCCAACTCATAAACTGGGAAAAAAATCGAAATAAATACGAGTACCTTTTACCATTTATAACGAACAATGTGGTTCAGCTTCCTGCACGAATTTTCCTGGTTTTTTCAGTCTTCACTCCCGAGGAGAGCAAAGTCCGTCACGATATTTATTGATACAAAGCATTCTACATCAACTAGATGAAGTGTAAAGTTTCAGTTAATCTGTCGATACCATCACGAAGAACAGCCACAGCACAGATCAATTAAACCTTGTTGATAAAAATCGAACTGGTGTTTCATGGTGTAAAATTTTCCTTTTAAATCCGTGTATTACGTGAAAAGCTACGAGAAGATCTACATTGTCCCAATAAGACCTTATGTTATTTTTTATTTATTTTCATGGGCACTTGTGTAAATATCAATACTCAACGAAATAGTTCTCTTTTTCTTGATCGAACTCAAGAGACTTGAATTTCGCAAGCAAACGTGCCCGCAGTACTCCCCTGCAGTTAACGGGAGGCAGTTATTACGAACATTTTGCACTCATTTCGGACGTATTTGAGACGGTCTACGTTTGCTTAAACTGTGCGTTACCTTCTCTTGACCAGCATCTCCTCAGGAGAGATCAGAATAATTGAAAATAAAAGACAAGGCGCTCACCTTGGGAACCTGCTCTGGCTGAAGCTGACCTATCTGCAGTATCACATGATCCCTCGTGACCAGCAGAGAAGTTTCTAACTACGTGCCGCGCAGCTTTCAACGTTTCCGTTGGATGTGTGATGAGCCACTTTGGAGCTGTAAGGCTGTCTAGCGCTGCAGAGGTGTGAATACACTGTGAATTGATTCCATAAACTTCGAAGGAAACTGCTAAAGAAAAAGCGCATGTTTCATACAAAAAGTCTAGAGATAGCGCTTCGAATCAAAAGAGAAATATATCGTTCAACAAATCATTTTTATTAGTAGTTGTTTCCCGCTACGAATTGTATGACAATTTTGTCATAAATACTGTTATGTTAGAGTTCTCTATGTAGTACACTGTTTTCACCGTACAAAAGCCAAGTATTTACGTATACCGATAAGACCGCCCAACAAGAGAAACAAACAATGCTTCAGCATTGTTTCAGAGCGAGTCCTGAACTACAGCAGAGTCGTATTTGTTTTTTATATATTTGTTTTACCAGACAAAGTTTACAGCAGCGAGCTCATCCCTTATCCGTAAGTAGTGCTCATCGTCACAAGTTTACTATAGATAAATGGCATCACACAAAAAATGATAACTTCATTATTAGGTGTTTACAAACCCAGTTCAAAGACTAATGATCTTATTAATGATAATTCTGAAGTAAAGATTGGTAACATGATGTATCCTATCCTTAGCCATCGACGTTTGCACACCGAGAACAATCTGCTCGTAAACACTGACCTCCTGGAGCAAGAATGCAATGATGTGTGAAACGTGTAGAGGTGGATTCTTTTAACAAAATTAGTAACTGTTTTAAGAAATTTTATTTGAATCTGTACACAAACCTCGCAATTCATCTTAAGTTATTAGTTTAGCCTTGTAACATAATATAACGTTGCCTTCTTTTCCACTAAAAATTATTCGAAAATTAATACTTTCTATAACATGGCTCGATGGCGGAGCTATGTGTTTGACTACAAGTTCAAAAGATCAAGGTCGATAACCCTTGGGACCAGATTGTTTCTCTGTCACTTATGTTTTGTTTCACCTTCAAAAGTGTCCAGTGTAAGCAAGAAACGCCAAATTGCAGAATGGTTCGGAGTCTGAGTGACGCTGTAGGTACCCATGTAACGGCTAAGTCAGGAAAGGGAAGGTCAACTCTAATAGGAGAATGTTTCGTAAAGTACTGTGGACTTCGGTTCAACCTTCGAGCTGAGGTCGGCTTTACTTTTTTATTATTTTTTCCAGATTCGCAATTAAGGTATATTTTGGATACGTTATATTGATACACTGAGAATTAAGGCGCTAGCCAAAGGTCATGCTATGATTCTTCCGCAATTTCTGATATGTGGAGCAGTGCCGTCCAGATGAATGTGGTAATAACAGTGATTGTTTATGAGCTTGTAATTAGGTATCAAAGTTATCTAGGTCATCCAGTATTTCAGTGAAATGTTGAACTAAGGTAGACAGAATTTAAACTTCACTTTCGAATGACTGGTTCAAATGGCTCTGAGCACTATGCGTCTTAACTTCTGAGGTCATCAGTCGCCTATAACTTAGAACTAATTAAACCTAACTAACCTAAGGACATCACACACATCCGTGCCCGAGGCAGGATTCGATCCTGCAACCGTAGCGGGCGCTTGGTTCGGGACTATAGCGCCTAGAACCGCACGGCCACTGCGGCAGGCTCACTTTTGAATGACACCAAATTTTTGCTACGACAGCTATTTCGTCGACTCAGCAACACCAGGAGGAAAAGTGAGGCTTATTTATAACCAGTTATCTGCAGTGATAACCTCTACCCTCTCTGGTGGCGCCAGCTTCCTTCTGTGTCGCTACAGCGTCAGATATTGTCTTCTGCCTCGACCGACGAAATAATGTCAGAGTAAAAGTGACTGCGCAAAATGAAGAAATGTGTTCACGTGTCACAGGAGCTATTTAGCTTGTTTTGAAATTGATTACCCGCTTTCTTAACAAGAAATCACGTTTCATATAACATTGTCAGTACGCGCCACAAAGTTGATAATTTGGAGACGAGAAACAAGGGCAATAAATGCAGCAAATAACGATGTACAAGTAACTCCACAAGAACTAACAAGAGTTCTTCGGAAACTCTGGATTAAAAAAACGCATAGCGAGAGTTGTTGAGTTTTTAAGTATCTGAATATGTAATTTCTTTCCGTACGACTGGTTTGTTAGCTTCCCTAAATTAAAAAAATCAGTGGCAGGTACATATTATTCACCGCAGATTATGCAATTATTCAAATGGTAAATATTCACAAATCACCCAGTTGCGTAAAATACGTGAAATATTTCCGAACAATATACAATTTTAGATTTTTCTTCAACTAAATGAAGTGTTCCTTACACTAGAGCTATCGGATATACCTTACTCCTACAATACGCCAGCTCTATTCGTTTACGAAACCAAACTCGCGCTTTGAGGTTGGAGTGCACAGGACATCACGAGGTGATGCCGATCGACCTCTATGGAACTGTTTGTGACCCCAGAGGTGAAACTTACTTCGACATTTGAGGTTATCACGTATAACTCATAATCAGCTATTTCTACGATAATATTATTGTTTAATTTCTATGTATCACGAAACAAAACTTTTAGAACACATTTAGATCATCTTCAAAAGTCAGATATTTTTGTCTTAAAATTTTTTACCGATTATGCGCAGTTGATTTCTTAGTTAGGCTTAGTCTGCCATTGTCTATTTGTTAATGCGAAAGCACCGAGTTCGATGATTACATGACAAACATGGTGATATCTTTATATTTTTTATGAAGAGCGATGTAATGAAAATGAAGTGTGGACTAAATACAGTAAAATATTCTTTACATGGGAACATGAAGTCGCGCAGATTCCATGTGTCTTAAGATAGAGGTGTAACAATCACTGCAAGAGTATGAGAATAACTTTTTTAATCCAGAACCCTGAATTATTTACAAGAATTAAAATTTAATTTTTAGGAATCCTTCTGGCAACAGAAAGCCCATTTCATCTTAATTATCAACAGTGCTGCTTAAAGTCCCTCTCGGCATTATTATATCAATGTTGAAATAGCAAATTACCAATTTTACATTTTCGTTAACCATGCTCGCTACTACAGAAATAACTACACAAAATAAGATTCACACAACTGTATAGGAAAATCCAGGAAGCGAGGCGACTTCAGATCGTGGCAGGAAATTCGAAGCTCGACTTCCACGCCCAGGACAACAATGTACAATAATTTCTTAAAGCTCATTTTTGAACTCCTGTACATAAATATCGGTATCAGAGCAACTTCAAAATACAAGAAGTGTACATTCGTAAGCAATGGCGCGGCATGCAATCACAGGGTACCACGAGCACTTTCCTGTCGATAGATACTGAGATCTGTTCAGTAAGCTCCAGATCAGGTGACTTATGGAAGCAAGCAAGACGGCAGGTGTGTCCGAGCGGTTCTAGGCGCTACAGTTTGTAACCGCGCGACCGCTAGGTTCGAATCCTGCCTCGGGCATGGATATGTGTGATGTCCTTGGGTTAGTTAGGTTGGTGCACTCACATGTAGAACGTATTGCTGCCCCTCTCACTGGTCTGTGTCAGAAGTTGAGGCAGCCTTCATCGTAGCTGTGAGCTGGAGTCCTCTCTTCCATGCTTCTCTCTGTGCCCTAAGGCGTTTGATCACCAAAAGCATTTCCTTTGCGTGTCGGCTCCCGAGTCCCACACATTCTACCTACAAAACTGTCATTAATCGAGCCGAAAACCAAGCGAGGTATTCCACATGAACGTTTATTTCTTTGGTGGGAGTTGATATTTGTAAGAGTCAAGAAAAGCCTCTTACAGCCTGCCGTCTCTATTCTTGGCCCTCGTCAAGTAAAATTTTTTCCTGGCCAAATTTTCAGCCAACAAAGAAGCGCACACCGTTCAGTATCCCAAACTATGGTTCATTTGTCGGTTCACGTCCTGTTCCTCCGACGAGGCAGTAATAGCGGGAGTACAACACAACAAATTTTATTTTAGAAAAGAAAGTTGGTATCCTGTCTACAATTTGTATAATGAAAATAGCTGATTTCTTTTAATTTTCTGGACTGGAAACCATGTAGGCGTGCGACTGTTAAATTCCGACAGAGCCACAGTTTTTCCTCGTCAGCTTTTCGTTTTAGGAAAATAGTTTTCGACTTTCGAAACCGTCGCCTGTTTTCTACTCTCCATACATCTAATGACATTCTATGGATTAGTGGTTTCGGTCATCTGAAATGCTTAGAAGCACGTGGGATTACCAGGACCGAGTATCTGTAACTGCTACAAGAAAATCAGAAAGGTAATCATTTGTAGTGCCATACGTCAGCTAAGTGGAGATCTTTCATTGGCTATGCTGTGCACCTAGTAACTGATATATCTGACGGCGCGCAACAAGTTTATGAAGTTGCCGACGTCACCGCACGTTACTATGCCGTTAGCACAGCCACTTTTTTCTCGTCAAGGAATCGTTTGATTATTACAATAGCCGTGGAGTGTCGTTTAAGTGGGTAAAGACTTCAAAAACCATTTTAAAATCCAGCATGCAAAGTACGCAGAACTCAGTGATAACGGTAAATGACCGTTTTTGTAGAAACACTGAAAGAAAATAATGTGTAGTGTACAATTTAATCGTAAGCTATTAGTTAAGAGATCTTTAGATATGATTATTGTGTGTTGTATATTACTGAACTTAATGAGATGCATGAGTTTACTTATTCAGTCCCGGCGGAGGTTCGAGTCCTGCCTCGGGCTTGGGTGTGTGTGTTTGTCCTTTGGATAGTTAAGTAGTGTGTAAGTTTATGGACTGATGACCTTAGCAGTGAAGTCCCATAAGATTTCACACACATCTGAACATCTGAACATATTCAGTTTCCGAAGTACTAGGACAGTTCCAAATCGGGGGATTTGCTTACGCAAATAGATACTTGAGATTTATACTGCAAATGATAATTTTTTTGAAGCTTGCGCGAGGATTTGAGTAGCAACCAGACTGAGTTACGTCGTTCTTTCAGACATCGTTTTGGATGGAACATACTACTTTCGGTACTTTCCTTCTCACTTAACTGCAGAAAGGAGGGCCAATATTTTTCCATCTTCTGTTATTTGCATGCTACGAGTCTATTTATAGGACTAAGCATAAACTTTCACTCCCACTCCGACAGTTTCGCTTGGACCCGATGACACGCAACTGCTCGTCTAGTCTGAACAGAGGCTGCGAACAATGGATCTCTAACGAGGCGCCATGTTGTCTAAAGTTTTAATTTGACAGTCTGTAAACAAAGCAGAGCACTTAAGAGGTTACAAATCGTTTGTGAACATACCTGTGTACATAGCTGCTGACAGCATTTTCGAACTGCTGTTAATTATTCGTTAACTATTCAGATTGGAAGATACCTCCTCGAATGACGAAATAGGAGACGACAAATCTCACCTGCCAAGTAATATGCTATCTGCTAATGCTTTCCTGCCACTTGCAATGCCTGACATCGCTATTGTTCGGTTGACCCTTCTAATTCATTGTTTTCGACGATCACGTCAAACAATTACCTCAAGCAATCTCTGTTCACATGTCGAAAGGGTATAGTATTGCGTTGCTGCATAAGTTCATTGCGTTTTTGCATAAGTCGATACACATAACACCGGCCGGTGTGGCCGTGCGGTTCTAGGCGCTTCAGTCTGGAAGCGCGCGACGGCTGCGGTCGTAGGTTCGACTCCTGCCTCGGGCATGGATGTGTGTGATGTCCTTAGGTTAGTTAGGTTTAAGTAGCTCTAAGTTCTAGTGGACTGATGACCACCCACAGATGTTAAGTTCCATAGTGCTCAGAGCCATTTGAACCTTTTTTTTGTTTATACACATAGTAGAGACTTTAGTCATCGATAATATATTCTTCCTCACTATTTTCAACAGTCTTCCAACGCTGGGGTAACTTTTCGCTTCCGCGACTGTAGAAATCAGGTGGTTTTGAGACAAAGAACTCATCTAGCTACGATCGGAGCGCATTTCGTCCTGAAAGGTAGATCCTCGGAGGCTGTTCGATAGAGAGCGGAAAAGGTGAAAATCCGAGGTCGCAAGATCGGATGAACAAGGTGGCTGTGCAATGACTTCTCAACTCAACCTCTGTATAGTGTCTTTTGTCAGTCTAGAGAATGCGGGCGGGCTTTTGCGTGGAGTAGCATCACTTCACTCAGTCTTCGTGGTCGTTGTTCTCGGACTGCGTCTGCAAGACGTCTCAGTTGTTGACAATAAATGTCAGCAATGACGGCTAGAGCTCGGGAAGTAATTCGTAGTACACCACACCGTCCCTGTTCCATCAAATGAATAACATTATCTTTTGTGGATATGCGCAGATCTTTCTACAGGGAGTTGATGCTTTGTTTGGGCTCAACCACTCCATTTTTCCCCTTACGTTAGCATAAAAACACCGCTTCTCATTAACAGTAACGATACACGATAGGAATAGTCGGTGTTGTTCACGAACCAGTTGATGACGAGCAGGTACAGATGCACATATGGTCACCCGCTAATTTTCGTGATTTTGTCACACAGCATGCGGTACACAGATACCCGATTTTTTTTAACCTTCCCCTACTGCGTGCACATATCGCACGACGAAGGAATTATCACAATTCATCACATCTGCCAGTTCTCGAGTACACTGACATACATCACTGGGGATTAATGCGTTTAAGCGATCGTTATCAAACCCTGAAGGTCTCCCTGAACGTAAATAATCACTATTGTCAAAACGATCCTCCTTGAAAAGAGAAAACCATTTTCTTGCAGCACTCTGTACAATGGCATCGTCCCAATACACAGCTCAAATGTTTCCGGCTACATCTCTCACCTCCCTACTGAACTGAAATATAAGAATCGTCGGAAATGTCGGACTTCTCCATTTCCTAGCGTCCAGGGTTTCACTCACTACCTCAAAATGACAAAATGACAATATTTAAACTCAAATAGCAACAGTGAACTACAAATAAAAAATGACAATCGTTAAATAAACCCATAGCGATCAGAATACCAACATGCAAAACAAAAAGGCTAAGAACTTATGCACCAACCTAATAACTCAGTTGCGACTGCAATAACTGAGCCGGCCGGGGTGGCCGAGCGGTTCTAGGCGCTAGAGTCTGGAACCGCGCGACCGCTACGGTCGCAGGTTCGAATCCTGCCTCGGGCATGGATGTGTGTAATGTCCTTAGGGTAGTTAGGTTTAAGTAGTTCTAAGTTCTAGGGGACTGATGACCTCAGAAGTTAAGTCCCATAGTGCTCAGAGCCATTTGAACCATTTTTTTTTTTTTTTTTTTTTGCAATAACTGCTCTCTCTCAATTATCAAAACTACACTGAAGCGCCAAAGAAACTAGTATAGGCATGCGTATTCATATACAGAGATATGGTAACAGGCAGAATACGGCGCTGCTGTGGGTAACGCCTACATAAGACAAGTGTCTGGCGAAATTGTTAGATCGGTTACTGCTCATACAGTGGCAGGTTACCAAGGCTTAAGTGAGTGTGAACGCAGTGTTATGGTCGGCGCACGAGTAATGGGAATTAGCTTCTACGAGGTAGCGATGAAGTTGGGATTTTCCCGCACGACCATTTCACGAGTGTACGTTAAATATCAGTAATCCGGCAAAACATCAAATCTCCGATTTCGATGCGGCCGAAAAGAAGATCCTGTAAGAACTGAACCAACGACTTCTGAAGAGAATCGTTCGACGTGACAGAATTGTAACCCTTCCGCAAATTGCTGCAATTTTCAATGCTGGGCCATCGACAAGTGTGAACGTGGAACCATTCACCGAAACATCATCGATATGCGCTTTCGGAGCTGAAGCCCCACTCGTGACCCCTTGATGACTACGACACAAAGCTTTACTCCTCGCCTCGGCCCGTCAACAACGACATTGGGCTGTGTTGACTGGAAACATATTGTCTGGTCGAACGAGTCTCGTTTCAAATTGTACCGAGCTGCAAGGCATGTATGGGTATGAAGACAACCTCATGAATCCATGGATCCTGCTTGTCAGCAGAGGACTGTTGAAGATGGTGGAGGCTCTGTAATGGCGTGAGACGTTTGCGGTTGGAGTGATATGGAACCCCTGATACGTCTAGATACGACTCAGAGACGTGACACGTACATAAACATCCTGTCTGATCACCTGCATCCATTCATGTCCATTGTGCATTCCAACGGACTTTAGGGCAATTCCAGCAGGACAATGCTACACCCCACACGTCCAGAATTGCTACAGAGTGGCTCCAGGAACACTTTTCTGAATTTAAACACTTCTGTGTGCCACCAGACACCCCAGACATGAACATTATTGAGCATATCCGGGATGCCTAGCAACATGTTGTTCTGAAGAGATCTCCACCCCGCTGTACTCTTACGGATTTATGGAGGGCCCTGTAGGATTCATGGTGTCAGTTCCCTCCAGCACTACTTCAGACATTAGTCGAGTCTATGTCACGTCGTGTTGCGGCACTTCTGCGTTCTCGCTGGGGCCCTACACGATATTAGGCAGGTGTGCCAGTTTCTTCGGCTCTTCAAAATATATGGATGCGTATTTATTTACCACGTATACACTGTTCCATTCAAACCATTGATTTTTGCACTAATTTGTCACAATTTTCAGTACTATTTGTGATTTAATCCATGTATTGGAACTCTATTGCACTCTCTTTTGTCTTAATTATGCTTTTGTATTTATTATTGTTCGTACCCATATATCAGCACACACAAAACCAAAAAACCCTTTGCTGTTTTATTATATTCTGCTGCAATATCTGCTCCTTCTAACAAGCAATGAGTGTGATGCCATATTGCTGACAAAATCTCATACGGCCAGTCAGATTGAGAATTCATTCTTCCGGGTTTATTTTAACACGACTCGATGCAGGATATCTACTACTACACCACAGTAGCTTAGTAGAAGAGTAGAAAATGGGTTCCAAGTAATTTTCATTGGTCCTTTTCGAAACCATAGCCTCCATGCATGTCTATACGTTTGATCCACGGAGTTTTCATTCTTTTAATTGTATCACGAGGAACATAATTTGCGTCAAACTCCATAAAATACTGACTGAGAATAAAGACCACTTTTTATGCAAGTTTTTCCCACTAAACTAAATCTTGAGATTGGTGAATCTGATAAAGTCAGTTAGATCTAAATTTTGAAAATAGGATGGATGAGGATTCAATTTGAAGCACATCACATGCACTTTTGTAAATTTGTAGAATATTGTCCAGGCGGAATCATTTCTGAGCACAGAGAATGCACATTTGCCTTTGTGACTTCTGCATGTTGGACGGAGCGTAGTCACGGTCAAGAGCACCTTTTTGTGTAGCAATCGTGATCACTTTTGATTCAAATCGCATTTAAAATAATGTAGTATTATTACCCCAGTTATGGATTTGCCTTTTCTCAATGCCAAAAAAAAGAACTTCACGGTATTGGGTGCCAAAACTGCCTTTCCCCTGTTCGGTACATTCTCGTCGGTCTTCGTCGACTTCCTTTCCTGTTAACATTCTGGTGTGAACTGATGGATCCAGGCTGCGTCCACTACCCGGACCAACCGTCCAGTGCTTGCCATTAAACATTGTCAAACACAGTGTAGTAACACTCTTCCAGATAAGCTTTAGGTAAACACTCAACAACTGTAGTGGCGACAGACCACACACACTCTTCATTCTTAAGTTTTAGTGCCTAATACTATTTTCGTTCAGGAGGGAGTCCCACTTTCTCACAATTCTAGCCGACTTTCACTCTGTAGTCTTGCTTTGCGATATATACAGGGTAATTCAAAACTCATGTCCTATAGTACAAAATTAACGTTACCAATGCAGACTTGGCCCTTAGGACAAAGTCGTAATTAGTGGAGATAGCGACAATTCAAAGAAAACACGCGTGCTACAGATGCACTTTAATCATACAAACAAAATGTTATATCATCGGTCAATGATAACTTGAAACTTAATAGTATAGTGCAACCGACATCCACAGTCAGTTGTTCGCGCTCCCCCTAACGCAAACTGAATGTCACCCTGTAGGCAAGTCATCTGAACACGGGGACGGACACTGACTGTTGGTATATCTCTGTTGGTTCTGGTGATATTCTCTTGAACGTCAATTAATGTTCTTGGTTTGTTCGTGTACATCGTAGATCTGAAGTGTCCCCCTTCCCCAAAGGAAAAAGCCCACTGGCAACAAGTCTGACGGTCAGACATCCAGAATTCGGTGGCGTTTCGTCTGAAGTGTGGAGCTGTTCCATCCTGCTGTGGAAAAAACCTTACATCTCCGTTCGATAGGCAGGTTGTCCAAATAGGTCGGTAATGTTTCCTCGAGATGATGTCTGTAGCGTGCTGCAGTGAGCTTGTCATTAATGAATATGGGACCAATCAATAAGATCATCATCATGTATGCCGCACCACACGTTTAACCGTGGGTTAGTCTGAGTGTCGTTTACCCAATAGATCCTTTCATCCTCCCCTGCAAATGGAAACTAGCTTCATCGCTGAAGAAAAGTCAGCTTCAAGGTTCCGCTGACACATACGTTTTTATTCAAACCATTCGCAGAATTGTACCTGCCTGTCAGTATAATCACCATGGAGTTCTTGTACAAAGTTGATTCAGCAAGGATGGGAATGATTAGAGGACATTATCCTGGACATTGGCTGGTGCCGCATGTCTGTGCCACCTACCTTGTTGACCGTATCGGAATCACTATTAGCCAACACGACTGCTGATTTTGTGGCTCCGTTGCTGTGCATGGTGGTCCGGAACATCTTTTGTCGTGAACACTGCCTGTAGACTTGAACTCTTCCACAAGCGGCCAATCATTTTGGGACTAGGCCTACATTGGTTTGGTTGTCACCTGTGGTATTCTGCTGCTGTTTCCCATTGACTCATACCTGCCGCGTTTATGACAACCATTTCCGCCATCTCCCGATGTGTGTACGTTGCTGTACGAATCAAATAGTTCAAATGACTCTCAGGATAATGGGACTTAACATCTGATGTGATCAGTGCCCTAGAACTTAGAACTACTTAAACCTAACTAACCTAAGGACATCACACACATCCATGCCCGAGGCAGGATTCGAACCTGCGGCCGTAGCGGTCACGCGATTCCAGACTGTAGCACCTACAACCGCTCCGCCACCCCGGTCGGCGCTGTACGAATCAATACTCTGCAGAGCAGCATCATAGTACACAGCTATGGTAACTTGTGCGCCCCTAATACCGTTCTACAGAATTTCGTTAGTCACTTGCCTCATAGACAACGGGATATGTGGTAATACCCAGTGCACGCGAGTAATCTTTTCGGCAATGTAGTGTTGGTAGATCATTGTAGCTTTCGCTATCTCCACTAATACCGAATTTCTCTTATGGGACATGACTTTCGAATCGCCCAATGTATATATCACTTTTTTTCAACAACATCGTCAGAGTGATCCCCACTGGGAGGTCGTTTCATACTGAGAGTCTCTTCAGCCATGTTTAATCTCACTAATGGAAAAATAGATGATCGTCAGTGTTGGTCTATGAACTTCATAAACTCAAGTGTGATCTGCTGAGAAATGCTGCGACTGGAACTATTCAATGAGGGCACTAAACTCTTTTTTTGTGATCACTGTGCCTAATGAAATGACTTCAGCTACCAGTCAACATTTGGTTTCGTGGGGCATTTCCTTCAAACTCTATTCATTACTGCCACGCGAATCACGCTTACCAACAACGACGACGTTTGGAAATGTCCCGCGCAAGTCATATTCATAAGTTGTTCGACTGCAGTGTGTGTATGACTAGACGAGTCGCCAAGTGTGGCAGAGCCGAGGTGACGCCGCGTACCTGATGTCGTTGACGACGTCCAGTGGGTCCTGGGTCCGCAGCTTCTCGAGACGCTGGCAGATGATGGGGTCCACCGGAGGCAGCTCCCAAGCGGGTGGCTCCCCGGCCGCCACGGACGCTGTGACGTCACCAGCAGGAGGCGTTGGTGCGGCGGACCTCTGCAGCCGCTCCGACTGGAGCCGCTCCGCCACGGCCACTGGTTCGCGGACAACGCGAATCTGGTGTCCATTGCTTGGCAAGCAGTTGTTGAGGGACGTCTCCGCCTGCACAGGCAGTGTATCGTTAGGATGCTGTGTCAAAAGCTGCCTCACATAATGCTGACACTCTTTGAAGGAGAGAAAGCCAATACCGGAAGACAGTCGGGTGTGAATATTTCTATCTAAAGCTAAACCAATACAGTAGGCGTTGTAATAGGACATAGTGAGGGACACTATGGACTGTTTAATACCACCCAAGGTCGCTTTCTGAAATACCACTCGAACCACATTACATGGAACACAGTATGTAATGAAACATTTTTTGCTTCATAATTTATGATCAGATGTTAATGCATACATTATGTACACGATGTAGTATAACGAATTAGCTTACCAGCCTACAAGGTAAAGGAATTAATCAGTGTCTGTAATTACCAGTAATACTTGCAGAATCAGTACTTTGATAATGGTTATAGGAAAACGAATTATTTATCTTTTGAAAACTATAAGTGAAAATGTCATAATAATGTTAGCATCAAATTTCATAACTAGTGAACAATTTAATCACCAATAACTGATTATTTCAGCCGCGCGGGATTAGCCGAACGGTCTGAGGCGCTGCTGTCATGAACTGTGCGGCTGGTCCCGGCGGAGGTTAGAGTCCCCCCTCGGGCATGGGTGTGCGTGTTTGTCCTTAGGATAATTTAGGTTAAGTAGTGTGTAAGCTTAGGGACTGATGACCTTAGCAGTTAAGTCCCATAAGATTTCACACACTTTTTTTATTATTTCATATAATGAAAAGTTAACAATTTGAAATATTTCACATCAGATGCAATTAAACTCACGTACCGTCTTAGGGAATTATGCCAGACTCAGAAGACATGTAGTTAATTTTGTAATTACACCTTATAGACATATCTAATATAAACAAATGACCTTTCTGAGATTCTTACACAGTTTTTGTATAAAACGTGAAGCTTCTAATACTTTTTCACAGTCTGTGAAGGTCTCCAATTTATGCTAGCACAAAAGAAATATGTAATTTAGTGTCATGTATTGTTAACCGCATTTCATCACTTTTTTTCGTCTCAAAACATAAAAATCAATACTTTAACTGTGTTCATTGTAAAACAATTGGTTACTGCAAAATTGTATTGGCAGAATATTTAGTAGTAAAATAAAATGATCGTATGGTATGTATTTTGTAATGACACTTTCTAATTGTAATTCGATACATCTACATTATAAACAATGAGACCAAAAGAGCATGTATTGTCAAGAAAATGTATAAGCAATTCTGCATGTTAAACCAAATAAAGTTCAGTTGTGTTGTTGTTCTGTGATGAATGCCTGTGTAATTATGTTTGAGAAAATATACGACTCTCAAAAGGAAGATTTTCTGGAGTTGACTTTCATTTAAACCCCCATAACCCCATATGCAGAGTTGTCAGGACTATCTGGAAGTGAAATAAGCATCCCAATGTACAGTTTCTGCAACGTGGTGGAGACTTCCGTTATAAAACCTAAGTAATCAGCCTTCTGAAGTTTACTTAAATTGACAATAACTTGTTATTAAGCTAATCTGTTTCTCTAAGAGTTGTGGGGTTTAATTAATCAATCAGAGAGTGGATATTTTAAAGCGTGTATATCAGTGCGTGTTTCCGGTTCGCAGCCACAGGATGGCAGGATTAAGATACAGAGCAAAAAATACTTTTCTTTTCAGCAGCGCCATAGCATTTTTAATTATTGTTGAAACTGCGTTGAGCGTGACAGTGGGGATGGCAAGGTGCTGATGGTGTTACTGGACAAATGTCAATTCATTATTTACTAATAGAAACATGTGAATATTATGCGTAATTGTAAGAGCGATTTCATCTTGGCTGGCGACAACTGTTCGATCTCGAAGTATATTCGATCACATCTGACCAAAAAATAACTTTAATCTTTGATCTTTAAAATTATAGCAAAATATAGAGGGAGAGGCAGGTAAGACAGACCACTCTAAATATATCCAGAACGATTTAATGTATGGAGGTGCGGCATTCGCCTAGTATTAGTGGACAATATGCGTACTTCCTGACTTTTGCAAGCTATTTTTATCGTTTATAGACGCCGCATCTGCAGAATTTAACATCTCAATAAAACCTTACATCCCTTTGCACCACTTAAAACTCATGGCTACAGACATAGGTAACTAAATGAGAAGCTAAACTTAACACTAACTTCTAAAACAGAGGCGAACAAGAATGAAGCTCACCATCGCAAAACTGGCCTCTCACTTGTGCCAGAGACGAAAGAATTCAAGGCAAAAGCACTCACAGAGTTTGACAAGGACATTGGCTCCCGCATGGATGGAATACTATCACATGTGAAGGAATGACATAAACATGCCATCAAGGACACCACATTTTGTGGTAAGTTCCTATGGAACCAAACTGCTGAGCTCATCGGTCCGCAGGCTTACACACTATTTAATCTAACTTAAACTAACTTACGCCAAGAACAACATACACACCCGTGCCCGAGGGAGGACTCGAACCTCCGACGGAGGGAGCCGCGTGAACCGTGGCTAGGCGCCTGAGACTGCGCGACTACCCCGCGCGGCAAGGATACCAGAAAGAACACAGTACCATACGAACCACAATGGCCGACCAAACAACTTAGCTCACACACATTATCTAACTCTTGCAGATCAGTTGAGCACCATGCTAATGTGACCCTGTCACTTTCACATCCACTCCGAGTGGAGCATGACAGGGGATAGCATGTGCGCGAGTACCTTACTCCACACGCAGGAGCTAGAAAATGGGAATCAGGCAGGTTATATTCATTGCGTTATATTCATTGCTGGCGATTACGCAGCCTCCATCCCAAGGCACTCAAGAGGATCCTGCATTCCCTTCGTCGTTTCTAGGCAGACTCGTTACCGAGAGCGTACACCAGCCAAAGCTGCTTTACTTCCGCTTCGCCCAGAGATAACACGCTCTGTAGCACCCATGCAGGAAGCCCGTCTGAGATGGATTGCCAGAGGCGTGCTAGCACGCCACAGTTACTAATACAGTATGAGAACATGATTGAGGCATAGAGAACAGGAGAATTTTACGTAGCGGCACCATAACCTTTAGGAATATCTAGAATATGTTGAAAGTCTGGAAGCAAAGGAAAAGGTTCAGCGTCCTGTTGACGCTGACGTCATTGTAGGAGAACCATAAACTTTGATTTGTAATGGATGGGGAAGTAATATAGACCGTACTCTGTTCTGAAAAATCATCACAGGATTCTGCATAAATCACTTAGGGAAGTGACGGGAAACGTGAATCTGGATGAACACACCTCCGGCACGCAACTATAGTGTAATGACACTATTTGACGCTCCATTACAATGTTGATAAATATATTATTTTAATGGAAATGAGCGTTGGACGTCATTGGCCTGGAGGCCCCTGACCGGGCCGGCCGCGGTGGTCTAGCGGTTCTAGGCGCTCAGTCCGGAACCGCGCGATTGCTATTGTCGCAGGTTCGAGTCCTGCGTCGGACATGGATGTGTGTGACGTCCTTAGGTTAGTTAGGTTTACGTAGTTCTAAGTTCTAGGGGACTGATGACCGCAGATGTTAAGTCCCATAGTGCTCAGAGCCATTTGAACCATTTTGAGCCCCTGACCGGATGGGTCCGGCAGCCTTGGGGCAGGTATTTTTTACATTCGACGCCACATTGGGCGACATGCGCACCGGATGGGGATGAAATGATGATGAAAACAACACAACACCCAGTCCCTGAGCGGAGAAAATCCCCGAAACAGGTGGGAACCGAACCCGGGCCCGTAGTACGGCAATCCGTCACGCTGACCACTCAGCTACCGGGGCGGACGTTATTTTAATGTTTCGCAAATAAAAGGGTTTTCGTGATGCAGTGCTAACTTTAATTTTATTAGGAACTTGCTCGTAAACAATTAACGCCCTCTAATATCTGAAGTCTTACTTCATTTTTTGTTTTAAATCAATGTGAATGTACCTGCATTAGTTTTATAAAAGCGAAAAGACAATTTCTTCATGAATGCCTTCCCTCATCTGCAATCTAGCTAACAAAAAACAAAAAAAGTTCATTCTGTCTGGCAGTTCAAGGTTCTCGTGGAGCCCGCCGTCTGTGCGTCATCTAGAGCCAAAATACCGCGCTCCAAGCATAGGAACTGCCAACTGTGTGTAGCCAGTTAATGTTTGACAGCAACACTGGCAGTTACAATGCATAAATACACTTAGTGCTCGTACAACGACTATATTAAATTAGCGTTTCTTGAGAGCAACGTAATTAAAGGGCTAACTGCTAAACCTTCTTTCTCAGTTTCATAAGTCTGAGAGTGGAGGAATTAAGTGTGTGGGAGGTCATCGAGGTTTTAAAACATGTGGAGAGACGAAGGAAGTCTCTCACTGCCGGCCGGTGTGGCCGTGCTGTTCTAGGCGCTACAATCTGGAACCGCGCTACCGCTACGGTCGCAGGTTCGAATCCCGCCTCGGGCATGGATGTGTGTGATGCCCTCAGGGTAGTTAGGTTTAAGTAGTTCTAAGTTCTAGGGGACTGATGACCACAGCAGTTAAGTCCCATAGTGCTCAGAACCATTTGAGCCAGTCTCTCACTTTTCCTCGAGGAACGGAAATCAATACAGAACCTTCTCAGTCCAATGTCAAAAAACAGTGTTTGTTGCAATTCAAAATAAATAACGCCAAGGGTAAATATTCCACACTTCCTCCGTGGTCTGTAGGACGACTATGTATGACGACAGTGTTCAGTTTTGTGAGTGAAATGCATGCAAGCCAACTAATTGCATAAATAGAGAGCATGTGTTTGCGTCCACCTGGGCTGGTCACTCGCTGCAGGCACTATAGTACAGCGACATCAGTGAGCGAGTGCATGGACAACCGCGTGACGTCACGCATCGCCAACGGGGCGCCGTTCGAGAGGGTGGTGGGGCTGGTCTCTTCTGGGGGACGTTTACATGAGAAGAAATATGGCTCTGAGACTATGGTATCGACGTTCGATACCACACTTGTTGGGGGTTGCAGTTATCGACCGCGATCCGTATTAGTATCGCTGGACCCGCGAGTCTCGACCAGCGCCGCTAGCGCCGCTCCGCGGCTTGTATCAAATTTCTAGCAAGCTCTCGTCCACTCTTGCTCGGGACGTCAAGTAGTAAAGTAGCATATACCCTTCAGCTGATAGGAAGTAGCCTCTAACAAGGCGCTTAGTAATGTATGGCCTAAGTGAGGCCTCAATAGCTCAAAATGGCTCTGAGTACTATGGGACTTAACATCTATGGTCATGAGTCTCCCAGAACTTAGAACTACTTAAACCTAACTAACCCAAGGACATCACATAACACCCAGGAAGGGAAAATCCCTGACCTCGCCGGGAATCGAACCCGGGAACCCAGGCGCGGGAAGCGAGAACGCTACCGCACGACGACGAGCTGCGGACCCTCAATAGCTAACTGTTTATTATTATATGTATGCAGCCAAGAAGAAACCTATACAACCACTTAAGTATAATATATATTATTTTTTACCAACGACTTCTAACTATTTTAGTCGTTGCAAATCCAGACCATGCAGCCAGCTCCTTATCGACGTTACTGACAAACCTGCTGTGATTTATATGTTCCTATTTAGCATTGCCCATCTAACAACCCTACCGCAACAAAGGTCAGAATTTAATAACGATTGTGGTGTTGCTCACGCTGATAAATACTGCATTTTCGGGCAACAACAGTCATATTATGCGGCAGGTGTCATTAGAGCACAGTTAATAGTCATTTCATGTAATAATCAAAAAACTAGACACTCATCTTTTTGTGTTTCCCACACTGGTCTCGTATTATCATGGCTCAATCGTCGAAAATCTAGGTGGTTATGATTCCAAGCTCGGATGCAAAGAGGCCTAGATTTTATTCTGCTATGTGCTTCACAAACTATTCTTAAAGATTACACTTTTGCTGGACAATGGTGATGTAAAAAATTTATCAGCAATCCGAATTTTAGTTACACTTCCTTTTAATTGCTTTTATTGCAATATCACGTGACACACAAACACCACTTCAATACAAAACATACTTGAAAACATCTTCGTCACATTTTGTAAGCCACGTACAATATGCATCCTTCCAACATGACGTCCAAGACTTGACCTTTTCAACGTCCGACTCTCTCACAACTCAACAACTAACTAATAATCGTTTACGCGCCCAAAAATCAGGGTTACAAGTACGTCAAAGATCATAGCGACAAAAGAAAGAATACACATAAGAATAATATCATTGCAATATAAACATATCGATGTATCACAAATGAAATCAAATCTGAATGTTGTCTCATAAATACGTTAACTAGTTAACAAAACACAGTAGAATATTACTGGTATCGAGAGGTTCAGGTGAGGTGCTGTAACGGTTACGTAATTCAAGTACCATTACACCCACCAGTCAACACTGGCGACGACTCGTTCGTCGTCATCGTAACAGATACATCTGTCACTATCTCTTGTGAGGAACAACATATGAACCTACGGTCTGCTTATTCGCCTACTGCATTTCATAGGCAACCTGAATCTTTAGGAAGACGATACGTCACCATGTCACTTACAGATTATTTGTAGAACACTCCACAGAAACGAGGACACACACCCGACACGCTCCAGCCAATCTCTGCGCACTGGGTGCGCTGGTTCAGCGTTTATGAATCACGATGTCGTCCCTCCTAAAGTCAATGGCACGACGCTTCACGGCCGTCGTGTAGGAGAAAGACGATGCTACACGCTACTAGCTAGATGTCTCAAATTCAGTTGCTCGTTACCGAACAGAAAGGGCAATAATTCATTGTGACAACGTTTCTGGTTTCTCACATACTGTATAAGTAAAGTATCCTTAACTACGGTATTCTGGAAAAGACAGCAAAAATGATATTTAGCCGTGCCACATTATCAGTTACTCATGATATATAGAAATCATTAAAATGTGTCTGTATTCCATTCCTGCCATATGTGCGCTTTATTTTTCCATTATGTTTCAAATTATTACTGTCACACTTCAGGGAATACATATGGTTAATGTTTAATTAATAAATATTAATTAATTAAACATCATCCTACGATTGTTCAAACAGCGACAGAACCGAAAGTTCACAATGTTTCATTTGTGTGTCTATTTTACAGTGTTCATTTGTTTCACACATTCTCCAAAACCTACCTAATTTCTTTTTAATATCCTTATTGCAATTTGTTCAACATCGCATCTGAGGAAATATAAATTTTTGCTTGTTCCTACAAGTTTAAAAAAAATTGATATTGGCCTTTCGATCAAATGTCCTCTAATTTGTGATATCCCACAATTATAGCTCATGGAGAGATACCGATCAGAGCGGTCTTAGGCGCTGCAGTCATGGACTGTGCGGCTGGTCCCGGCGGAGGTTCGAGTCCTCGCTCGGGCATGGATGTGTGTATTTGTCATTAGGATAATTTAGGTTAAGTAGTGTGTAACCTTAGGGACTGATGACCTTAGCAGTTGAGTCCCATAGGATTTCACACATATTTGAACATTTTGAACAGATACCGATGATGTGAACACATGTTTGTAGCAGATACCTAGCACTGTCACTCGTCAGCCAAGAGAAGGGTGTTGAGTAGACTGATAGGTCAAATTTGCTCTCTACCTTCAAGCTCTCCCATCTCTTGATTACATCATGTAAATACAGACCGAAATGAACAAGTGACGGGAAATACTAATCACTTCGTTCTGTGATCACGGTACCAATACTTAAAGCATCGATGTCCTTCTACATAGTTTTGACGACATATATTAAGTAATTTCAGATTCTCTCCCTTCTAATATACTCTACAGTTTTGGAAGACTTGCTCTAGTAGAGGTCTTAGTAAAGTCTAGGAAAAATCACAGAGTTTGTATGAATTCGAAATGCTGTCTCTGTACAAGGCATGTCTCTGATAAAACATGTTTCCCCTTCACTGATAATGGTATCGGTTATCAATAAGGCATTGTAATTTTATTTGCATAATTCCATATACGTAAGCCGTGTAATTATTAGTATTTTATCCTCAGGTGTTCTCGAAGAGTGATGGAACTCTCGAAGTATTCTGTTCTTTTGGAACTTTTTTCCTCCGACACATGAACATTAATTGGAGGATCGAAGCTTTAATTTCATCCTTCTTATTTAAGGAGGTCTACACTGATTTTATCTGAGACAAAAGCACTCCTAGTCTTAAGTTTATTAAGGTATCGTTGCGTTCTTTCGCTTTATGCCCACTCTTCCTCTTGTCCTCTACGTTTGTACTGTGTCAGAGGCTGTGTGACGTCTCCCCACCCCCGTCCACCTCATACCTATCCTTGCACTTCCCGTTTATTTCCGGTTCAACGGTTGTTGGTTTTTTTTACTTGCTGTCAGGAGACCGGTTTGATGGAGCTCTCCGTGCGATTCTATCCTGTGAAAGCCTCTTCAACTCTGCATATTTACTACAAGTTACATCCATTTGAAGTTGCTTAAAGTATTGAATCATGGTCTCTCTTCATAGTTTTTTACCATCACACTTCCCTCCATCACTAAATCAATTATTTCTTGATGCCTCGCGACCTGTCTTAGCAACCTATTCCTTCCGTCAGGCAAGTTGTGCCATAAATTCCTTTTGTCCCTAACTCGATTCATTAACGTCTCCTTTGGTATCCATGTACCTATCTATACTTCGGAATTCTTTTTTATAACTAAACAATTCAAAAGCTTGTCTTTTGTTCGTCGTCCAATTTTCATTTCCATTAGCGCTACATCCTAGGAAAATACTTTCAGAAAAGTCTTCCTAACCCTTTATTGTATACAATCACCAGACACTCCTAGTTTCCTTAAAGCTTTCGATACATTTGTATCCACTATAATTCGCCGTTGAGAATTAATCTGCTGCTCCAACAGCGAAATTGGTCTACTACCTTCAACGTCTAATTTCCTAATCTAATTTGACTGCATTCCATTTTATTTCAGGCAGTTTTAAATTTACAAAAGTACATTGTCTCTCATTTCTCAGTGAGTTCTTCACGAGGTTTTCATGGCTAGTAAGGGTAATATCGTAACTGTAAGTCCTCTCTCGTATTATTCCTAACTGGGGCCCTTACAACAGCAATCACAGCTTGCTGTTGTCTGCTTTAAACAGCTCCATAGTTCCGTAATAGTACGTCACGTCCTATTCATGCAGGTAATAAAATATGCAAAAGCAGTTACCCATTCCAAACACCGGATTTCTCGTTTCTGTCTTCTCCACATCACGCTGCTTTTAGCTGCCTTCACGTCCGACCGTAGTGCCAGCTTGAAAACACGCGGACAGACGCCTTTGCTTTCGGTGCGTGCTGTATCGGCAACGAACAGCTTGAGAGGTGAGCTAAACAGGGAGCCGTTAGCAGACGAGGCCCTCTTGTTGCGAAACTCTACAGAGAACCCGCAGACCTCTTGCAGCATTTTCCTGCCCTAGCGCCCAATGAAACCTCGCGAAGACTTCAGCTCCACTGAGGCTCACGTCTTCTCTGTTTTTGGCAGTGACGTATGTACGTGAGAGTTGCCTGGTTTATTTGATGGGTCTGGCACTTCCTGTCGCCACAGCAGCAGAACGAGGAAACAGGTGACCGTAGTGCGCGTAGAACGCTGACTGCTTGCAGGGCATCTGGTATGCTGTCCGTGCATCCAGGAGAAGCGCACAGAATATACGGGATTATGAAGTTATTACGGAATCTCTTAGGAGAGAAACAAATGATGGTTTCTAACGTAATGTAAGAAAGCCGTGATACTACTGTTAGATCGAGTGCACTCTTTTCTTGTTCTCATAGAGAAAGACTGCATTAGCGATATGTTACTGGACTGAACTGTAAATGCAGTTACGAAACAATCATCTGGAAACGGATGGTTGAAAGTGAAAATACGTGTTCAGTCGTCATTTGATTATTTGATATAAGTCGTTAGTCGGAAAGCTCTAGTAATCAAAAAATGGTTCAAATGGCTCTGAGCACTATGGGACTTAACATCTTAGGTCATCAGTCCCCTAGAACTTAGAACTACTTAAACCTAACTAACCTAAGGACATCACACACATCCATGCCCGAGGCAGGATTCGAACCTGCGACCGTAGCAGTCCCGCGGTTCCGGACTGAGCGCCTGAACCGCTCTAGTAATCTAAGTCACATTTTGGTAGTGA
Organism: Schistocerca gregaria; assembly: GCF_023897955.1. Taxonomy (NCBI): domain Eukaryota; kingdom Metazoa; phylum Arthropoda; class Insecta; order Orthoptera; family Acrididae; genus Schistocerca; species Schistocerca gregaria. Next base: position 972,896,378 of record NC_064920.1, on the reverse strand, counting down.
GGAGCTGAAGTTCCTAGGACACCTTATAGGAGTGGGCGGTGTTAAACCTGACCCTGAAAGAATTCCAGTAATCAAGGAGTGTCGAGAACCAAGAAACGTGAAACAGCTAGGTTCGTTTCTAGGTTCAGCCGGATTTTATAGAAAGTACATACAAGGTCAAGTAATGCATGAACCGTGCCTTCTAGCTGTAGTTATGCGAAGAGCGATATGGGTGTGGAACGATGATACATCCAGAGCTTTCCATTGTATAAAGGATGCCTTGGTTAATGCTTCCATTTTAAAACACCCCGTGATGACTGAACCTTTTAAACTATCTACCGACGCCTCAGAATACGGAGTAACTGCAGAGTTATTTCAGGATGAATGGGACCAAGTTGAACATTGAACTATTTCTTTTGCAAACAGGAATTTGCATAAACAAGAATTAAGTTACACAGCCATTGAAAAAGAATTAATTACCATCGTATGTAGTATACAAAAGTTTGAAACATTAATTTGGCTATCCTATTTCGTAGTGTATATAGATCATCAGACACTCACTTTCTTAATGAAGAGTAGATTATTACGCTGCACGTTAATGCCGTGGGTACCTTTCTTTCAACAATTTGATATTGAAATTAAGAACATTAAAGGATGCCATAATCAGGTACCAGATGCTTTATCTAGATCGTCATTAGGAATGAACAAAATGAGGTGTGCGAAAGGATCCGGTGTTACTTTCGCTATGAATTTCTGAAATTAAACACATGTGTACATACGACCTACATATAGCTGCCAACACCAGGAGTTATTTGTATGCTGGTGACCTTGCTCTTGCCACTCAGAGCTCAGACTTTGAATCAGTGGAAAACACCCTCACGAATGCACTTGAAGATCTATCAAGATACTATAGCACAAATCAGCTTAAACCAAACCCCTCAAAGACGCAGGTGTGTGCTTTCCATTTGACAAATAGATGAGCTATTCGTAAGTTGATTTAATATGGTCAGGAGTTGAGTTACAACATTTTTACACTCCAAAATACTTAGAAATGACCCTGGATAAATCTCTTATTTTCTAGAGACACTGCACGAATTGCAAGTTGAAACTTTCCACCAGAAATAATATGTTGACACAACTGGCAATCTCAGTGGAGCACTCAACCTGAAACCGTCCGAACCTGTGCGTTTGCTTTAGCCTATTCTGCAGCAGAGTACGCTTTCCTATTTGGTATAATTCATCGCACGTCAAATAAATAGGCGTAGCTCTCAAGGACACCTGCAGGATTATAACAGAGTTTTGGAAATCTATTCCTGTCGAATGGATTTACCACCTTGCAGGAATATCACCACCTCCCAATTGAAGATAATTTGCGGCGAAGAAGGAAAGAAACTAAGTGGAACAAGAACAAACTAATCCCCTGTATGGGAATGAACAGTATTCGCATCGACTGAAGTCAAGAAAGTGTTTCATTAGAAAATCAAAGGCACTTACTACCACTGCTGCGTCATGGTGCACCTTTGGAGGGATAAGACTTCCCTTCCCTCCGGTTGGAAAAGAGGTTCAGAAACTCTGCTTCCAGGACATGACGAGGAATGGATGACCTAGAAATCTTTAAATAAGCTGAGACCAGAAGTGGCTAGATCAAGGTTTAATATGGCAAGATGGGCTACAGTACAGAAAACAATGTTAAGTGTGATTGTGGAGAAGTCCAGACTGTCCAGTACAAGCTTCAGCGTTGTCTGTGTCCAGCTTCCTGTATTGCAGAAGACTTCCATCAAGCGACAGAAAATGGACTGGATGTGGCCAAATTTTCATCAAAGACTATACGACATGTTAACTGCGCACCTATGTATGTTTCTGACACGAGGGTAATAACACAAGACGAAGTATGTAGCCTAACCAGAAGGATGAAGCAAGAAGTCAGTGATGATGCGTCTTTCAGAATGAAATTTCTGCAATGTCAACAGGGACATTTACCCTTGTAGAGAGGCTTTCGTGGAAAATAATAGATTAATTATTATTTTGACGACAACATAAAAAGACTTCTAGATGGAAACTATGTATTCCCCAAAAGTGTTAAATTACAGTGAATAGCATTCATACACAACGCATATGGACATTTTGGAAATCGTAAATGTATAGCTAATAATTATGAAGAAGTTTTATTATTTTAAAGGTTTGAGCAGAAAAGTCACACACAGGTAATACGAACTTGCCAGACCTGTCAGAAAGCAAAAGAGGGTCATATGGGCATAGGTTATACTGTGTATCCGATTATACAGAAAGGATTGCATGATTTAACATACATTTATGTACTGGTTGAATGATGATCCAAATATGTAACTTTATATCCGACCAAGTATGTCAACACCTACACTAACCCACTATATGCGTAATTATTTTACTGATGTCGGGAAACCAAAGAGACTTTTAACTGATAATTGTCCACAATTTATAAGCCATAAATTTAAAAAATTCTTAGCATGGGAAGGAATACGTCACTTAACCATATCTAAATATAACTCAGAATCGAAACATTGTAAATGTATCATGAAAGAACTGGGTAGGTTATGTATGACCCACTGTTCAAACAAACATAGAACTTAGGCAAAGTAAATACCAGAGTTCCAAGTAATATTTAATGAACTTCCACTTTCATCTACTGTTTTACCTCCCATCGAAATACTGCAAGGTAAATTCATAGGCGAGCCATTGTTGTAACTGTTTAAATGGCCACACGACGATAATAACATATACTGAGAAAACTTAGACGATATTGTAAAAGAAAATTCACCAGAAGCAGCAGAAAACGGATTCGTAAATATAATGAAAAAGTTACGGCACCCAACTTTGACGTGGACGACTTGGTAGTAATTAAGGAAGTACACTATAGCTCAAATCTGAAGAAAGAAACACACAAGCTTTTCCCTTGATATAGCGGTGCTTACATAGTTTTAAATTAACCATATCCCAAAGCAGTTTTCTTGGTCGAGCCAGAAACAGATCAAGAAAAGGTATTATATAATACTATTATGTTAAAGCGGCATAAGACACTATTAAATTAAACTGAGAAAGAAACACAGTAACAACAAAGCTCATTCTTAATGGGGAAGGTGTGTAAACAAATACTGTCAACTGTTATTTAATCAACTGCTAAATATTCTTGTAGTGTAATATCGCTGGCCTAAGAGGCAGGTTACCATCATATGGTAAAAACACTATATGAAGTTGAGAGCTGGAATAAGGTCATAAACGCACGTGAGTATTGCTTGCGTGAAAACAAAGCAAAAAGATGTGAAATAAAAATATAACATTTATTCAATATAAACGGAATGTGACAAACCGAGTGGACACAGTGACAGACTCCTACTCTCGTGACATAAAGTACATGGACAAATGACAAAATTTAGTCGCGCCACGTATACATCGGGAATAAAGGATGCATCAATGAAATAATGTGTGAGGCACTAAATGAGCCACAGAAATTATGATAAAAGAACCCGAAGGTAACAGTCACCCAATGTGTAGTATCAATAATTCAACTAAATCTGTACGTTACAGTATTTAAGGAATACTTACTAGTGTTGTAACAAAATAGTACAACACTTATGTGTAATGGGTAAAGTGACAAACGGGGAAATGAGATATATTAAAATATAATAACGTACGTAATAAGGAATAAAATGAATGTCAAAAGAAAATGTAATAAGAAGATATTTATATGCCATGTAATATCTTTAAATTCGATATTATAAAAGAAAACGGATAAAGTGACATCTTTAGCTTGAGTGCGAGGACGTTGTGAGTCAAATCCTGTTCCGCTATATGAAGAGTTGTCGCGTCAGCTAAAGATTTTCGCAGTGTTTAAGTAAAGTAGGGGGATCAAGTATTGGCGGACCTATTGTGCATACCGTATCTGTTCCTACAGAGAGAGCTTACAAGGAAAGATGTAGCCAGGAGAATGCTGACTCCTTGCTAGGCTCCTGGTATGCACTCCATGGACCCAAAAGACGCGCACATAATGAACGGGATTTTGTAATCATTACAGAATCTCTTAGGAGAAAAGCAAATGATGGTTTTTAATGTACTCTAAGAAATCTATAGCATTAGTGTTAGACCGAGTGCGCTCTTGATGAGTTCTCTTAGCGAAAGGATGTATTAGCATCACGCTAATGGTTTTAACTGTAAATGCAGTTATGAAATAAACACCAGGAAACGGATGGTTGAAAGTGAAAATACGAGTTCAGTCATTTGATAATTTGGTATAAGTCGTTAGTCGGAAATCTCTAGCAATTTCCTGCAGCAGAGAAGACGTTGCAGAAAAGTGGCACGGAATAGCTGCTCCACAAAATTCTACACGGTGACCGGAATTACAAATAAGCCAAATTCATCAAAAAAAGGTAATACTTCAAGAGAATGTTGTGACGCACGGTATTGGATGCAACAGAAATAGTACCGTGCGAGACCAAACTAAAGTAAACCAACTAACACAACCAAACCCCAATTCTTTTCGCCTTATGTTCTTGACTAACATCAACTCACCGCTTCTAGTCTCAGAACTACCTAATCCTCACGACCTTAGAGTGTGTATTCAAAACAAACCTGATTTGCAGGCTCATAGTGGCGCTACTCTTATGCGACTGGCGCGAAATGTGAATATGCAGCATTTTTCAGATGTAGAAACATGACTACCAGCTTTCGTTATGTCGCATAACTGCTCCTTGGTATTTCGATTTACTTTCCGTCAGTGTATGTGACGTAAATGGGGTGCAGCCAAACATTTTCCGATGCAGCCGTGTAAAACTTACTGCAAAGTACGTCGAACTTGCTTGTAGCGCCAAACTAACAGTCCTTAACCCTGCTATAGTCAGATTGTCTTGCGCCACGCAAAGCGTATAGTGTAATTTAAAAAGTTCTGTTCCAGTGATGCTTCTCGTCTTCATACAGCAAGTCTTCAGACCTATAAACCGATTTGCTTGCAGATGCTCTAGCGCATTTTGTACTCACAATTATGTACTCACACTATGACATTGCGCATTATGCACTCACAATTATGTACTCACACTATCACATTCCTGGACTCGGGTTGTTAGATTGCATTTGTCATACTGTCCCCCTAATCCCTCCCCATGTAACACTTAATTTAGGATATAAGCTACCTCAGTTATCTAAAAGTAATTCTTCTTTTTGTCATTGTAGTGTCTGTGTCGTCATCCCTCTCCCTTAATCGAATATAGGCAAATACTTCTAGTCTGTTGATTTACTCTCATTTGTTTTACCAGGAGCCAGACATCAGCCGTGACGACTTGGTACACATTTGCTGTCTCACACTGGGATACAGTTACATCCTATGCGTTATTCACCGGTATGCAAAACTTAAGGACGAAAGTGCATTTTGCATGATGTGTCACTGCTAAGGAACATAGGTCGGTGACCCTTGGACCACACATAGAAATAACTTCTACAGTATAGCGCAGAAGGTAACTGAAAGGGATATGCAATGATACGAAAAGATATGACCCTTTTATTCAAAGACAATGCTTACAATGAAGTCACCGCGATTCATTATGGTCCCTTGGACTTTACAAAAGCTCCGACATGTTTGTGGTTCTGATGCTCGACGTATCCTCATATGGCAAGAGATGAGATAACGGAGTGCACTCAGGATCATTGCCGATCTTCATCGTTCTGGTGGTTCAAGTGTTAAGCCGTGCGGAAGTATAATGTTGCATGGATGTACTGACATACAAATCTTTAAACACGGTACATTCACTGGTCAGAGTTATTCTGACCGTGTACTCCCTTTACATGGGCGTCTTTTCGGCTTTGTTTTCGGATCTACCATTTTTATGGATGATAATAGAAGACCACTTCGAACAGCGGAGTTGGAGGACGACTTGAAACTAAAAGATATTCGGCAAAAGACTGACTTGCCCGTTCCTAGACATAAATCCTATCAGGCACGTGTGGGATGTAGTGGAAAGACGAATTGAAGCACGTCTTTGCATAGAAGAGTGTCATTTATCTTCGTGTCATTGTGTATGTCTACCAGAAACCTTCTCTATATGTATGGTTCATTGGGGAGGGTTACTTGTTAGTGGCTTATTTTTTTAAAGTTACTGTGGTCCTTAAGTTTTGCTTATCAGTGTACATCCTACACTGAGATAACAAAAGTCGTGGGATACCTCCTAATACCGTGTCGGCCTTCCTTTTCTCCAGCCATAGTGCTGCAACTTGATTTGGCATGGACTCAAGTGGTTGGACGTCCCCTGCACATATATTGAGCCATGCTGCCTCCAGAGCCGTCCATAATTGCGAATGGATTGCGGGTCAGGATTTTGTGCACGAAATGAACCCTCCATTATATTCCGTAAATGTCCGATGGGATTCATGTCGGGTGACCTGAGTGACCAACTCGTTCGGTCTACTTTTCTAGAATGTTCATCAACCCAATCGTAAATAGTTGTGACCCGGTGAGTTGACATCGTTGTTCGGGGAAATGAAGTTTATGAGTGGCTGCATATGGTCTCTAAGCAGCCGACCATAACCATTTGCAGCCAACGATCGGTTCAGTTGGACCAGAAGACCAAGCCAATTCCATGTAAACACAGCTCACAGCATTTTGAAGCCACCACCAGCTTAGACAGTGGTAGACAACTTAGGTCCATGGCTTTGAGAAATCAACGCCTCACCTGAACCCTACCATCAGCTCTTACCAACTGAAATCTGGACTCACCTAACCTGGCCAAATTTTTCCAATCGTTTGGGGTGCAACCGATATGGTCACAAGCCCAGGAGAGGCGCTGCAGGCGATATTCTGCTCTTAGCAAAGGCACTCGCATCGGTGGTCTGCTGCCATAGCCCATAAACGTCAAATTTCGCCGCACTGTCCTAAGGGATATCTTCGTTTCACATCCCACAATGATTTCTGCCACAAATTCAAGCAGTTTTGCTTGTCTGTTAGCACTAACAGATCTACGCAAACGCCGCTACTCTCTATCGTTAAGTCATGCTGTCGGCACTGTGTTGTCTGTGGTGAGAGGTAATGTTTGAAATTTGGTATTCTCGACACACTCTTGAAACTGTGGATTGCGAAATATTAGGACCCCTAACGATTTCCGAAATGGAATGTCCGATGCGTCTACCTCCAACTATCATTCCGCGTTCAAAATCACGTCGGAAACCTTTTTACATGAATCACCTGCGTACAAATAACAGTTCCTCCAATGCACTGTCCTTTAATACCTTGTGTACGTGATACTACTGCATATGTGCATATCGCAATCCCTCGACTTTTTTCGCTTCAGTGAATATACTTTCCCTTGAAAGGCTTTCTGCATCTGATGCACAGCTACTTGTAGAAAATGAGTGAGCTAACGCAATTGTTGAGACGCTGGACTAACATTTCGCTGGAGCCAATCCTGTCATTCCTCATGATTTAAGTTTCCCGTGATCTCCCTGAACCACATTATACAAAGTAGTGATTTTCTCTTTCAGTAGGCCACTGGTAATTTGTTTCCTCATTTTCCTCAAAGTCCTGTAGTATTCCGTCGATAATGACTTCCTTAACGACACTAGGCATACACCTTTACGTAACTGAATGTGTACTTCTTGGTTTCACATTCATTCACAGTGTTTACTTATGTGAGTGAGTATGAAACAATGCGCAGCTAAAAACTGCGCATGTATTTGTTCAACCTGCAAAATGTACATTACCAGAATGAATATGTGGTGGAACCAGAGGCAGTGCAATCACCATAAACATGGTATATGGTCCAGATAACGTTCCTGTGACACCCCCAATCTCATGATAAGCCAACAGTAGCTTGAGAACTAGTTAATGTCACAAAAAATAAGTCGTATCAAAATGAAAAAAAAGGTAGTGATTGCATATTATACCAACAAAAACCGCCTTTTCTGTAAACGAGGGACTAAGCAGCAAGCGGTGTGGTGTAGAACGAAACAAACCTCTCAGAGGAACATAGTAGGACAGCTCAGAATGCGGCAACTTAACATACCTGTTTGACTGGCCCCTCTCGTGCACTCGATCCACTGTGGGCTGCCGGCAGGTTTCGCAGCTCCGTGCCGTTCGACAGGGCCGTCACCTTGGTTGCCAGCACTGGAGACGGTGCATCCTCAGTTGGAGCTCTGCCGCAGCACGACCAGGGGCAGCAGCCTGAAATGTCAACATCAACATCAAGAAGGTTTCAATGGCGAAATGCAATAAAGGGTAATCCGTGTTTATACCGTAGGAGACTGAGTGGGAGTGAACACCGTCATTCTTGGTTAGCTACAAGCATTGCGGCCATTATCTTTATTTTATTTATACACTCCTGGAAATTGAAATAAGAACACCGTGAATTCATTGTCCCAGGAAGGGGAAACTTTATTGACACATTCCTGGGGTCAGATACATCACATGATCACACTGACAGAACCACAGGCACATAGATACAGGCAACAGAGCATGCACAATGTCGGCACTAGTACAGCGTATATCCACCTTTCGCAGCAATGCAGGCTGCTATTCTCCCATGGAGACGATCGTAGAGATGCTGGATGTAGTCCTGTGGAACGGCTTGCCATGCCATTTCCATCTGGCGCCTCAGTTGGACCAGCGTTCGTGCTGGACATGCAGACCGCTTGAGACGACGCTTCATCCAGTCCCAAAAATGCTCAATGGAGGACAGATCCGGAGATCTTGCTGGCCAGGGTAGTTGACTTACACCTTCTAGAGCACGTTGGGTGGCACGGGATACATGCGGACGTGCATTGTCCTGTTGGAACAGCAAGTTCCCTTGCCGGTCTAGGAATGGTAGAACGATGGGTTCGATGACGGTTTGGATGTACCGTGCACTATTCAGTGTCCCCTCGACGATCACCAGAGGTGTACGGCCAGTGTAGGAGATCGCTCCCCACACCATGATGCCGGGTGTTGGCCCTGTGTGCCTCGGTCGTGTGTAGTCCTGATTGTGGCGCTCACCTGCACGGCGCCAAACACGCATACGACCACCATTGGCACCAAGGCAGAAGCGACTCTCATCGCTGAAGACGACACGTCTCCATTCGTCCCTCCATTCACGCCTGTCGCGACACCACTGGAGGCGGGCTGCACGATGTTGGGGCGTGAGCGGAAGACGGCCTAACGGTGTGCGGGACCGTAGCCCAGCTTCATTGAGACGGTTGCGAATGGTCCTCGCCGATACCCCAGGAGCAACAGTGTCCCTAATTTGCTGGGAAGTGGCGGTGCGGTCCCCTACGGCACTGCGTAGGATCCTACGGTCTTGGCGTGCATCCGTGCGTCGCTGCGGTCCGGTCCCAGGTCGACGGGCACGTGCACCTTCCGCCGACCACTGGCGACAACATCGATGTACTGTGGAGACCTCACGCCCCACGTGTTGAGCAATTCGGCGGTACGTCCACCCGGCCTCCCGCATGCCCACTATACGCCCTCGCTCAAAGTCCGTCAACTGCACATACGGTTCACGTCCACGCTGTCGCGGCATGCTACCAGTGTTAAAGACTGCGATGGAGCTCCGTATGCCACGGCAAACTGGCTGACATTGACGGCGGCGGTGCACAAATGCTGCGCAGCTAGCGCCATTCGACGGCCAACACCGCGGTTCCTGGTGTGTCCGCTGTGCCGTGGGTGTGATCATTGCTTGCACAGCCCTCTCGCAGTGTCCGGAGAAAGTATGGTGGGTCTGACACACCGGTGTCAATGTGTTCTTTTTCCATTTCCAGGAGTGTATTCTGTTCACTGAAAAAGGGTCACATTACACGACCTGTGCTTCAGGGACCGACTGGCTGTCATACCGTTGAAGATCTACCGTTTCTTTAGAGTGTGGTCTGGTGGTCAGATAATAAAGCCCGCGCCTGCAAACTGAAGGTCGCGGGATCGAATTCCTTAACTTAGCATTCACCTCTTACAGGTCGTGGTTTTTATTAAACTGTAGGCCCCTTTTCCCCGGCTGGATAACTGACGTAGATTAGGGACACTCAAGTCTTCGAACTGGCACCAAACTGAAAGACCTGAACAAGGCCATTGAGCCAAACAATATCATTACTGTTAACATAAACTGAAGCATCAAAGAATGCCAAATAAATATGTAAATAGGTAGAATACGGCGCTACAGCCGGCAACGCCTAGATAAGACAAGAGTCTCGCGCAGTTGTTTGATCGGTTACTGCTGCTACAGTGGTAGGTTATCAAGATTTAACTGAGTTTCAGCGTGGTGTTACAGTCGGCGCACGAGCGATGGGACATAGCGTCTCCGAGGTAGCGCTAAAGTGGGGATTTCTCGAGTGTACCGAGAATACCAGGAATCCGCTAAAACATCAATTCTCCGATATCGCTGCGGCCAGAAAAAGGTGGTGCAAGAACGGACCACCGACGACTGAAGACAGTAGATCAATTGACAGAAGTGCAACCCTTCCGCAAATTTCTTCAGATTTCAGTGCTGGGCCATCAACAAGTGTTAGCATGTGAACCATTCAACGAAATATCATAAATACTGGCTTTAGGAGCCGAGGGCCCACTCGTGTACCCTTGATGACTACACGACACAAAGCTTTACACATCGCCTGGTGCCATCAACACCGACATTTGCCTGTTGATAACTGGAAACATGTTGCCTGGTCAGACGAGTCTCGTTTCAAATTGTATCGAGTGGATGGACGTGTGTGGGTGTAGAGACAACCTCATGAATCCATAGACCCTGCATGTCAGCAGAGGACTGTTCAAGCTAGGGGAGGTTCTGTAATGGTGTGGAGCGTGTGCAATTAAGAGTGATAGAGGACCCCTGATACGTCTAGATACGATTCTGATAGGTGACACGTACGTAACAATCCTGTCTGATCACCTGCATCCATTTATGTCCATTGCGCATTCCGACGGACTTGGGCAATTCCAGCAGGACAATGCGACACCCACCCCACACGTTCAGAATTGCTACTGAGTGGCTCCAGGAACACTCTCCTGAGTTTAACCACTTCCGGTGGCCACCAGACTCCCCAGACATGAACATTATTGAGCATATCTGGGATGGTCTCCACCCCGTCGTATTCATACGGATTTATGGACAGCCCTGCAGGACTTATGGTGTTAGTTCCCTCCAGTGCTACTTCAGGCATTAGTCGAGTCTATGCCGCATCGTGTTGGAGCACTTCTGCGCTGTCGCGGGGACCCTACACGACATTAGGCAGGAGTTACAGTTGCTTTGGCTCTTCAGTGCATCTCACTATGATTAGTGCACCGGAGAATACCGAATCAAATTCTTTCGAGTTTTGCGTTAAATTTTACTTTCTTCCAAAACCGCCAGTCATATCAGGGGAAATTAGAACTATGTCAGTTAATGCTGCGTATTGCTTAAAATCTGATTGTCGTATTGTAATTAACCTTCTGTTATAGGATATAAAAGTTGACCATAACTGAAAGAAAATAAAACAAAAGGAAAGGAACGGGGAAATCAGTGTAAAAGATTGTCTGATTCTTCCAATGAACTGGAATTTGATCATGCGTACGATATGAATAGTACCTTCAGACTTATCGCAGATGATGCAGTTATCTACAATGAACTACAGAATGAACGAAGCTGTATGAATATTCAGTCAGACCCTTATATGATTTCAAATTTGGCGCAATGATTGGCAGCTTGCTTTAACTGTTCAAAAATATAAAATTGTGCACTACACTAAAGTGGATATAATATTAGTGAATCATAGTTCGAATCTGTAAACTCATACAAATACATGGATATAACACATAGTAGGTGCAGTCATGCGTAATGCTGGTAGAAGACTTCGATTTATTTATGTATTTATTTATTTATTTATTTAGATTTCTAGGGAAATGTAAACAACATACACAGGATATTGCTTACAAATCGCTCGTGCGACCCATCCAGGATACTATTCAAGTGTGAGGAACCAATACCTTATAGGACTGACAGTGGATATTGAAGGTAGAGAGATAAGGGCAGTACAGGTTTGTCTGACCCGCGGGAGATTGTTACTGAGATGTTGAAAGAACTGAACTGGCTGGCTCTTGAAGACAGACGGAAACAAGCCCGAGAAAATCTACCGTTAAAGTTTAAAGAACCAGCTTTAAATAATGGCTCTAGGAATACACTACTGACCTGTATATATTGCTCCCCTACGGATCGTGAGGATGAAATTAGGTTAATTTCAGCGCGCAGAGAGGCATTTAAGCAACCATTTTGACCGTACTCCATACGAAAAACCGGTACAGGTCACGTCCTCGGCTATACACTTCACAATGGTTCGCAGAGTACAGATGCAGACGTAGATGTAGAATTGGGCTGTCTGTTTTGAAAAAGTGGTAACGTCTCTTCCGAATAGCCCCGATTCAAAAACAACGGGAACCCGTGAATAACACCTACAACATCAAAGCCGTTTTTGCATTTTCGTTATGAGCAAAGCCTGGTCGTTTGGTGAACTTTTACAACCTAATGCTCAAACACTCGACGTGGATAAGTTTCGCAGGACAGAATTCTGAAGTAGTTTCAGCACCGCTGGTGAGCTCCAGGCAGTCGTTTCAAAGAGTTTACCGGAAGTCTCCAGACACAAGATGTGGACTATACAAGGTAAATCAAGAGTACCAGCGTGACAGATATCTCGTCTTAACTGTGTAATGAAATTCAGCGACGGCTGTAAGAATTTTGCCTGATTGATGAGTTAACTTACAGGGAGCAAGACTCCAATTACATGGAGATGTAACGGTGTGGCAAAAACCACGTGTATTTCTTTCGCAGCGCAATCCCTCTCATTGCATAGCTCATGTATGACAAGTATTGATCATCGTGGATTGACACTTGTTTCTTTGTTGGGATGTCCTGTCTATCGCTACAGTGCGACCTTAATCTAAGTGGAAGCGCGCCGTGTCGTTTTTAAGGTGTAAATAATGTAAACATCCCTTACTGTAGATTCAAAACAGTTTATGTGTCGTCTTTCCGAGTCGGAGAGGGGATGTGATTACCATCAAAACCCACACCTAAGTTTTCCAGTGCATCAAACTAACAGCGCCTAATCTGAAACGGGGTCCTATACGAACGTAGTTCTTGTCCATGTCTTTTAAATAAGCGCCAATATGAGACTAATATATGAAACGAACGGCCAAAATAATTCGAATACCTACTATAATTTTATTTTAGTGGCCCAAAAGACGACATACGTCTAAACTAAACCATTTTAATCATAGAAATTCTTTTCTGTTAACATAGGAACGTAAAGAAACAAAGTTAAGGTTTAACATCTCGTCAACAACCGAGTCGTTAGAGACGGAGAAAAAACTCAAGTTGGGGAACTAAATCGGCCGTATCACACCAGAGGAACCATCCTATCATTTGCATTAACCGATTAAGGGAAACCACACGAAACCTAAATGTGAATGGCCTGACGGAGATTAGATCCGATTTTCCTTCAAGTACGACTCCAGCGTCTTAACCCCTGAGCTACCAGATATAGTGCTGTTAAGAGGAGGATGTTATAGTAGTTACGAAATGGAGTGCCGTCAGCAAGGAGACAATACGATCACGTTATCCGAGGTTTGCTAAATCGATATCGGCAAAGACTGGATTATTTCCTTTCATAGCAGTAGGAACGAATTCTTTGACTAACATTTCCCAACCTAGTTAGGGCTTTGTCTCTAATAATTTGTCTGATGAAGTTTGCCAACAATTAAGAAATAAATGAGCGAAAAAACTGTAATCATTGGAGGAGGAAAATACAACTTAGTATATGTGCTGAACGACCAGAGGACAGAGATTTAATTTCCTGAAGCAAGACGCAGTACAATTAAAATCGTATATGATGAGTGGATGTCGTTATCACGAGAAAGAAAACTGGCGTTCTACGGGTCGGAGCGTGGAATGTCAGATCCCTTAATCGGGCAGGTAGGTTAGAAAATTTAAAAAGGGAAATGGATAGGTTAAAGTTAGATATAGTGGGAATTAGTGAAGTTCGGTGGCAAGAGGAACAAGACTTCTGGTCAGGTGACTACAGGGTTATAAACACAAAATCAAATAGGGGTAATGCAGGAGTAGGTTTAATAATGAATAGGAAAATAGGAATGCGGGTAAGCTACTACAAACAGCATAGTGAACGCATTATTGTGGCCAAGATAGATACGAAGCCCACACCTACTACAGTAGTACAAGTTTATATGCCAACTAGCTCTGCAGATGACGAAGAAATTGAAGAAATGTATGATCAAATAAAAGAAATTATTCAGATAGTGAAGGGCGACGAAAATTTAATAGTCATGGGTGACTGGAATTCGGTAGTAGGAAAAGGGAGAGAAGGAAACGTAGTAGGTCAATATGGACTGGGGCAAAGAAATGAAAGAGGAAGCCGCCTGGTAGAATTTTGCACAGAGCACAACTTAATCATAGGTAACTCTTGGTTCAAGAATCATAAAAGAAGGCTGTATACTTGGAAGAAGCCTGGAGATACTGACAGGTTTCAGATAGATTATATAATGGTAAGACAGAGATTTAGGAACCAGGTTTTATATTGTAAGACATTTCCAGGGGCAGATGTGGACTCTGACCACAATCTGTTGGTTATGACCTGTAGATTAAAACTGAAGAAACTGCAACAAGGTGGGAATTTAAGGAGATGGGACCTGGATAAACTAAAAGAACCAGAGGTTGTACGGAGTTTCAAGGAGAGCATAAGGGAGCAATTGACAGGAATGGGGGAAAGAAATACAATAGAAGAAGAATGGGTAGCTTTGAGGGATGAAATAGTGAAGGCAGCAGAGCATCAAGTAGGTAAAAAGACTAGGGCTAGTAGAAATCCTTGGGTAACAGAAGAAATATTGAATTTAATTGATGAAAGGAGAAAATATAAAAATGCAGTAAATGAAGCAGGAAAAAAGGAATACAAACGTCTCAAAAATGAGATCGACAGGAAGTGCAAAATGGCTAAGCTGGGATGGCTAGAGGACAAATGTAAGGATGTAGAGGCTTATCTCACTAGAGGTAAGATATATACTGCCTACAGGAAAATTAAAGAGACCTTTGGAGAAAAGAGAGCCACTTGTATGAATATCAAGAGCTCAGATGGAAACCCAGTTCTAAGCAAAGAAGGGAAAGCAGAAAGGTGGAAGGAGTATATAGAGGGTCTATACAAGGGCGATGTACTTGAGGACAATATTATGGAAATGGAAGAGGATGTAGATGAAGATGAAATGGGAGATACGATACTGCGTGAAGAGTTTGACAGAGCACTGAAAGACCTGAGTCGAAACAAGGCCCCCGGAGTCGACAACATTCCATTGGAACTACTGACGGCCTTGGGAGAGCCAGTCCTGACAAAACTCTACCATCTGGTGAGCAAGATGTATGAGAAGGCGAAATACCCTCAGACTTCAGGAAGAATGTAATAATTCCAATCCCAAAGAAAGCAGGTGTTGACAGATGTGAAAATTACCGAACTATCAGTTTAATAAGTCACAGCTGTAAAATACTAACGCGAGTTCTTTACAGACGAATGGAAAAACTGGTAGAAGCCGACCTCGGGGAAGATCAGTTTGGATTCCGTAGAAATGTTGGAACACGTGAGGCAATACTGACCCTACGGCTTATCTTAGAAGCTAGATTAAGAAAAGGCAAACCTACGTTTCTAGCATTTGTAGACTTAGAGAAAGCTTTTGACAATGTTGACTGGAATACTCTCTTTCAAATTCTGAAGGTGGCAGGGGTAAAATACAGGGAGCGAAAGGCTATTTACAATTTGTACAGAAACCAGATGGCAGTTATAAGAGTCGAGGGGCATAAAAGGGAAGCAGTGGTGGGGAGGGAGTAAGACAGGGTTGTAGCCTATCCCCGATGTTATTCAATCTCTATATTGAGCAAGCAGGAAAGGAAACAAAAGAAAAATTCGGAGTAGGTATTAAAATCCATGGAGTAGAAATAAAAACTTTGAGGTTCGCCGATGACATCGTAATTCTGTCAGAGACAGCAAAGGACTTGGAAGAGCAGTTGAACGGAATGGATAGTGTCTTGAAAGGAGGATATAAGATGACCATCAACAAAAGCAAAACGAGGATAATGGAATGTAGTCGAATTAAGTCGGGTGATGCTGAGGGAATTAGATTAGGAAGTGAGACACTTAAAGTAGTAAAGGAGTTGTGCTATTTGGGGAGCAAAATAACTGATGATGGTCGAAGTAGAGAGGATATAAAATGTAGACTGACAATGGCAAGAAAAGCGTTTCTGAAGAAGAGAAGTTTGTTAACATCGAGTATAGATTTAAGTGTCAGGAAGTCATTTCTGAAAGTATTAGTATGGAGTGTAGCCATGTATGGAAGTGAATCATGGACGATAAATAGTTTGGACAAGAAGAGAATAGAAGCTTTCGAAATGTGGTGCTACAGAAGAATGCTGAAGATTAGATGGGTAGATCACATAACTAATGAGGAAGTATTGAATCGGATTGGGGAGAAGAGAAGTTTGTGGCACAAATTGACCAGAAGAAGGGATCGGTTGGTAGGACATGTTCTGAGGCATCAAGGGATAACCAATTTAGTATTGGAGGGCAGCGTGGAGGGTAAAAATCGTAGAGGCAGACCAAGAGATGACTACACTAAGCAGATTCAGAAGGAGGTAGGTTGCAGTAGGTACTGGGAGATGAAGAAGCTTGCACAGGATAGAGTAGCATGGAGAGCTGCATCAAACCAGTTTCAGGACTGAAGACCACAACAACAACAATGATGAGTGGACTTGGCACATAACGGGGACTGAATGCAGTGTTTGGTTTGTCACTACAGCAGTCACGCGTGGTGGCTGAGGGGAGCGCGCTTAACCCTAAACATTGTAGAAACGTTATAACAATGAATTGATTGCGTCAGGACCTATGTGCATACAAATTTCATTGACGAATTTCTACTATTCTTCATCGTCTACGATTTATGAACTACTTCAAGAATAAGATAATCTAACAATAATAATAAGAGAACAGGGAGACATCTAATAAATAATTCACTGCCATATCTTGAATAGGGGACTGATTATTGATAGTGTCTGCAACATATACTACAGTTTCATTTCAAATATTTTATTTATGCCTAACACCTAATAATACACACAGACGAACAAGTCAGCAAAAGAAAACTATGTCACTTAAAAAAGCGCATGGTAAGCAATACAAACAAAAAGGTATCGGATCTTATAAAGCAACTACAAAGAAGAACGTAACGATAGTAATAAAAAGATATAGCAATTTTCTGATGGCAATCACATTACTACCTCGTGGAAGGTAAAAAGAATTTATTTTTGATGGAAAGCTTCGTCAACAGAGCAGATAATTTTTTTCTTTGGTTAAATGTTTAATTAATGAAACAATACTGAAGGATAACGAGTACAATACCTGTCTCTTCCATCTGTTGGACCCGATTTTTCTTGCGTCTTGGTGTTACGGTTTGTAAGTGAAGATATCACGTCGTCCGATTATTGTTAGTAAGGATGAGGGTGCTGCACTCACTTCCACCGTGTGCACGTTGTCATTCAAACTTCTTCAAAATAAACCGAGCTGTACTACTTTGAAATATATCAAAATGTTGGTGATGACACTCTACAGTCGAAAAATACGAATAAAGATTTTCTGCGCAAACATCTGGGTTAAAATGTCGTTATTTATGCGGATAGTATAATTATGCATCAACCATTTGAGTTACATAATCAGAGATAATACGTACAGTCATGACTGTGGAAAAATATGTTCATGATATTGGTGAGTACATGATACTTCACTCGTGCGGTGGTCATTTGAGGACGGAGCAACTGTCACGAACAGTCATCTGCGACCTGACAGACATCTTGCTCAGAGATAAACTCTTAACGCCAACGATCTATGGTTGTAATCTTGGTTCTAAGAAGCAAGGAGGTTAATAAGTGACTTAATCTTATCGTTGATTGTTTATTTTTGTAAATAACACGCTAAGTTTAGTGAAAAAGTTAAATCGTCAATCTTGCACAGATTCTGAAACGTTGTTTACTTTATTCTGATCTCAACAAAAATTATAATGAATATTCGAGTTCACGGAATCTATTGCTCCTTCCCTTTTCTTTATTGCGCCCCGATGATTACAAACAAATTTCTCGTTCTCCTCTATTTATGCAGCAACACTGTGAAACATTGAATTCTTTAGGAACATTTAGATATTTAAATACGTTAAATCAGGCCGTTTACATTAATGTACATTTCGTAGAAATTTGTAAAACGTTTGTATAGGTAAATTTATTGAACGGGGCATGATGACGGCAGGGCAGGGATATAATGGTATCGCTCGAGAAACCGTGTTCAGCGATGAGACAAATAAAAAAACCTGCCTCACTTGGAGCTCAGAAACATATGCACTCACATGAGTTCAGTAGAGCGCGTGTCATCGATTCTGCCCGCCTAAGAACGAGAACGCTCTCTAAGTGAATCAAAACGAAAATGGTGTCTTAGTTTCTAAATCCATAGCTTGATAAAACTGGTGTAGAGGAATTATTATTTCCGCAAAACTTCGCCACTTTCCATACGACTATAGAACCAAATTCCTTCTGCATGAAGAGTTCTCCTTTTGACATTTCTTCCTAGTGCCCAAAACTGGCCACCTCGACAGCACAATTTAATGTACTGTGATTCTTTGTCATGAAAGTATGTTATACGATAGTATTTCGAAAATAAAGCTAAAAATTTAGTACTATTTAAGCAGAAAATGTGAAGCATTGACAGTGAAATCGATGGTGGCATCAAAAGAGGTGCGGTGAATTTAGAATAGAAATAGTGCGTATGAAGAACATATGAAGAGGGTCTCGTGACGAACGTATTTTCCATGCTCAGGTATCAAGATGTAACGATCAGCTGTATTATCCTTTTCTTTTCTCTACCTGTTAAACTGATTTAGAGAACGATAAATCTGGTTTCCTTTTTAATCTCTCTTCTGGATCATTGTTAAGATACTTTACAATTCTGTTGACCACTTGGAAATCGACAGACCACAGAAGTATGTTCTGTACCTTAAAAAACAAATACTGCGTGCCGAAAGTATGAATCCACATACTGACTCACTGACTCCCGAGAGATATGTTACATTGTTTCTTTTGTGAATGAGGTAAACTACATGCTGTGTGGTGTAAATGCTATTTCTGCTTAGCAGAACCGCTAAGCAGTTCAAGAATTATAGTTTCAATAGATAGCTGCATGCTGAAAAATTTACGTAAAATGTATTATCAATGTTACAAATAAGTAAAAAGTTATATCTTGCGAAAATTTGAAAGGCAGCATTAAAGTAAAAGTAAAATTAAATAACAATTTATGTTATTAGCCAGGGATTCTGAAATCATCACTGCACGACGTATGTATCGAATCCGCTGTAGACCTGTTTTTGACCTTAGTGAAAACCCCATGTTTCATACATGATTAAAGTGCGTGTTTTATAAAGTACATCTGTTCAAACATAGAATAACTATAGTGTCTTATGACATGGTTTGCTAATTAGGTAAACGTCGGTAGAATTATAAATTGTAGTACGTTACAGAATGTCCAGCAATATGAGTATCCTCAAATCCTGATACAGATCATGTTTTTCGAATAAATAGGTGAAAAATAATTGTAGCCTTACAAGTAAGTTGTAGATGTGTTACATTTTCCGGCGATCAGTTTAGAGCGAAAAAACTATCAGACAGCCACATAAGAGCTGAAACCGCAGAAGAAAAAAGATTAGTGTTTAACATTTCATCGAAAGCGTGATGATTAGTAACCGAACACAAGCTCGGAAAGAGCACAGTATGGTGACGGAAGTAGGCCGTTTTGTTTTCAAAGAAACCATACCGCCATTGGCTTTGATAAGTTTGGAAAAACCACGGGAAACCTAAGTCTGAATTCTGGACGGCACGGCGAGAGACTGAACCTGTTTGGGCGGCGGAAGTGCAGAATGGGCGATTCCGCAAGGAAGACGGAGAGGTAGCCGATGCTTGGGAGGGGAAGATGGGATTCCCCTGTCCTTGCGCGCCCCTCCAAACCGGAGACAGTCATGACGTATGCAAAGGAGAAGGAGGGGAGGTCACATGTTGTCTCGTGAGCAACAGACCAGGGCTAAAGCAGCCGCTAGGAGGCGTCGATGACGTATGAACGGGAGGGAGAGTGGGAGTACCTTGCTCTCAGGCGTAGAAAACGGAACGGTCACTGAGGACGTTCTCTGTATGCAGACCGACTGCTGCCAAAACGAGCTCAGATTGCTCTCAGATTTCTCGACGTTTCCAAGTCTACGAACTGGACATTCTGGGGTGTGCAGGTCGCGAATACCCTGGTTCCACAGGAAGTGACAAGTGAATATGCTCGCACACTAAACGTCAGTATCATCAACAGTGTCTTCTGATCCACATGCACAATGGAGCGCTTTAAGCCATAAGAAAACCGTGCGCTACTGTACTGCCGCAAAGGATGCACAATGACACACAGTAACAACGCACTGGATGTTCAGTGGAACTAGCTGACAGAATTTGTCGAGAGTACGAGCACTGCACAGAGAACTTTTGTCCTGATCCACTGTCAACAGACTGCTATGTACCAAATTTCGTAGCGTTACATCTCTGTCCTCTTCCAGTACCAACTGCAAGCGCCAAACATCCTCTTTGTGGTGCTGAACGTTGCTCTGCACTTTTGATAAGTTGGCAACAGAGTGATGAATATCTGATTATGCTCTCGTTCGTAGACTGCAACTGGTCATACGGCAAGTAATGCGTATCCTAATGCGGCGTGTCTCCTAATTGATAACAGAGCGTGCTAGCTGTAAACAGATCATAGCGCCATCACGCTACATACTACCCGCATTTTAGGCTGAGATCTCCGACGGAAATAGCACGTCTGTGAGAAAGCTGGAAACAGCTGGATAGCCAAAAAAATTTCCGTGTAGCAGTATCCCTAACAAAGGGAGCAGAGGCAACGGCGTGCAGTTCCGATTTACATCTACATTCACACAGATACTCTCCAAGCACCCGTATGGTGCATGGCGGAGAATACCACGTAGCATTACTCATCATTTCCTTTCCTGTTCCGTCACAAATAGAGCGAGGGAAAAACAACTGCCTATCACCCTCCGAACGAGCCCTACATTCTCTCTTCTTATCTTTGTGGTTCTCACACGCAATGTACGTTGGTGGTAGTTGAATAGTTCAGCATTCGGCATCAAACTCCGGTTCGCTAATCCTCACTAGCTCTCGGGAAAAGAACGTTGTCTTCCCTCCAGGGATTCCGATTTGAGTTCACGAAGCATCTCCGAATTACTTGCGTCCTGATCTAACCTATCGATAACAAATCGAGCAGCACACCTCTAAACTGCTTCGATGTCGTCCTTTAATACGACGCTGTGGGGATCCCAAGCACTCGAGCAGTACTCAAGAAAAGGTCGCACTAGTGTTCCACACGCCGTTTCTTTATAGATGAGACCCACTATCCCAAAATTCTCCTAATAAAAGGGAGTTGGTTGGGTTGGGTTGTTTGGGGTAAGAGACCAAACAGCGACGTCATCGGTTTCATCAGATTAGGGAAGGACGGAGAAGGAAGTCGGCCGTGCCCTTTCAAATAAACCATCCCGGTATTTGCCTGGAGCGATTTAGGGAAATCACGGAAAACCTAAATGAGGATGGCCGGACGCGGGATTGAACCGTCGTCCTCCCGAAATAAAAGGGAGTCCTCATTTGGCTTCCCTGCTACCAACCTGACGTGCTTTTTCCATTTCAGATACCTAGATATTCAATCGATGTGACTCTCTCAAGCCGCACACTGCCGATGCTGCATTCGGACATTACAGGATTATTTTTATTACTCATCCGCATTAAGTTCCATTTTTCTACATTTAGAGGTAGCTGCCATTCATAACACCAACTAAAAATTATACCTACGTCATCCTCTATCCTCGTACAGTCACCCAACGACGACATCTTCTCGCACACCACAGCGTCATCAGCAAACGGCAGTAGATGGCTGCTGTCAGATCATTTATGTAACCGGAGAATAAGAGCGGTCCTGTCATGCTTTCCTGGATCACTCCTGATGTTACCCCTTACTCCGACGAACACTAGCCGTCGTGGGCAACTCGCTGACTGCTATTGCTGAAGAAGTCTTCGAGCCAATCACAATCACATACCTGGGGACCTTGCTTCAATTTCAAACTTGGGCACATTCCGAATCTTTCACTTCGCAGCGGAATGTATTGTGTTCGAACGAAGGCTCTTGTCTCATTGACCAAGCTGTGTAGGCACGATTCACGATGAGTGCGACATCCTTTCTCCCAGCAATGCCATAACAACGTACGCCATAGCGCCTCTGAGGAAGGTGGAAAGCAGCGATGAAGTGACAAGATAAGAGTTACTGAGACAAGTGGTGAGCAGCTCCTGGAGAACATAGTAAGAGCAGTGGTCCCGAAAAGCAACAAACCGGATTCGTGCCCCACTTCGAAACAATACTTTTACCAGACGGAATGCTTCTACGCAGTGTCTTACGGAGCGAGTCTAATATTCCGGAGACGTGGGGAGAAAGATTCATGCAGTAGTAGCGATATTATTTGTGAGGCATATACACCGATCAGTCAAACCGTTTAAAGATTTCGTTCCGTTTGGTAGCCTTGCGAGCGGGGCCCACGAGAAATACTTGCCCTGAAACTGACTTGTGACGTCACACTTGTCGGCTTGTCAGGACGTTCGCTCCGTGCGGGAAATTAGTGTGTAATTGAAAAGGTACCCACCAAAGGTTTTTGTCGAGTGCTGTCGAGAGCAAGTATGCATTTAAACGCGCAGTCAAGAATTTTTAAACTCGTCTGAAATAGTTACTCGTTTGCTGTTGGCTGCTAGCACTCGTAAGACCTGGAATTCACGTCTTGTGACGTAGGTGCCACGGCTGTCTTCCTCGTGGTCCTCGGTTGAGGGCACGTGACACTGCAAGGGAGTATCTAAGCGAAGCAGGGACGACTGGGGAATCACTCCGGCGACGTAATGGTGCCGTGAGTGGGGGAAATCCACTTGCATTAGCGGCTTTTACTTACGGACAGATTGTTATGGCCAAGTGCCTGGGAACGAGCATCACGGAAATGGCAAAGCTGGTCTGTTGTTTATGTACTCTCATCAACATGTACGGAAAGTGATTGAAGGTCGATGAAACCAAGAGTGGGCGTCAAGCTGTTGGACGTCCACGTCACACCACAGCACGTAAAAGTCGGTGGCTTCCCTGCTCTGTAAATCAAAGTGACGGATCTGACGACAGAGTACAGTGTTGATGCAGGGACACAAGTTTCGGAGCCCACTGTTCGGCGTACACAACAGACGACAAATATGTATTTCATGTTGATCCGATTACATCGTCAGTTATGATTGTAATAGGCAAGAAATCATCGTAATCAATGGAAACGTATGGTGTGGCCGGGCGAGTCATGTTTCTTGTTAAACCAGGTCGATGGCCGTGCCCATATAAGCCATCATCCAGGTGAAAGGATGGTTGATATACGCATCGCGCTACGGAGGGCGGCCTATGGGAGTGATACTATGTAATGGTAGACAGTCACCCAGGCTTCAGTGAGATCTGTGAAGGCTTCAGTGAGATCTGTGAAAGTAGTACGAGGGCGATTTGATACGTCTGGTAAAAACTAAGAAAAAATGTTTGTATCGTGAACAGCTCACCTTACTTCTCCACATTGTCTCCTTTGAGGGATGCACACATGGTCCAATCATCCTCCAGCTTTTTCATCCTACCCGAAAATAGGTTCTGTCAGACTCTGTAAAATACTCGTTGACTGCAATTATCTCTTCGTCGCCGGTCGGTGTGGCCGAGCGGTTCTAGACGCATTTAGAGCGAGCCTTCGTATGAGCCCTGATTTCTCGTACCTTATCTTCGTGATCCCTACGTGAAATGTATGTTGACGCAGTAGGATCGTTCTGCAGTCAGCTTCAAATGCCGGTTCTCTATATGATCTCAGCAGTGTTCTTCGAAATGAATGTCTTCTTCCCTTCAGAGATTCCCACTTGAGC
This sequence comes from Schistocerca gregaria, assembly GCF_023897955.1. Lineage (NCBI taxonomy): Eukaryota > Metazoa > Arthropoda > Insecta > Orthoptera > Acrididae > Schistocerca > Schistocerca gregaria. Next base: position 972,872,364 of record NC_064920.1, on the reverse strand, counting down.
TCCCGAAGCATATCCGTAACATTTGCATACTACCGCTAAAAAATCTAGTAGCTGGCCTCTGAATTGCTTCGATGTTGTCTTTCAGTCCGATGTGGTGCTGATCCCAAACACTCGAGCAGTACTCAAAAGTTGATTGCACTAGCGTCCTATATGCGGTATCCCTTACAGATGAACCACGCTTTCCTAAAATTCTCTCAATAAACCGAAGTCGACGATTCGTCTTCCCTATCACAATCCTCACATGTTCGTTCCATTTCATATGGCCCAGATATTCAAAGAACGTGCCTGTGTCAAGCAGGACTCTAGTGAAGCTATATCGGAACTTTTCTGGTTTGTTTTGCCTACTCATTCGCATTAACTTACATTTTTCGACATTAGGAGCAGCCTGTCATTCATCACACCAACTAGAAATTTTGTCTAAGTCGTTTTGTATCAACAGGCAGCTACTTATCTTCCACACCTTCCTGTGCACCACAGCATCATCAGCGAACAAAAACAGATTCCTGCCCACCCTGTCTGAGAGATCATTTATGTGTATAGAAAATAGGCAACGGTCCTATCACACTTCCCTGGGGCATTACCCCTGTTTCCGATGAACATCCTCTGTCGAGGTGGATTCTCTTACTTAAGTGCCTATTCCGTATGCACGTACCTTCGTTAATAGTCTGAAGTGGGGTACCGTATCTAATGCTCTTCAGAAATCTAGAAATATGGAATCTGCCTGTGCCCTTTATCCATAGTCCACCGTATATCATGAGAGAAAACAGCAACTGGGTTCGCAAGAGCGATGCTTTCTAAAGCCGTGCTGATTTGTGGACATGGGTTTTTCGGTCTCTGGGAAATTTATTATAATGGTACTCAGAACATGCTCTAGAATTATGCAGCAAACCGATGTTAAGGATATTGGTCTGTAATTTGAGTGTCCGTTCTTTTAGCCTTCTTATATACGGGAGTCACCTGCACGTTTCTTCTGTCGCTTGGCATTACACGTGTTGGCAGGTAACATTCATCAACCATTCGCCATTCCTAGATCTTTCCATCTGATTGCCAAAAGGTACAGCCTGATTCGTCCCTCCAAATCACTCGTTTCCAGAATCACTGTTTACACTACCTAAAGTGTCGCGTGGCACTGACTAGAGAGACGTGTGGCTTATGAGGAGCTGCTGCCCCATTTTACCCTCTTCTTTAGCTCCCTACCCACAACCATTGTGGTAGCCGGATTGCCGAAGCGCTTTGAAACTCACGAGTGATTTCTTTTGCTGATTTCAGGAACTTTTTTACAGCCACCCTGTACAATGCTCGATGATCCCTCTCCCTTAGCACATGAGGTGTTTGCTTAGCCGTGGTTCTTCCTTCGCTTTTACACTTCGCACTCACGTCACCAACAATTAACTTGTGCAGCTTTATAACGGCTGAACTGTCTTTGATGGATTCGTTTAGGTGGCATCTAACGTCTAGCCTACGTTCGAAGTCACTGAGCTTTTCTCAACGTCCCATTATGCTGTTACTGCTTGTCTGCACAATACAATACTTCACGCCTCCAAGGTACTGATTGATATGCCTCTCGTGACACCAGGTGATCAATTCTGCATTACATAGGGGTGTCCGTATTTTTCGGTCAGATAGTGTACCTGGCTCGGTAGAACTGAACCCATCGTTCGGTCATCCTGTCCAACGTTGTGTTTGGATTCCCTCGCTTCAGACAAGTGTTTGTGTAAATTCTGCAGCAAGACAGCAGCTTCGTCCTCTCTCCTCCATCCCAGTTACGCCTGTACTCGGTGACCGCAGGATGTTAAACCGCTTCGTTGGAAGAGCAGATTTCAACAACATTTAGCTCTACAAAGTTCTCATCACTGCGCAGTACGCTTCACGTTTCTTTTGATAACACAAGTACTTGCTGTGGCACAGTCACTTGGCTTTCGTCTTTTTAATATTCTTATCTGATATTCCATGTACATTGTCTGTAAAAGGGAAGTTATTAAAGCGGAAGCGGTGATAGATCCGCGAACTACCACGTTGCTGGCTTAGATTTCTATGCCTCAAAAGAAAACTACATGTTTTTGAGTGCAAGTGTTGGTGTGAAACTGGCTTTAGAGACGAGGGACGCGATCATGTACATATTAGCGACAGATTCTAATGGATAAATTTCAACTTCAGTGTCTCGGTTTATAAAAAACAGTGCGGCCATACTGCTCTCGTTCGAAAGAAGAATGAAAATTTGAGCCACTACCCTTTCGGTATTAGAGGCGACAGTATTTTGCGGACGCGCAAAATGAACTCATAATTTTTTTTTACTTTATGGGTTACACTAGTGTTTTCACACTTTCTCATATCCCAGAGACTAATGATCCGATATAACTGAACCAACTGTTGTTTTCAAGACATTATATGTGTTATAGCTCATTCTGGAAACCAAATATATACAAGTATACACGGTGTCCCACAAACGGATTTAGACTGTTAAATCTGCAATGATGATGTGTAGGAGATACCTAATCCAGTTGTGATTATATACTGCTCACATGACTAGTGTGTGCAGCTTTCTTGTTTAATTTCAGTTGACAGTTACTACGCGAAAACGACAATACGGTTGGAAAGTTGCCCTTGGAGCAGGGGAAGTGTATTTTAAAATGTTATTGGAAATGTGAAAACATGAAAGAAGCACAGAAGCGATGGCGGGCAGAATTTAATATAGCTCCACCGTCACGTGTAGCTATAAGAAAATTAGGCCACAAATTTGAGAGGGGAGGAGGTGTGTGTGATCTGAAATAGAGCAAAGTGGCAAGAAGAAATGAGCAACGGACGAAAGAGGGGTGGGCGCAGTGGTAGAAGCCTTTACAAGATCCGCAAGGAAGGCCACACAGCAAGCTGCGCGTGAATCGGGCGAAAGCAAATCAATTGTTCACCGCACTTTAAAGCAATCGTAATGGAAACCCTAGATTATCAGGTTGTTTCAAACGATGAATGAGGGCTATCAGGACAGGCGCCTCAAATTTTGGGAATCGATTTGCAATAGTGAACAACTGACTGATATCACTGATTATTTGAACTGAAAGGTACCAGTAATTGACACAACTGTGTGTACTGGGCAAGAGATAATCCTCATGCTACGGAGGAACGAGCTGTTAAGTTACTGGGTCATCAGTTTTGGTGTGGCATGTCTATCAGAGGACTTGAAGGGCCAGCCTTCTTTGAAGGGACAGTGACAGGTGTAAAGTACCTTACCATGTTGCAGGAACGAATTGTACCAGCTGTTCACCGACTGTATCGAGATGAAGGTTGCTTTTTTCAGGATAGGCCGACGAGGAAGTGTTGAGTTTCCACCCATATCTCTCGATATGACGCCGTCTGTCGTCTTTCAGTGGCAAACTATGAAGGGCACTTTCAAATAACTTCCGGGAATTCAGCCAGGTAACACTTTCAGCGACCGCCAATATTTCGGCGAGAGAACACCGCGCTATTTTCAAGGCAAACTGCAACGGACAGGCGACGTACATGCAGATTTAAAAACTCGGTTCTTGCTTGGATGCTGGTCACCCCATGTTATATAAGAACACCGAGATATTGGCATGCACGTCCAGCTATTGGGACAGTGTTATTAAGGAGGCAGTTGAGATTAAATTAGCGAGCAAATTCGTTAACAGGGATGGAGGTTTCTGTTTAAACTCTGTTTGGAATCCGGCTCTCTCCCTTGTCAAAAAACAGAGGGACAGAGTCAATGCTACCTCACCTGCGTGTTCGTAGTCTCACTATCGATAGCTCTGACATTGATCATCTTTGGTGGAAATAGTTTTCAGTATGTGTGTTATCTTTCCTGCATCAGTCCGAGAACAGAGGTTTTAAATCTGCGTGTACGTCGCCTGTCCGTTGCAGATTGCCTTGGAAATGTCAGGGTGTTCTCCTGCCGAAATATCGGCGGTCGCTGAAAGTGTTACCTGGCTGAATTCCCGGAAGTTATTTGAAAGTTGTATACACCAAGAGAAACTCAGGTCTCTGAAGGGCATATACTGCGCCACAGAGCAGCGCACGCTGGATGACTCGAGAGAGGCGACTGGTTGTGAATCCACTCCAATGGCAACTATAAACATGTGTGTCGAGCTGTTCCGCAGCGATGCAGATGCTGTACCACTGCCGATGGAGAACGTTCTGAACATCTTCAATAGAAAAACATGAAAACATCGTGAGTAATGTCGTGACCACCGAGCGAGGTGGCCCAGTGGTACGACACTGGACCCGCATTCGGAAGGAAGACAATTCAGACAAGCGTCCGGTCATCCTGATTTAGGTTTTCCATCACATGGGACATTCCATTTCGGAAATCGTTAAGGAATACAACAGTCCGCGATCCTTAGCCTCAAGAGTGTGTCGAGAATACCAAATTTCAGGTGTTACTCCCACCACGGAAAACGAAGTGACCAACGGCATCCACTTCACGATCGAGAGCAGCTGCGCCTGTGAAGAATAGTGAGTGCGAACAGAGAAGCAGCACTGTGTATAATAACCGTAGATGATGATGATGATGTTTGGCTGGTGTGGCGCTCAACTGCGCGGTTATCAGCGCCAGTACAAATTCCCAACCGTTGCTCGGTCCAATATCGCCACTTTCATGTATGAGAATGAAGTGATGACTACAACACAATCACCCACTCATCTCGAGGCCGGGAATCGAACCCGGGACCCCATGCTCGGGAAGCGAGAACGCTTCGGACGTAATAACCGTAGAAACCGTAGAAATCACTGTGCGACATACGACAATTGTATCCGTTAGGACAGTGCTGCGAAATTTGGCGTTAATGAGCTGTGGCAGCTGACGACCCATGCGAGTGCCTTTGCTAACAGCATGACATCGCCTGCAGCTCCTCGCCTGGGCTCGTGACCATATCGGTTGGACGCTAGACACTGGAAAACCGTGGCCTGGTCAGATGAGTTCCGATTTCAGTTGGTAAGAACTGATGGCAGGGTTGGAGTGTGGCGTAGACCCCACGAAGTAATGGACCCCAGGTTGTCAACAACGCACTATGCTAGCTGGTGGTGGCTCCATAATGTCAAAATCTTGTGGGTTGTGTTGACATGGAATTGACTTGGTTTTCTGGTTCAACTGAACCGGTCAATGACTGTAAATGGTTATGTTCGGCTATTTGGAGACCACCTGCAGCCTTTCATGGACTTCATGTTCCCAAGATGTCGTTTCACCTGGTCACAATTGTTCGCGATAGGTTTGAAGAACATTCTGGATAATTCGAGCGAATGGTCCGGCCATTCAGATCACCCGACATGAATTCCGTCGAACATTTATGGGACATTTTCGTTATTATGGCTCGGTATTTCTGCAGGAGATATCCAATGGCTTGCGGAGTCCATGCTAATTCGAGTCGCCGCGCTACGATGGACAAAATGAGGCCCGACATGGTATTGGGAGGTATCCTGTTAATTTTGTTAGCTCAATGTAAATTTTACTTAATTTAAATATCTTCATAGGTATTAAACACGACGGGCACAAGCTATGTATGGGAAATGCATATGAAACTTGGCAACTGGGTTTGTGGACGATGGGCTTCCAGTTGTGCAATCCAAGTGCATCAGTGCTTGTCTTCTAAGCTTCGTGTGCATGGCTTACTTCCAAGAGCAGTGTCTAGTAATAGTTGATATTTGTTCCAGAATACCTAAGCACCACGCTATCTTAAGGTTCATGAATAATTCACGTAGTTAAGTGCGTCGCTAGAAGTGAAAGTAAAAGACTTCTGTCCCTGTTTCTGGCCGGTCTGCAACTCCCGTTGCGTTATTTTATCCCGGGACAAAAAGGCTGTCTAGAGCGTAGGATGAAAAACAACTACTTTATTTGAGTGAAGAGAAAAAAGAAATAACTGTTGGTACCCAGTTGTCGCGAGGCTCTGCGTGAGAAAGTGTAGCTGCACTCTGTTTCCCAGCGTCTAGGTCAGGACAATGCCAGAGTGACGAGTGCAAGCCTTGGGCAAGCTCCGCGCGGAAGTGGTTTGCTGTCGACTTCCTCCGCGCTTTGTCGAAACCACCCGCTACGTAGTTATTCACAAACACGAGCATTCCATAGGTCAGCTAACGGTCTCTTAACAAGCAGTATATAAGATGATGAACAGGGAAACAGAGAGAATTAACGATTGCTCCCGCAGTTGCTCCCCAGACTGTGTAAGTGCAACAGAAATCAGATATTCTGCAGCTGTTCCTTTATGATGCGCTGCATAAGAGTGGCAGGACATTACGTGACACCCAAATAACTGTGTAGATTTGTCAGGGTGCTCTCACAGAAAAAATAACTTCAGACTTAACAACAGCTATGAAAACAACAGCAGTCTGCATTGTCGTAGTTATTACATGTTGTTTTTAATTGACCATACACAATCCGCATAATAAATTCCATTATAAACGTTTAATTTTCATACTTCCCCGGGTTAATCATCAAAATATTATGCATAGGTGTATATAATACCATTATAGGCAGTATGCAAGCCTCTTAACGAGAGAGGTCAATCCAGAAATAAATAGCGTAAGATAACAATAAAAATTAAAATGTGTTCAACACGCTGGCATGGCAGATAGGCTAATATTGACATCTCGTGGAAATCGGGTTTTCTGCCGGTTATCAGCGTCTTCCAAACACGATATTTCGACGTCAAGTCTTATTTGCGTCGATTGTCCTGATCTGAGCAGCATCCCTTCTATGATTTATCACTGGCTTGCCAAGATTTTGATGTAGGCTCTTCAGTCTTCCTTCACCTTCCATGTTTACAATGGAAATTTGCATGTAGTTTTCAAGGGCTACAAAATGAACCTTCTAGAAGGGTCTGAAGAATATGAACAGTCCTGCCTAAATTCAAAAGATTTGTTGAACGATCAGCTTGAACTAAAAACTGACACATTTTAATATTTTTATTGTATTTTATCCTACATAAATAGTAAAAATTAGTCCTTTCCTTTTGGGTATTAGAAATATATGCCATATTTTTCAAGTATGTTATATATAACGTCTTTACATACCTTAGTTATCCTTTTTGTTTGCTTTTATACATGTTCTTTGCTGCTAGTACAATAACTTGAATATCTACATAAATGTATTCATTGACTGTGAATTATAAATCTGTCAATCTCCGTTTATAATAATCGCATACAATATGTACATTTTTAGATATGTCATGGCATTATGATTCTGTGCAGAAGATAATGACATCTGATAAGCCAATTCTAAGAAAGCTTTTTAATACACTTCTTATACTTTACATACATGCATGCCCAATAACAAATGATTTAAAATATCCGTAATTTTATAGGCTCCTGAAATTGAGAGATTAATCTGTTGAAATCAGTAAAGCGAAAGACTCTGTGCATCAGTAAAGCGAAAGACCCTGTGCATCTGAGGACTCAAATTTATTCTGAAATGTAGTATACCACAGTTGCTGAGAAAATACACTCCTGGAAATAGAAAAAAGAACACATTGACACCGGTGTGTCAGACCCACCATACTTGCTTCGGACACTGCGAGAGGGCTGTACCAGCAATGATCACACGCACGGCACAGCGGACACACCAGGAACCGCGGTGTTGGCCGTCGAATGGCGCTAGCTGCGCAGCATTTGTGCACCGCCGCCGTCAGTGTCAGCCAGTTTGCCATGGCATACGGAGCTCCATCGCACTCTTTAACACTGGTAGCGTGCCGCGACAGCGTGGACGTGAACCGTATGTGCAGTTGACGGACTTTGAGCGAAGGCGTATAGTGGGCAGGCGGGAGGCGGGGTGGACGTAGCGCCGAATTGCTCAACACGTGGGGCGTGAGGTCTCCACAGTACATCGATGTTGTCGCCAGTGGTCGGCGGAAGGTGCACGTGCCCGTCGACCTGGGACCGGACCACAGCGACGCACGGATGCACGCCAAGACCGTAGGATCCTACGCAGTGCCGTAGGGGACCGCACCGCCACTTCCCAGCAAATTAGGGACACTGGGGTATCGGCGAGGACCATTCGCAACCTTCTCCATGAAGCTGGGCTACGGTCCCGCACACCGTTAGGCAGTCTTCCACTCACGCCCCCACATCGTGCAGCCCGCCTCCAGTGGTGTCGCGACAGGCGTGAATGGAGGGACGAATGGAGACGTGTCGTCTTCAGCGATGAGAGTCGCTTCTGCCTTGGTGCCAATGATGGTCGTATGCGTGTTTGGCGCCGTGCAGGTGAGCGCCACAATCAGGACTGCATACGACCGAGGCACACAGGGCCAACACCTGGCATCACGGTGTGGGGAGCGATCTCCTACACTGGCCGTACACCTCTGGTGATCGTCGAGGGGACACTGAATAGTGCACGGTACATCCAAACCGTCATCGAACCCATCGTTCTACCATTCCTAGACCGGCAAGGGAACTTGCTGTTCCAACAGGACAATGCACGTCCGCATGTATCCCGTGCCACCCAACGTGCTGTAGAAGGTGTAAGTCAACTACCCTGGCCAGCAAGATCTCCGGATCTGTCCCCCATTGAGCATGTTTGGGACTGGATGAAGCGTCGTCTCACGCGGTCTGCACGTAAAGCACGAACGCTGGTCCAACTGAGGCGCCAGGTGGAAATGGCATGGCAAGCCGTTCCATAGGACTACATCCAGCATCTCTACGATCGTCTCCATGGGAGAATAGCAGCCTGCATTGCTGCGGAAGGTGGATATACACTGTACTAGTGCCGACATTGTGCATGCTCTGTTGCCTGTGTCTATGTGCCTGTGGTTCTGTCTGTGTGATCATGTGATGTATCTGACCCCAGGAATGTGTCAATAAAGTTTCCGCTTCCTGGGACAATGAATTCACGGTGTTCTTATTTCAATTTCCAGGAGTGTAGCTGTTCTGGCGTAACCACAAGCGCCGGAGCGAGGATGTGGAACGCAAGAGCAAAGAAGGTGGTGAGGAAAAATCGGCCAATGGTGTGTGGAATTGGACCGCGCCGCGCCAAGAGCGACACCTGGAAGAAGGGAGTTAAGCATCGGCCCTGCTAGCTTCGAGTACTCAGATTAGCCGAGCCTGCAACAAAAATTTGTGCTACGCTATCAGATTGTCGTGATCCGTATCAAGTGCTCACTTGGACTTTGTGTATAGCAAGAGCTTTACCGTTTTCATATCGTCACTCGTTTGCGACTACTATTAGTGAATCTCCACAGTTAAGTATTGTCAATTTGCTTTCTAGAAATAAAACTACTAATGTTATTTGTTTGAATTGTTTTATAGCATTACGAGAACGCTGCATCCCATAGGCACCCTATTAGCGACGAGTGGGCAAGACCCCACAATAGCAGCTAGGAATAAAATAGTGACGAAGGATATACTTTTCCCTGCTGGTGATCCTGAGATGCTTCGTCTGTTGATACCTGTGTGGACGACTCTGACACCTGGCTACGTATCCCCACTCATTGTCCTGGCGTGTCGGTTAGTCTCACTACTGCCATGATGTCCTATTCCGAGGCTGTCCTCTCCTTACAAATAAAATGTCTGCAGCGTCTGTAATTAGACTCCATGCCCAGTAGCATACACACAGAAGCAAAATAAGCTTAAGTTGTCGTTCATCGGCCATGTTTGCAAACTGCGGACTGTCATTATGCTCGATAAATGACTTTTCATAATCCGATCGTATGCAAATACACAAAATTAAATAGATAGTAAATAATGAAAGAAGACACTGACATTCATCTGAAGTTTTATTTTTCTCTCATCCATTTCGCTGAGGCTACACATTGGTGAAATCTTGAATCTTTTTCTACTTAGGTCTTCAACCATCAGGTCGGTTGAAATCAACTCGCCCTGTTTTCCAGTACAGGTGACGCAGCTGGTATCCTCCACGAAGTGTTTGATGTGCTCTAGTCTCGGTCTGCCCCTCGTGTTCCTCCTCTCCGTTGTCCCATTCAGTGATCTCTTTAATGACACAATCATGTCTCAGCAGACGGCCGACCCATGCGTCCCTTCCGTGATGGATAAGCTTTCAGAGACACGGCTTCCCTTCCACCACTCTGTGGAGCATCTCTTCATTTGCTGCCTTGTCCATCCAGGCAATCTTTAGCATTCTACAGTAGCACCACATCTCAGATACTATTATGTAGTGTTTTTCTGTTTCTGCGAGTGTACATGTTTCACTTTGGTACAGCAAGACATTTCAAACAAACGCCTTTTTTTCGTACCTCCTGATATTTTTCTCTATGTAGCAGGAAGTGAAAGGGTAGATTCAGCTTGTAATATCTTTCTTTGATATTCCAACTGATGTAATTTTACTCCATATGGGGCGAAGGATTCGTCAGCCTCCAGTCATTTATTGTAAAGTGAGTACTGAGAAACAGTGTTGTGTCTTCTCACCAGTATGATTTTTGTGTTAGCTTTACTAATTTTCATGTTATAGGAAGAGCTGAGGAGGTTTCCATCTGTGCCACCATCGAGATAGTAGAAGGTGAAACCAAAAATAGTGTTAAGTAGACAAACACCGTTTCTCAGAGCTTACTTAACGATGAACGACTAGAGACTGTCGAATTCTTCGCCTAGGTAGGAGGTAAAACTGTGAGTACATCAGACAGAAGATCAAAGATGGATACTGCAATCCGAATCTACCAGGCAAAGTCTGCTTCCACACTGTTTCACAGATAGTACGCAAACATAACTTCATAATAGTGTTACAGGCACAGTTTCGTCAAATGCCGCTCGATACCTACAAACAGAATCTACATTCAGAACGAGAGAGTGTGGGAGGCCAAAATGAGCGGTTTTCTGTGGTCAAGTACTTCAGCGTGCTCAGGTGGATTCGAAGGGAGACTAGAATTTAAGGTCTAGTCGACAACGAGGTCATAAGAGACGCATCACCTGCTTTGACTGAGAAGATGAGGAAGGAAATCGGCCATGCCCTTTTTAACCATGAGAAACCTAATTCTGGTTGCCGGACGGGTCATTGATATTCAGTCGCTCCTAATGCGGAACCTACTCGTACGTCTCAATCACGACGATATCTCGCACGTTTAGGTACATAGGCGGCATACACTGAGGTGACAGAAGCCGGCAGGTGTGGCCGAGCGGTTCTAGTCGCTTCAGTCTGAAGCCGGTACGGTAGCTCAACGTGTTTGGTCAGAGAGCTGGTTGGCCTCTGCAATAAAGAACCGAGTGGAAGGATGAAGAAACGAACTTACACGGATGTCATGTACGTCCGCAACGACCAAACCCAACGATAAAAAAAAAAAGTCTGGAGCCGCGCTATCGCTTCGGTCGCAGGTTCGAATCCTGCCTCGGGCATGGATTTGTGTCATGTCCATAGTGCTCAGAGCCATTCTTTTTATTGAGGTGACAAAATTCATGTGATAGCGACATCCACATATACAGATGGCGGTAGTATCGCGTACACGAACTATAAAAGGATAGTGCCCTAGTGGAGCGGCCATTTGTACACGTACTCAGGAACTTCGTGTGAAAATGTTTCCGACTTGATTACAGCAGCACGCGGAATGGTAGTTGGAGCTAGACGCATGGGACATTCCATTTCCGAAATCGTTTGCGAATTCATTATTCCGAGATCCGCAGTGTCAAGAGTGGGCCGTAAATACCAAATTTCAGGCATTGTCTCTCACCATGGGCAACGCAGAGATTAGAGAAACAAGTGACAAATAAGGGTGTTTTTGAGACTCGACAAATTTTTAATAAGTCAATGAGGGAGAAACTGTTCTTTTAAATGTATGTAGATAGAAAGGTCATCACTGAACGACCGAGAGCAGTGGCGATTGCTTAGACTTGTCAGTGCTAACAGACAAGCAACACTGCCTGAAATAACCGCAGAAATCAAAATGGGACGTACGACGAACGAATCCGTTAGGACAGTGCGGCGAAATTGGCGTCTATGGCAGCAGACGACCGATGCTAGTGCCTTTGCCAACAGCACAACATCGCCTGCAACGCCTCTCCTGGGATCGTGACCGTATCGATTAGACCCTAGACGACAGGAAAATTGTGAGCTGGTCACTTGAGTCCGAATCTGAGTTAGTAAGAGCTCAATGTAATGTTCGAGTGTGGTTCGTATCCCACAAAGCCGTTAACCTAAGTTGTCTACCTCTATGCAAGCTGGTGGTAGCTTCATAATGTTGTGGGTTGTGCTCACATGGGAAAGACTTGATCCTCTGGTCCAAATGAACCTATCATTGACTGGAAATGGTTATGTTCGGCTACTTGGAGACCATTTGCAGCCCTCCATGAACCTCATCTTCCCAAACGCCGATGTCTTGACATTGGGCCGCAGTTATTTACAAGTGGTATGAAGGACATTCTAGACAATTCGAGCGTATGATTTGGACACCCAGGTCGTTCAACATGAATCCCATCAAACATTTATGGAATATAATGGAGAGGTTCGTGTACATCCTGCACTGGTGACACTTTCGCAATTATGGACGGCTATAGAGGCAGCATGGCTCAATATTTCTGCAGGACGTTCCAGCGATTTGTGTCCATGCCAGTTCGAATTGCTGCACTTCGTCGCGCAAAAGGAAGTGCGACACAATGCTAGGAGGTATCCCATGAGTGTTGTCACCTCAGTGTAAATCTGTTGGTTTCACTGTGGATAATTCGTGAAACATCATTAATTCAAAAATACACTTATTTCCCAAGAGAACAGTTACTAAATGAGTACAACTGACTTCAAACTCACTGCTCTTCGTGACACTGCCATAATCAACTGATTGCCCAATTCATTTTTGACAAGCTGCCTTGGTCCCGGCGGAGGTTCGAATCCTCCCTCGGGCATGGGTACGTGTGTTTGTCCTTAGGATAATTTAGGTTAAGTAGTGTGTAAACTTAGGGACTGATGACCTTAGCAGTTAAGTCCTATAAGATTTCACACACATCTGAACATTTTTGAACAAGCTGCCTCGCGTTCTTCGGCCGATGTTGGACGATTTTCCTGACGTTTCGCCAGACGAGTGGCTCCATTGCTGGTGGTGGACTGGAGTCGAGCTTACGGCCGCAAATTATATGCACTCGGCGCGCAACGTCCAAGGGCTTTTCCGCAGTCATTACCGTTGCGGTTCTCCCCTTGCTACCTGCAACGGTCATTCGCTGCCCTCGAGAATTCAAGATCCGTTCACATCGAGGTTTTCTTCTTTCTTGTTGACGCTATTTTCATGTTTGTTGTATTTCCTTAGTTTCCCTGAACAAGCGGGTGTGATAGCGCTTCTCTACAGCATAAACCACTGTGTCGGCAAATTTTACTATGTGATTACCGAGCGAAGTGGCGCAGACGTTACCACAATGGTCTCGCATTCTGGAAGACAACGGTTCAAACCGCGTTCGGCCATCCAGATTCAGTTTTTCTGGGATTTCCCTAAAATCGCTTCATGCAAATGCCAGCAAGGTTCTTTTGACACGGCACGGCCGACTTCCATGCCCATCCTTCTGTAATTCGATGGGACCGTTGACCTCGCTATTTAGTTACCATTCACAAACCAACCAACCAACAAATCTATGTGATCAGCGCGTGCTCCACCACGGCTGATTTCTTCATATGTCCCAGCCTGCAATGCCCGTTATGTTCGGTGATCCTGGTGTTGAAATATTGTCCAGCCATTCCAACATAGACCTTCCACATGTACTTAGTGTGGGGAATATCCCCAGCATTGCAAGAAGTCCTTTTCTCCTTTGCCGATCTGAGACACTCTTTGACCTTCTTTGTCCATTTATAAACAGTCTTTATGCCGTGTTTGCTCTACATACGGCGGATTCTGCCCGTCAATCGTAGAATGTATGGCAGAATGGTCGTAGCCAACATTTCTTTTCCTGGTATGTCACTTCGCCGAGTGTCTGATTCCGTGACACTTCTTACGTAACTGACGGAGTACCCATTACTCCTAAGAACACTTTCTAGATGTTGCGTCACGCGTCAGTGGTGCTGCCGCTCACATATTCGTCTTGTTCGCGTTGTTGTTGTTGTTGTTGTTATGGTCTTCAGTCCACAGACTGGTTTCATGCAGTTCTCCATGCTACTCTATCCTGTGCAAGCTTCCTCAACTTCCAGTACCTACTGCAACCTACGAGTACATCCTTCTGAATCTGTTTAGTGTAATCATCTCTTGGTCTCCCTCTAGCATTTTTACCCTCCACGCTGCCCTCCAATATTAAATTGGTGATCCCTTGATGCCTCAGAACATGTCCTACCAACCTATCCCTTCTTCTAGTCCAGTTGTGCCACAAATTTGTTTTCTCCCCAATTCTATTCATTACCTCCTCATTAGTTATGTGATCTACCCATCTAATCTTCAGCATTCTTCTGCAGCACCACATTTCGAAAGCTTTTATTCTCGTCTTGTCTAAACTCTTTATCGTCCACGTTTCACTTCCATACATGACTACACTCCATACAAATATTTTCAGAAACGACTTCCTGGTACTTAAATGTATACTCGATGTTAACAAATTTCTCTTCTTCAGAAAGGCTTTCCTTGCCATTGACAGTCTTCATTTTATATCCTCTCTACTTCGACCATCATCAGTTATTTTGCTCCCCAAATGGCAAAACTCACTTACTACTTCAAGTGTCTCATTTCCTAATCTAATTCCATCAGCATCACCCGATTTAATTCGGCTACAGTCCATTATCCTTGCTTTCCTTTCGTTGCTGTTCATGTGATATCCTTATTTAAAGACACTGTCCATTCAATTCAGCTGCTCTTTCAGGTCCTTTGCTGTCTCTGACAGAATTACAATGTCATCGGGGAACCTTAAAGTTTTTATTTCTTCTCCATGGATTTTAATTCCTACCTAGTTCGCGTTACGAGCTTATTAATCATGGCTGTTTTCTGGCTCGAGTAGTGATTTGACAGTTTGTTCTGGTATCGGACCGTGTGTGTCGGTTTTCGATAAGCGCTGCCCCAGGTGCCATGGTAAATTTTTTTGGTGGCAAGGAGATTGCTCAGGTGTCATAGGAAGTGACCGAGCCGTTCCACACCGTTCCTTCACACAAGGAAGGTATCGTCGACGTATCTGTTCCACACCCTAAGTTCACAAGGTGCCAAGTCATCCATCTGTGCTTCGAAATGTTTCGTGAAGAAGTTGGTCAGGACTGAGCCGACACACACAAACTGTCAAATCACCACCCGAGCCATAAAAGATGCATGACTCGAGCAAGACGAATATGTGATCCGCAGCGCTTCAGGCGCGAGAGGCAACATATAGAAAGGGTACTGAAGAGCGATGGATACTCCATCGGTTACATAGGGAATGTCATAGAATCAAACATATTTGTCATTAGCTCTAGACGGGCTAGTGACCCAAAATTAGCGAAAGAAGCGACAAACTCAGGGAATTTTTTCAAAGATTAAAAATTTGTAATATGTCATTGTGGGAGAAACAGTTCTTTAAATGTTTACAGATAGAAAGGTTATCGTAGTAAAATAGTTAAAAAATGACAGGAAGTACTGGAGCCTTACAAAGTTGCTGCCTTCAATTACTGATGATCCATCATCACTAGTGTATTCAAGGGCTCCACGCTGTGTCGTTGTACCACCGAATCACGACTGTCTGATTTAGATACGTTTATATAGTTCTCAGATGCGAAGGCCTGTCTTTGAACTACACGGCAAACAGAAAAATGCTAACCGCTATCTCACGTGGTGTTCAAAGCAATGCCGCATCATTATTGGCATAAATGTTTCTCCAGTATCATGTTGTGTATGGAAGCTTGAGGACTGTCTTCTGGACGCCAGTTTCTGGCACACCGACGTCCGACCGAGAAATACTGTCGTAGAGGAGACACCATGTGGTCCTTTTTCTTTAAGCTCTGTCACTATAGAAGGTTGAGAGGATATTCTGAAAGCTTACAGGCTGTCTGCGATAGCAGAGCAATTCCAAAATGGGCATTGAGTGAATCATCACGAAAGTAATCTTCATGTACACTGTTCAACTAGAGGAATGTACTTTAGACTTGCACAGAACTATTGGTCTATGGGGCAATCGAAAAACAAAACTCATGAACGTTTGCCCTCGTCTTAATTCTCCGTAAAGACATGATCCATTTGCGAAGAAGATTTTTCTATTAGTAATCTGAAGTGCGTTGAGAAGTGTGGAGTCTGTTATCAAGACTCGGTACGACGGATACACATAAGACTGCATGTTGTGAGGTGGATTCAAAATTTACATGGAATGTAGTTTTGTTTGTACCTCTACACATTTTTCTACATATTTTCTAACATTATTGACGTATGTCAGATTCCTTTTTACGTTCGCAAGCTTCTTAAAAAGCGGATAAAGCCCGCGCTAGCGCTTTCAGCGCTAAGTTGTATTATGTTTAAGAGTTTTCGCTGTATATTCAGAGCAGCAGCGTCGACAGAATTCCCGTCTCCCTTTAGCTGCTGGCTGCGCCCCAGCAAATTCCTTCCGTTGTTTGCCATCCTCTAGTCTCACACCTACGTAGGGCGAGTGCTGAGAGTGAGGTGCAGACATCCGAGAATATGGCGCGTCATGCCGTTTTCCAGCTGGAAGGTTGCCGCATATTACAGTGAAGTTGCGAGCTCTGGAGATATATGGTTACTACTGCCGTACAGGTTCTGTTTGTCAACGGTGACAGTGCTGCACGCTGCGTGAGAATGTCTCTTGTCAGAAGACATCTCGCTTGCACCTGGGCCCAACAGAGCTGCCCAGCTGATCTTTCAAGCAGCAGAAATAACTGGGCAAAACAAGCCACATATATCTTCTCACAGTATCTATCTATCTACATCTACACGATTACTCAGCTATTCACAATAAAGTTCCTGGCAGATGGTTCAATGAGCCAGCTTCATGCTGTCTCTCTACCGTTCCACTCTCGAACGGCACGCAGAGAAAACGAGCACTTAAATTTTTCTGCGCGAGCCCTGATTTCTCTTATTTTATCGTGATGATCGTTTCCTCATATGTAAGTGAGTACCAATAGAATATTTTCGCAATCGGAGGAGAAAACTGGTGATTGAAATTTCATGAGAACATCCCGTCGCATCGAAAAACGCCTTTATTTTCATAATTGCCACTCCAATTCATGTATCTTGCCTGTGACACTATCTCCCCTATTTCGCGATAATACAAAACGAGCTGTCATTCTTTGTACTTTTTCGATGTCTTCCGTCAGTCCCACATGATGCGGATCCCACACCGCACAGCAATACTCCAGAATAGGGCGGACAAGCGTAGTGTAAGCAGTCTCTTTGGTAGACTTGTTGCACCTTCCTAGTGTTCTGCCAATGAATCGCAGTCTTTGGTTTGCTCTACCCACAATATTATCTAGTGATCGTTCCAATTTACGTTATTTGTAATTGTAATCCCTAAGTATTTAGTTGAATTTACAGCCTTGAGATTTGTGTGACTTATCGCGTAATCGACATTTAGCTGATTTCTTTTAGTACTCATGTGAATAACTTCACACTTTTCTTTATTCAGGGTCAATTGCCACTTTTCGCACCACACAGATATCTCATCTGAATAATTTTGCGATTCGTTTTGGTTATCTGAGACTTTACAAGGTGCTAAATGACAGCATCATCTGCAAACAATCTAAGACAGCTACTCTGATTGTCTCCTATGTCGTTAATATGGATGAGAAACAATAGAAGGCCTATAACACTTTCTTGCGGAACGCCGGATATTACTTCTGTTTTACTCGATGACTTTCCGTCTATTACTATGAACTCCGACCTTTTTGACAGGAAAGTTGCACAGCTGAGACGATGCTCCGTAGAAGTGCAGTTTGGCTAGAAGACGCTTGTGAGAAATGGTGTCGAAAGCCTTCTGGAGATCTAAAAATATGGAATCAATTTGACATCCCCTGTCGATTGAACTCATTACTTCATGAGTATAAAGAGCTAGTTGTGTTTCACAAGAACGATATTTTCTGAATCTGTGCTGACTATATGCCAATAAATCGTTTTGTTCGAGGTACTTCATAACGTTCGAATACAGTATATGTTCTAAAACCCTACTGCAAATCGACGTTAGCGATTCACAATAACAAACAGCATGCACTGCAATCTGTTGGAATTCAGTCGCAAAAGGAAACAAGAAGCAGTAAAACATAGAAAACAGCGTTATACATGTTATAAAAACTCACGTTTTATGATCAAAAGCTTTGGTCATTAATATGGGATGGGTCCACTCTTCGCCTTAGTGACTCTGGAGGGAACACTTCCACTGATGTGTGCGAATGTCTGTGCAGAAACAGCAGCACATTTGTCCTCAAGAGCTGAAACCAGAGGAGGTAGTGATATTCGACGCCAGTGTTTGGAGTGACTCATCCCAAAGGTGTTCAGTTAGGTTCTGAGCGGGACCCTTTTCAGGCTAGTCCATGTCGTGACCCTATTATTCACAACTCATTACCCCACAAATACTGCTATATAACAGGCTATATTGTCATCCTTTTACAATCATCTTCTCCGGAATGTTCCTCTAAGCGATTTTAAGCGCAGTAAGGGGACCACACTGTAACCACCAAAGACACTTCCATACCACCACCTGATCCATTCTTCACTACTGACTCTACACATAATGCGAGCTAAAGTTCTCCACACATTCGACATATCCAAACCTTTCCACTGGATTGACACTGGTATTCATCACTCCAAATCACTCTTTTGCAGCAACCACTGTCCAGTGACTTCGCTCTTTAAATCACTTCGAACATCGCTTAGTACTGACTGCAGAAATGTGTGACTAGGAGCTGTTCAGCCATTGTATCCCATTCTTTTCTAATCTCCCCACACACAATCATTGTGCTAGCTGGACTGCTGCAGCACTTTGGAACTCACGAGTGACTTCTTCCACTGAATTCACGTGACTTTTTACAACGACGCTCCGCTACGCTCGTCGATTCCTGTCGGTCAGTACACGAGGTCTTGACGCAGATGTTGTTTCCTTCGCATTCCTACATCACCAGCACGCCTTGGGCAGCTGTAGAAGGGCTGAAATGTCCTTGATGGATTTGTTTCTCAGGTGACATACAACGACCAGTTCACGTTCGAATTCACCGAGCTCTCCGGAACGAACCATTTTGCTGTTAGTGCTCCTCTACTAGAAACACAACTCTCACCGCTTCGTTTTATACCGGCGGGACCGCTTCTCGTGATATCTAGTGGTCAGCTCCGCAGCCGAGAGGTCTCAGGCGCTGCAGTCATGGACTGTGCGGCTGGTCCCGGCGGAGGTTCAAGTCCTCCCACGGCCATGGGTGTGTGTGTTTGTCCTTAGGGTAATTTAGGGTAAGCAGTGTGTAAGGTTAGGGACTAATCACCATAGCAGTTGAGTCCCATAACATTTCACACACATTTGAACATTTTTGGTTAGTTCCGCATTAATAGAGGTATCCAGATACTGGTGGTCAGATGGTGTATTTTGTTCACTACCGCTGTTTTAATTACTACACACGCGAGTTAATGTTTTCATTTTATTAAAACACAAAGTTTCTGCACTCAGATTGTATGTTATCGTAATGCGTCTCTTTGATTGTGTGTCAGAGTCGAGCGGTGTTTAAAAATTACTGAGTTAATTGCAATTAGATTAACGTAAACATATGACTAAGAATGGCGTAGTATCAATATATGGCTCACGGGTCTGCCGCCATCCTACAGTATTTCTTCAAAGCATCTGCTCGACATCATCAGGTAGGTGCTCCTGTTTATGCCTAACCTCAGATGTAACACACTACTGCTATGTAAAGGACATTCACCTTCATGAAAGTATTTACGACCTGCTTTAGACCCAGCAGCTATAAGATTTTCAAAAAAGTAAGAAAAAAATAATCACGCTTGCAACTGTAGTTGGAACCCTCAATCGAGGTTGTGGCAATATATGACGTTAAAATTTATCCACGTTATTTGGATGTTATTTGAGGACTGCTACTGTATTGTAAGATTTTATAAAATGGTATATACTGCCACAGCCACTTGTTACGAATGTTTTAGTAGCACGACGCGTATTGGCAGCACGCTGTCATCACCAGATCCATTTTAAGTTACTTTTACATTTTAATTAACATGGAGTAAGGCTAGTTTCCTATTCTGTGTGTGCCAGTGAGGATATGTGTCAGAAAAGACACCTGTTCACGAAGATAAATGCACTATGTCATCTAAACTATTCGGACACCTGGCTGAAAATGAATTACCAGTTCGTGGTACCCTCTATCGGTAAATCCTGGAATTCATTATGGTGTTGGCCCACCCTTAGCCTTAATGACAGCTTCCACTCTCGCAGGCATATGTTCAGTCAGGTTCTGGAAGGTTTCTTGGAGAATGGTAGCCCATTCTTCACGGAGTGCTGCACTGAGGGAAGGTATCGATATCAGTCGGTGAGGCCTGGCACGAAGTCGGTGTTCCAAAACATCCCAAAGGTGTTCTACAGGATTCAGGTCAGGATTCTGTGCAGATCAGTCCATCACAGGGATGTTATTGTCGTATAACCACTCCGCCACAGGCAGTGCATTATGAATAACTGCTCGATTGTGCTGAATGATGTAATCGCCATCCCCGAATTGCTATTCAACAGTGGAAAGACCTGTGCCGTGATAGTGCCACACGCAAAACAACAAGGGGTGCAAGCCGCCTCCGTGGAAAACAACACCGCCTCCGAATTTTACTGTTCGTTCTACACACGCTGGCAGATGACGTCCACCGGGCGTTCGCCATACTCACACCCTGCCATCGGATCTCCACATTGTGTACCGTGATTCGTCACTCCACACAACATTTTTCCACTCGTCAATCGACCAACAGTTACGCTCCTTACACCGAGCGGGGCGTCGTTTTGCATTTACCGGCGTTATGTGTGTTTTATGAGCAGCCGCTCTACAATGAAATCCAAGTTTTCTTACCTCCCGCCTAATTGTCATAGTGCTTACAGTGGATCTTGATGCAGTTTGGAATTCCTGTGTGATGATCCAGATAGAGATCTGCCTATTACACATTACGACTCTCTTCAACTGCCGGTGGTCTCTGTCAGTCAACAAACGAGGTCGGCCTGTACGCTTTTGTGCTGTACATATCCATTCAGGTTTCCACTTCACTATCACATAGGAAACAGTGGACCTAGGGATGTTTAGGAGTGTGGAAATCTCTCGTACAAACGTATGACACAAGTAACACTCAAAAAGTGACCACGTCCGAAGTCCGTGAGTTCCGCGGAGCGCGCCATTCTGCTCTCTCACGATGTCTAATCATTACTGATGTCGCTGATATGGAGTACTTGGCGGTAGGTGGCAGCATAATGTACCTAATATGAAAAACGTATGTTTTTGGGGGTGTCCGGATACTTTTGATCACATAGTGTGCACATTATGTCATTAAATGGTTAGTTGTTTTTTTACTTCATTTACTTACATTTTTGTTGGTCATTTTGTTGTGTGGCACACAGAGTACAGTAACGAATACACCACAACTTAGCACTTTCACAATTATTTAACATCAATGTAAAGATCTCAAAAGCGAAGATAAGATAGTTTCTATTGCCAAAACAGTAGTGTACAGTGAAGATGAAACATTTACATGTAGATGTATTAATGTCATGGCAAAGATGAAGTGAGTAGTTGGTAAGGAAGCATTGGAGACGTTTTTAAAGAAATTAATATTATTACTTTCGATTTTGTCATTTAGAAACGTCTCCGTGTACTGCACTATGCATGAATGTTTCCAGTTTTTCATATAACTGGAAATATTCATTCATGGCACAGAACATGGAGACATGTTACTAAATGACAGACTTGAAAGGAATAATATTAACTTTGCAGTTACATGAAGAATTGGAAATATTCATTCATGGCGCAGTACATGGAGACTTGTTACTAAACGATAAACTTGAAAGTAATAATAATTAAAAACTTCTCCAATGTTGAATGCCTATTTCATTGGAAAAAAATGGTCTTTTCTTATTACTCCCTTTATATTTGCCATGACCTTAATACATCTAGATATAAATGTGTCATTTTCACTGTACACTGCTGTTACAGCAATAGAAATTATTTTATCTTAGCTATTGAGATTCTTTGGATTGATGTAAACAAATGATTGTGAAAGTGTTAAGTTGTGACGCATTTGTTACTGTTCTCTGTGTGCCAGACAACAAAATGATCAATAAAAATGTATGTAAATGCACTAACAAAGTGACTAATCATGTTTTTCACATAATGCATACACTGTAATATATTTATCTTCCTGAACAGGCGTTTTTTTCTGACACATAAGCTCCAGGCTCACACAGCAAAAGAAACTAGCCTCACTTCATATTAATTACAATGGAGAAGTAACTGTATATGGGCATGATGATGACAGCATGTTGCTGAAACGTGTCGTGCTAATAAAAAATTAGTAACAAGTGGGGTTGCAGCATTTATTATTTCATAAAAATGTGTGACGTTGATCAGCAAATAATGTGTCCATGAAACCACACACTGAATGTATTCTGTATTCATCTTCAAAAACCAAGTGAAATGAAACTGCTCGACAGAGGATTTTATTAAATCACTGCCTGTCAATCAATAATGCTTCGGGCGACACCTCCTCCCGTCCTTGTCCAGTTCAGTTAGTGTTTCCTGAGCGTGGCGTAGGTGGGACGGGCTGTGCTATTCTGTTCTTTGCTACACACTGTCGTTCTTTTACTGCTTACTGAATTGCGTAACACGTCTGTCATAGTTGAAACATGCCTGGCTTTATGTAAGCCGAGCTCGCTGACGTTGCATCTTGCTTATGATAGCCCTGCTGCCATGGTTTGTTGCGTCAGGGTTCTGCAAACAAACGACTACAAAATCCCATGAAATTTCTTGTAGGTGGTCGTAGATTCGATGGTACAGGTTCAATGACGTATAAATACTGCAGACTGTAATGTGCCTGACTTGAGTGCTTACATCACTTGAGCACAAACGATGCACCGCTGGTCCACTATATCAAAAGACTTGCACGGAGGTCCTTTGGCGTTGTGGAATTTAAAACGTACTCAAAGTACAGATCGCTTATTCAAATTTCGGGCGAACTGGCAGCATGTTGCAAGCATCCAGCAATGCGCTCTACATTTTATTGAACATTCTCTCTACGTTTTTCGAAAATTCTGCTCTTACACCCTACACGCATCAGGAGTGCGCACAGCAAGTTAACTTCCCATTTTTATGAAGTATATGAGCAGTAGAAGAAGAACCGGGAAAAGTGCTTTAGAAAGAAGCAGAGGGAAAACTTGCCAAATGGCTTGTTAGCTAAAATCGCGTAGGAGTTGCGTTGGCGGTCCACAGAGAACGAGCTACTTGGGTGACCTTGGGGCGTAACACGATAACGAGCTCGGTCAGTAACAACAGTAAAAGAAGGAGAAGGCCTACCCAGCCGCTCCATTTTCACAAAGGCTGTCTGGAACATTACCGTGCAATGTACTCGCGCAGCTTTCGCGATGTACTTATTTTCGTAAACAAATATTTCAGTGTTTACTCACTCACCATTAAGTTAGTGCTTCACGTAGAAGACTGGATTGAACTCAGTCCCTTTCTCGAAGAGTAGTCAGTTGTCTATCGATTTGCTCACCAGGCTTTCCAATAAAAGCACAATTCACGAACAGGAACACGTATTCCGGCCACAGGGGACCGTATTATAAAACTAGTTTTGATTCTAGGTCAAACACCATGAAGTGTATCCAGCTGCTTTACTAACGTGTTCCGTCGCGCAGTAAGTAAATCGTTCGTACACTTCATGCCGGCTACCATGTTCGTCGATTATATCTCAGTACATGGAGTCTGCAGCGTAACGTACAGTTTATACATGTAATCAGCCGGGCGGAGAGAAAGCGTCCGCTCTACCTCGGTGTCTGGGGCTGGGTTAAAAGACCGCTACTGTAGCCGCCTATTAGGATCCTCCCAGTTTCGCTGAATCACTTCAGACGAATGGGAAATGCTTCCTTCACCGAAGCCTGGAGCTACTCTTTCTTTCATTCTTATGTAATTGACCTACTGCTCTGTCTCCACTGCCTATAGTATACAGTTCTTAAAAAGAAATTTCAACTTTATCTTAGGATTTAATGTGCCAATCGCTGGGAACTCTTTTGACACTGTCATTAGCTAAACTGAAAAAAAAAATTGTTCAAATAGCTCTGAGCACTATGCGACTTAACTTCTGAGGTCATCAGTCGCTTAGAACTTAGAACTAATTAAACCTAACTAACCTAAGGACATCACACACATCCATGCCCGAGGCAGGATTCGAACCTGCGACTGTACCGGTCGCTTGGCTCCAGACTGCAGCGCCTAGAACCGCTTGGCCACTCCGGCCGACTAAACCGGAAAGTTTTGCATTAGCAGTATTTAATCAGATGAAGGGCGAAAGACCAAGACTTGCAAATCTTTCCACAAGAAACTTTTACGCTACCCTTACTCAATAAGACAACTTATTGGACGAAATGTGTACATCCATAGTGATAGAAGAGAGGATAACGCATCTAGCAAGGCTGTGACATACGTTGTGTCCAAAGGACTTGGGGAATAGCCGGATATTCATCTAACTTTAACTTCCGTTTTGTCAAAGCTTTGCTTACACGACCAGAACTCTGTATTTTGATAATCTCTGTATACAAGAGCGTGCTGAAAAGAAATGTCTCCGACATTTTAATTCTTGTCTCGTTATCAGTTGAGATATTACATGTCGCGCATATTACCCGCTGACGCAAGTTCCAACCCTCTGCTGCTAGAGCGCTCTGAGTTGTAGCGTGTAACATGGCGATGTGTAACGTAGCTCTTCCGGTGCGTAAGAAACGGCGTGATGTAATAAAGTTTCTAACCGCATATAACGTTCGTCCAAGCATGGAGCATCCGGTCCTTCAGCATGAAAACGCCAGACCGCACACGAGAGCGGCGACATCAGCAACAATCCGACGCATTGTATTCATTGTCATCGATCATCCTCCATGGTCCCATCTGATTTTCATCTGTTTCCACAACTTAAAGAACACCTTCGAGGACTTCATTTGGATAGTGTTGAAGTACGAGCAGAAGTGAGGTTGTGACTCCGTCAGCAAAGTCAAACATTTTGCAGTGACGGTCAACAAACTTGTTGGGAGACGTGTATTCGTCGCGAGAATGACTATGTTGAGAAATAAATATGTAGATATGAAGACTAATGATGTGGAATGTTAATAAAGTTTGTTTTATTTAAAACGCTTTAAGAATTTTCACATAAAAATGGGAAGGTATTGCTTTTAAATATATATTTCTGTAGCAAATATAACTGTGATTTTGGGTAGGCTATGATCCAACTATAAATTGCTTAGAGGAGTTTTCTAAAGCGTTCCAGAATCGATACATGAGCATAGTATGCGCTCAATAAAATTACTGCGACTATGTTTTGTGTCAAAATTCAATTTCATTCCCTGAAATCAAAAGGTTTGGTCAAGTGTTGAATAATGACTAGGTGTCACATTTACCTTGTCGTTAGTCAGTTTGTACTTCTGAAACTATTTAAACAATTTATTCAAGTAAATCGTGTTACAGGACTAGAAAGTCTGTACGTATCCTAATTTGACAAAGGCATATCACACTGCAGTTTCGAGTTAGTACTACGCAAAAGGAACGCTTTGTTATCACTAGGAGCATTCAAGGCCTTGGTAATTTCATACGTCCTAGTGAAGACGCAGTTTCGGCTGTCAGAATACAACCTTATGCAGTAATGTCATACATTTTTTCACAACAGTAGTCAATCGCAACTTCGCTCGAGAAATCTTTAGGCTGTTGGAAAGTTCAGCTTAAAAGATGTACCTGTCGTCAGTAAGAAACACACGGAATGAAAAGTTGTCAAACAACTGAAGAAAATCGTCAGCACCAAAGCTGTTAATATGAAACATATTTCAGTTGGAAAAGGATGAGGAGCGGTTATTTTGGGCGTAAACTTGATCTTTCCTCTGATATGGTTTAGGAAAAACATGGAAAATCTTACTTAGGGTGGTTCGAAGGAAATATGAGCCGCTTCCCTTCTGCATGCACGAATAGTGGTTCCGTTCATTGTGCCACCACGTGCAATGTACTAATGAGGAAATATTCCTTATGTACTAGATCACTATTTTGGTAAACTCCTTCAAATTATATGCTCTTAAAATGAACACCATCTAAGCACTGTTGTATACTAGTTACGACCTTTCTTGCTGATCTATTGCAGTAATGGACTGGCTAACAATATTAATAGTAACCTCAGACTTTTCTCAGATGCTGGAGTTATGTATATTGAAATATTGAAGAGAGCTGCAGGAATGTTGTGTCAGATCTTGTTAAAATTTCGATGCAGTGCAAAGATTGAGAAACTACTATAAATCCACAAAAGTGTAAAATTAATTACTACACAAAGCAAAGAATCGTAGTATCCGATGAATATAAGACCAATGATAAGCGATTAGAAACACAGAAAGTCATGGTTGTAACAATTTGTAGGGATATGAAACGCAGTCTCTAAGGGACACTGCTTGCAAATCGCTCGTGGGTCCTTTCTCAGAACATTGCTCAAATATATTAGACCCATACTAAATGTGAATAACAGCGTGTATTAAACGTACACAAAGAATAGCACACTAGGGGCCGCAGGTCCGTTTGCCTCAAGAATGACCGTCACATGTTGAAAAAACTGTATTGACAGATACAAATTGGCCAGGTGCGAATAGTATTTGCGCTCTGTACATATTAAATTATGTTCATACTCAGCTCCTCCATCCCGGGAATGAAGAATTTCGACAATTTTTGCCTGTTATCAACATTGATACAGGCAGAATATTTAGCCCAGGAATTGCAAGATTTTCGAGTATGTTGTAATCTGAAGTTCGAAGTCAGCAAATGACAAAAAAAATTTCTGCTCGTTATTTAATTAGAAATTCACAATTTCAGATTTGTTGCTTTACCTGTACTGTGAAACCTTGTTTCCTTTCAAATTTCGTAATTCTAGGTCAACGGGAAGTACAAGGGTCATTCAGTAATTAAAGAGACAAATTGGTATGGAGGAAAAATCGTTTATTTTTAGAAAACGATACTTTTTCTACTTTTCAACATACTCCCCATGAACATTTATGCACTTGTTCCAACGGACTACAAGCTTTTTTAATCAGGTTGCAAACAACTCTTTATCTTGATGTTTGAACCAATTTCCCACACACATTTTCCCGTCCTCGTTGTGCTGGAACTTCTTCCTAAGTAATGCCTCCTTCAGTGCACCCAAAAAATGGAAATCACTAGGTGCTAAATCAAGAATGTAAGGGGGATGAGGCAGTACTTTCCACCCATTTTGACGATGATTTCACGGGTTAGTTGAGCAATATGAGGACGCGCTTTGTCTTGCTGGAGAATCACAGCTCTCCTTTGAGATCCACGACGTCTGTCTCTCTCAGCTGGCTTCGCCTTGTTTAAAAGCAAATCCGAGTAATGTTGGCTGTTCATTTTACGCTGCTCTTCGAGATAATCACAAAAAACTGGACCTTCAGCATCTCAAGACATAGTCAACATGACGTTTCCTGCTGATGCTTGGGTTCTGGATTTTTTCTTTATAGGTGAGTTGGTGTGCTTCCACTACATGCTCTGTCTTTTTGATTCTGGCTCATAATAGAGAACCTAAGTTTAATCACGAGTTAAAATTTTGATTAGGAAGTGCTCACTTTCTCTTTCATAACGTTTCTTTAGCTCTGTGCACACTCTCAACCTTATTTCCTTGTGTAGCCACGTCAACTCCTTTGGGACCCATCTTGCACATGTTTTGCGGTACTTCAGGTGGTTACAGATAATGTTATGATCTGTACCAGTACTAACTTGAACCTTATCAACTATCATTTCAACAGTCACACGGCGGTCGACATTAATAATGTCATCAATTCGACTTTCAAGTGAGGGAGCTGAAACTGCAACTGGTAGCCCAGAACGGTGTTCGTCAGTCCAGCGACCGTTTTTGAACTGTTCTACCCACGTGTAAAAATTTGTACTATTCATACAACGTGCACCATAAACTTTAGACATTCTACAATATATATTCACTGGATTCTCGCCTTCAGCAAGTAAAAAACGAATAACAGAGCGTTGTTCAACTAATGTGGACGTTTCAAGCGGACTCGCCATCTTGAAATGGATATTTGAGGTTATAAACAGAACAATGTCGATACATCAGTTGATCAGGGCTCACCCCAGTGATGCCAACTTAAAGCCATAAACGTACCAAACTTTCCCTACTGACAGTTCTTTCCCCAGACCATTTGTCTCTTTAATTATTGAACGACCCTCGTACCTTACTGGTTTAGACGACTGAGTTTGCAAGTATCAAAATATGTGACGTCAATGGTCTATCTTTTGATTGCGTTGGCTTAAAAACTTACATTTATTACACCACCAAGGGGCCTTAGACTTGAGAATATGACAAATTTCAACTTGATGGGTCTACCGTACATGAGGAAAAGGATTTTTAACAGGCGCAGGAATACAGGCTGACGGACAACAAAGTGATCCTATAACGGTTCCGTTTTTAACGATTGAGGTACGGAACTCTAAAAATAAACGCAAATATCCCACTACATCCTATTAACAGAATTTCGAGAATTAGTATCAAGCGAAAAATCTGGTGATATTCTTAAGCTCCCTACGTATCGCTGACGTGGGGATTAGGTAAGATTAGGCTACTTACAACTACCAAAGACGCATTTAAACAGTCATTCTTCCCGAGCTCCGCACTTGATTGAAACGGAAAGAAACGTTAACACACCGTGTAAATTACCCCCTGCCATGCACTTCGAAGTGGTCTGCAGAGTATATAAGTAGATATAGAATTATAATATTGCACCAACTGTCAACTGGCCTACTAAAAGGTAAAAATTTCTAAACAACATTGTCTGTAATTTAGATCAGTAGAATTAATTTTCGAGCCTTTAAAACCGGCGCATGCGTATCTAAAAAGAAAACGTTTTTATTTTTTCTTCCGACTTTATTCCATATAACATTTCGTGTTCTCCACTAAATTAAGTGGATAAAGTTTAAATCTGGAGGTATTTTGAATGAGTGAGGTTCGGTAATTGAGTGCTTATCATATGCCAGCTTTTATACTTTCGAAGAAAAAGACATCGTTCTGCGCCAAAGGCAACATTCATTTCACCATCCAAGATCCCAAATACGTTTTTTATACCCTTCATTTGAGTACTTTGGCTTCCATCACCTTACGACGACATCAAAAGACAGACACTGTTCATCACTTGTAACCTAAGGATGGTACTCTGACGAGTTACATGTTATTAGATGTTTGATGTTGGAATCATATAATGATGCGCAGTGACGAAGGTTAGTCATGTATGAATTAGAAAACAAAAATATTTGTCATCTTGACCGAAGTCTTTAACTTAAGTTCAATAACTTCGTCAAACACCTTCTTGTCACGAAGTAGAAAACAGAAAAATGTTTGTTTTCTAGACCGAACTCTTTAATCATTTCGTCATACAGCATCTTGACACAAGACGCAAACCTACTACACAGACTAGAGGAGCGGCTGTAAGTGCCATAGGTATCAAAAGATTAAACTGCCACTATCAACAGCTGTGTGAACAGACTATTGAAAACTGAAATCCTGCTATACAAACTATTCGTAACAGCTGAAGAAGCACTGTGTACATGTAGTAGAGGAGGACAAACTACTGAAGGACAGCAAACTATTGAACCTCTTAATATCAGCATGTAGTAAGTTCAGAAAAGAGAGGGACACACTAAAGAAGCAAATAAATGAAAAACACGAGGAAGATTGCCCATCAATATAGTAGATTCAGTTCATAAATTCAAAACATCTTTTTACAACTTCTGAAATTCAATATGAAACAGAGTAGTATGACAACCCTCTGGCTTTAACTATATCTTCATGTATATCTTGAACAACTTACATACAGGATTTTTCAAAAAGAACTTTACAGCTTTGAAAATTCATATAAATTAATTCATAGCACGTACAGAGGTGATTGTAGTGTCAATTTGTAGGGAAGTACACGAAGTTTTGTCTCGCGTAGTTCGCTAGTGCTGAATCGCACCGTAAGGAGAGATGGCGGCAGTTGCGTGACTGCCTTCACTGAGCTTGAGTACGCTAGCTGTGTGTTTTGGTTTGAAGCAACGAAGTCGGTGACAACAATTCAGCGTAATTTCAGTACAAAGTACGCTAAAGATCCTCCTAGCAGGCCTGCAATTTATGAGTGGAGTAAATGTTTTGCAGAAACAGAGTGCTCGGCAAGACATGGGAAATCGTCAGGTCGTCCAAGCACATGTGACGACGTCGTTGAGGGAGTGAGACGACGTTTTGTCGACAGCCTACGAAATCGACCCGGCGTGCATCTCGCGAGCTGCAAATCCCACATACGACTGTTTGACATGTGTTGAGAAACCTTTGCATCTGAAACCCTATAGATTGACGATCGTACAAGCAATAAAAGACACTGATAAAATTGCTCCCAAAAACATCTGTGAGGATATTTTAAATCGATTACACGAGGATGAAAATTTCTTGAACAAAATCACCTTTTCTGACTAGTCAACTTTTCACTTAAGTGGCAAGATTAACACATAACAGTAGGATCTGGGGCAGTGAAAATTAACACCACACATTGCAACATGTTCGTGATAGCCCTCAACTGAACTTTTTTTGTACATTGAGCAATAACAAAGTGTACGGTCTCCTTTTTTCTGTGAGAGAACCATCAACGGGATACTGTACCTGGATATGTTTTTTTGATGCCACAGATCGATGAGGATGACCAAGAACGAAATGTTTACTTCATGCAAGATAGTGCACCACCCTACTACATGGCTGATGACCGGGATTTTCACAGTGACAGCTTTCCAGGTCAATGGATTGTAAGAGGTCCATAATTAAAGAATTTGTTGCTCGCGCACTCTAGCTGATGTAATTTCGATGTATTGCTCACGCGCTGCCTGCGATATGTAAGCTAGAAGAGAATCTGAGACCAAAGAGCAGTATTGACTGCAGTAGGAACTGTGTAGCAGGAGCAGTATGTTGTTGCTAGCGAGCAGTCTGCTCTGGTGTATCGTGTTGGCTGGGCCGGTCGTGTGCAGCGATGGTTGAGCCTGAGCGTGGTAGGATAAGGTAAAAGCAGCCTCGCGCATATGTAGTATTGTTACATCAAGTCCCATGTAAATGTTTAAAAAAATCTGTTAATAATAATCTTTCTCATAAAAAGTAACTTTTGACATTTATCTCAATTTAAAGAATTCACTAATTTCTCCAATCCTTGGGAATCCCGATTATTAAAAAGAAAAGTCAGTTCTTTCCTTATTTATAAGACAAATCTATCGGCCAGCATTGCACTTAGCTGCGCCAGGAAAATTTCTTATAGGAGCAGATATATACGCGTTATCCGGCGTTACCGAGCTACTGAGCGTCTCTCCTGCAGAGTCTTCCACTGGAGTTTATCTATCATCTCCGTAACGCTTTCGCAATTACTAAATGATCCTGTAACGAAGCGCGCTGCTCTCCGTTCGATCTTCTCTATCTCTTCTATCAACCCTACCTGGTGCGGATCCCACACTGCTGAGCAGTATTCAAGCATTGGGCGAACAAACGTACTGTAACCTACTTCCTTTGTTGTCGGATTGCATTTCCTTAGGATTCTTCCAATGAATCTCAGTCTGGCATCTGCTTTACCGATGATCAACTTTATATGATCATTCCATTTTAAATCACTCCTAATGCGTACTCCCAGATAATTTATGGAATTAACTGCTTCCAGTTGCTGACCTGCTATTCTGTAGCTAAATGATAAGGGACCTATCTTTCTATGTATTCGCATCACATTACACTTGTCTACATTGAGATTCAATTGCCATTCCGTGCACCATGCGTCAATTCGCTGCAGATCCTCGTTCGAAGGAGAGCACACGATGACCAACTTAGGTTTCCAATACCTGAACAGAGAGGTTTACCCATCTTAGTCGAAGGCTGTTTTTGTGTGTGAGATTGGTGACAGAAGGCTACCCCTCTGGTAGCTTCCGCTGCACGGGGAGCTATGTAATCCCGAAAGAGAGAGGGCACGCTTCGGTGAATGCTTGGTGAGTACGGATCGTAGCTCCTGAGGGAGGTTTCAGGTGATAGAAAGCACGTTGAGTTAGGACTTCGTTATGTGTAAGTGTTGAAAAACTTAAGAACTTCAACTTAACTGAAGCGTGTGAAGCGAGTATGATTTTTAATCTTATATTTGTGTGTCGATTTTGTGCCACTTGTGTGGTAATCAGTGACCCTTCTGGTCCACCACGGCACCGCAATAGGCTTTATTTTTACAGTTTGATTGTTTAATGAGCTATAATTTCTGCAGGAATATCTGTTCTTTCGTGCGCTTTCTACAAAGCAGCACAACAGTTTGATTTGGAATGCACCACGTGCTCTAGTTCGGCCGATTGCAAGCAGCAGACGCAGTTAGTATGTTAAATAATTATCGCACAGCCTTGTGTATTGGTTAAACCTCTGTCCAGAATAGTGCATGCGTAGAATCGTAATGCAAATCTCAATTAGATATTTTTCTAGTGTTAATGCAAAGGAGATGATAGTATAATTGTCTCCCACCTCCGTTTTCTGTGTTTCTCCTTTCTGCAGTTAAATTGTGCTCGGTTACATTCTCACGTAATTCTTCCTTAAATATTTCTTGTCAGGCACCAGTTATGTGTAGTTAGGATGTGCAACCAAATACTTAGATGCAATAAATAACCTACGTGAAAGATAAATTCTGTGGTGTTGATATTACCCACTTACTCCGATTTCGAATCCTGAATTAATCAAGTTGCTTCATGCACGTCACAGAGTGCTATATATCTTGCTTTCTTGTAATTAAATTATTAATGTAATTAAACTAACAATTTTCCAGCTCCTTTTTTTTCTAAATGGTTAGGAAGGGCTTGGGCTGGTGGCGACTCTGAATTTCTGAATCTTTATCATTATTTGTGTGAGAGAAGCAGCTAGAAATGGGAGATAACGTATACGGCTCGATGAGAAACGTCGCAAACATAGTAATACGTTACACTGTATATGCTATAAGCTTAACAATAGCGTTATCATAACTCATACAAATGTTGACACAGTGAGTAGATCGTGTCACATAAGAAAAGTTCGATACCGAAACCGTATAATTTATTGAAATTGTAAATATCTTAAAGACGTGTATATGTACACATATAAGTGGTATTTAAGTAAATTGTTAACACTTGCTGTATTTCAATTCTGCATCGAGGAAATGGGTGTCAGATGTAATTGCATGAGTTATATTGTCTCTTTTTCCGATTCCCGTCAGTTCATCGAAGTTAAGCGCTGTCGGGTTTGGCTAGCACTTCGATGGGTAACCGTCTGGCTCTGCCAAGCGCTGTTGGCAAGCGGGGTGCACTCAGCCCTTGTGAGGCAAACTGAGGAGCTACTTGATTGAGAAGTAGCGGCTCCGGTCTCGGAAACTGACATACGGCCGGGAGAGCGGTGTGATGACAACATGCCCCTTCTTATCCGCAATCAGTGACGCCTATCGGCTTAGGATTCTTCGGGCTAGTTTATCTTTGCACAGATGGTTGCGGGAACAGGGCTTTTCAGTACAAAGTGTCGAAACAAAACACCTTCAGCCGTCTAAAAGTACAGTAGTTATTTTATTGAGCAATCAGTTTCAGCGCTACATTACGCCATCTTCAGACCCCATGACGTGAAGGAAGAATCCCAACTCTTGCCCAGTCAAAATAGGAGCCAAAATTCAGTGACTGGTTTCCGTAGATTTTTGACACAGCGAATTCTTCTATAAAAACTTGCCGAACAGGGATTTATTTGAAACTTACTGGCAGATTAAAACTGTGTGCCAGCCCGAGACTCGAAATCGGGACCTTTGCCTTTCGCGGGCAAGTCTCGGGCCGGCACACAGTTTTAATCTGCCAGGAAGTTTCATATCAGCACACACTCTGCTGCAAAGTGAAAATCTCATTCAGGGATTTATTTATTTATTTTGTGTTAGTTGCCGGCCGGTGTGGCCGAGCGGTTCTAGGCGCTCCAGTCTGGAACCGCGCGACCGCTAAGATCGCAGTTCGAATCCTGCCTCGGTCATGGATGTGTATGATGTCCTTAGGTTAGTTAGGTTTAAGTAGTTCTAAGTTCTAGGGGGTTGAAGACCTCAGATGTTTAGTCCCATAGTGCTCAGAGCCATTTGAACCACTTTGTGTTAGTTATGTTGTGTCTTTTTAATCTAAAATGCTACAGTTGGCGTTGTAAGTTACCTACAGTCATGTAATATACTAATGCAATGGAGCACGTAAAATAAACGAATAAGCCGAATATGCCATGAAAGAGAGTACTATTGCCCAAGTAAAATCGTTTGATACTGTTCTCTGGGAAACAATGACCGACAGATTCATTCATATTGTGACCTTACTGTCACAGTGTGAAATTAGCTATATTATTTGAATTTACTGCGGCTATTTCGCAGTTAACTAAGTGAGTATACTAGAGCAGTATGTCGAAAGAGAGAGTCCTGTACGCGCCATCTGAAGCATCTCTATAGCATCCCTTGTCGGCAGAAAGATCGTTGCTGAATCTCATTAGCTCGAGCGGGTCAGCTCTGGGGAGTTTGCAGAAACCGGGCAACGACCTAGAATGTGGCTATTGACAGCTGGGCTCGCATCTGCGCCTCCAAGGGTCATTCTACGCCACAGCCGCCCCACAGCTCTCAAAGAATAACTAAACACGACATTTTCTGCATGGCTTCGAAAGACAGATGCCGCGACGCCATCTCACCAGCATGGAAGAATCAGTTAAGTTAGCTATAAGATTTTGCTTCAGCCAGCAGTACAGCGTCCGTCCAGACAGCGGTCTTCGTGTGCAAGGCTGACCGGTTATGAAAATACGCTCCAGTCGAGTGCCAACTTCGTGTTCAAAAATGAGCATCTTGTACGCAAAAGAAGGGAGGTTACGTGGACTTTCCCCTGCTTTTCATTTGAGCAGGAATTCTCGCACGTCATATTGACAACAGCAAAGAGCTGCCCCCCCCCCCCCCCCCCCCTCCTCACCAATCATCCCAATGCAGCGATTTTAAAGAGTGGGGAGTTGAGGGCCACGAACATAGATTCTGGCACACTATTATGGGGTGTCGAGGGGATGGCATCATCTCCGGTCTCCGCTTGGTGTTTGTCGGCTATGGTAATTGTTTAAGGAAGTGTAAGTAGCGTAATTGCGAAAGTGCGATCCAAATCCTGTGTAGTTCGTTACTTGCTTATTCCGCCATGCAGTTTGTATTGCTTACTTTCGTTAAATTTGGGGCTTCTCAGTGTAACGTTTAATTCGATTACACGTACTGCTGTTACAAGATCTTGTTGCGCTAGCTTCATATCGCCTCCCACAGTATTTTGGTAACTCTCACTGAGTTAGAGTTATTTTGTAATATAATTTGAATTACAGGAAATTTGCTCTCTACAGATCTCTTTGTAGTCTGAGTCTTGACTTAGATTTCTAGGCCCTTTAACTTGTCGTACAACTTGTCCTGGTTAGGCGACCCAGCAGAAACAGATATAACTGGTTGGATTGCCAGCTGGCTCACTTCACCGTGTCGGCGTTGTCCTCGTGAACAGTGGTCCACTACAACGATATCATACTTACCAAAAACAGTGAATATTGCACTCGTCCGTCTTATAATCAGTACGAGTCATTTTGTCCTGATGTTCGCGTCAGTGTAATGAGCATTATATTCGCTCGTCCTGCACCAAGAAGCCGTACTCTTTAAGCGTTGTCGCGTGAAAGCAACGAGCATTGCACGGGTCTGCTAACTTCAACGGACAGTTAATTTAGAACAGTACAGTATAAAAAGAAACGTTCCATTTTATAGCATACATTGGACGCTGCTCCTTTACGTAAAGCGATAACTGTGCCAATTGTAACTGTCCATAGAGCGTAAGAGTTTGTTTATTGCGCTGATGACAAAGTGAGACAAGGGATACAAGGAAATCCGGTGCCAGTACATAGCAAAAATCCCCTGGAATCGTGCCAGAGGCGGTCTCCGTAATTAAGATCCCCATCTGGCGGACTCGTGAGCGACCGTCACATGTCCTCATCGCATGACTCAGTTGCGCAATGTTTCATATGCCACTCACGCGCGCTCTGGTGATCAGAAACTGTTGGTCATGACATCTGCATTCTTTGCAGGTGAAATACTAGAGATGAACACATATTACCGTGTGTTAAGTTCCTGGCCTTACGGCAATGGGTTAGTAGATATCCACGAAGTAACCAAACTACTCAGTAGTACCGGTGGTATAGGATGCTTCTGCAGCTAGGCTGTGACAGCAAAAATAAATATGCTTACAAGTGGAGATATGAGGATCGTGTCCAGGTTGGCAGCACTACGGAGTGAATGGCGCGTCGATAATGTTAGTTGTGTCGGCTACAGCACAAGGCTTGCGAAGAAAGCTCCTGTTTTGTTTTCAGCGATATGTTTTGTTTTATAATATATCTTCTTCTTCTTCGGCACTAGAGCCCTTGGTGGGCGTTGGCCTCCTCAACAATCTTCTTCCTTATCTCTCTATTCTCAGTTTTTTACTTCCATCCACGGATCCCCATCTTGGCAAAGTCAGTCAGCATATTGTCCATTCATCTAATATTGGAATTAATAAATGGTGTCCGCACTGATTTCTGGTACTGTAACTGTCTGCCGTTGAGCTGACGGTTTTCACGAAAGTCGTGTGAGCTTAAACAACGACCCAAGACCAGGAAGACCGCAAACAAACAGATGAATAACGTATGTTACTTGTGGTTTGTGCTACACTTGAGGAGAAATCTAAAGGTACAGCGTTCCATCAACATCTGTGAAGAAAAACGTTTCTGCCTAGAGGTTAATCATTGTTTGTATGCTATCCAGCAGACGGCAACTACTTTTACATAATGTATTGACATTGTATTGACATTGTATGTATCTCGTGGTCGTACGGTAGCGTTCTCGCTTCCCACGCCCGGGCTCCCGGGTTCGATTCCCGGCGGGGTCAGGGATTTTCTCTGCCTCGTGATGGCTGGGTGTTGTGTGATGTCCTTAGGTTAGTTACGTTTAAGTAGTTCTAAGTTCTAGAGGACTGATGACCATAGATGTTAAGTCCCATAGCGCTCAGAGCCATTATGATTAAGTGGACAACATGTACTAGACAGAGTCAACGACTCCCACTTTGACTATAGGTAATATGATTTTACGTCCTACATTTTCCAAAGAAGTGGATTTTAAAACAGTCATAACCATGGTCAAGGTTTAATAAACCTGTATTTTGCAACTGGTTGGCTGTTACTTCGATTGCATTGAAGGTAGCTATTGTATGCAAAGTTGCTGTATCCCAGCCGCTTTCAGAATCTTGAAATTTCTGTATAACTCCATTTGGACTCCTCTATTGAAGGGCTGTAAAGAGATAATACATACACGAGCCAAAACCTTTCTGCTTCAGGTGAGATTACACAGATACCGTGTACCACCACCTCTAACCTTGATGTCTCTCTCTATAATAAAGCATTAAAACCAAAATAGCAAACCTAATTAGCCAAATTTACTTTTATCCCACTGTAATAAAATATTAAAAGCAAAATAGCAAATCTATTTAGCAAAAATTTAATGGATTGGGATTAACAACGATCCAGTCGCAAAATATAGATTTATTAAATCTTGTCCATGGTTTCGACAATTATAAAACTGTCTTCTTCAGGAGGTATTGTACTCAGAATCACATCATCCTTGTCCAATGTGGGAGTCATTGACTCTGTCTAGCGCATGTACGTGTCATCCACTTAATTGTCATTCAAAATACATGATTTAAAAGTAGAGATCTGCTACTTTTAAATCATGCCTTTTAAATGATGATTAAGTGTATGACACGTACTTGTACTAGAGAGAGTCAACGACTCCAACGTTGAATATAGATTTCTGTAGTACCTTCTGAAGAAGATAGTTTTGTGTCAAGGTTTAATAAACCTGTATTTTGCTATTGGCTTGCTATTATTCTCAATCCATGGAAGCTCTTACATGCACAGTTGCTGAAGCGCAACCATGTTAAAAATCTTAGCCAAATTTACGTTTACCGATTGCACATTGTTTATATCACTGCAAAACATCAAACTGATCATGAATCTTTAAATTGACCAAGTGTCGTCATAATCATGGCATTCTCGTGAATTAAAAACGCAAAATTATTTTCGTTGAGAAGAAATCGAGTACCTAGAGGGAATCATGGCGCAGTGTGCTTACTTATTATTCTTGCAGCCGTCAGCTGCCAATATTTGACCGCATCTTTGTACACTCCACTGTACACTACACTACACTTTGATCAAATAAACGAACATGCGACAACGGTGGAGTGTACAAAGTATCATCCCCCAGTTGTCCTGCCTACTATATAGGGAAAACAGGCAGAAACTTCAGAACCCATTTTCAAGAACAGGCTTAACTACTTCCAAAAATCAGTTATTGCACAACATATGTTGTAAATGAAACATGTCATAAACAGTCTAGAAAACAGTTTGGTAGTACAACATAATGAAGCCAACGGTGATACCCTAAATCTCTTAGAACAGCTACAGATATATCTCCACAAAATCAAAAAACCAGAATCTATGTTAAACGAACAAAGAGATTTCGCAAACCACAGTTCTTTCAGTAATTTTAAATACCTGTTATAAAGTTATTCTCTCCATGCTTCAAGTGTTTATTAACGAATAAATTCATCTTTGATCACACCATGCACAAAAAAATCTGTGAAGTGTTTAAAAACACGTTTACGCAAATGTGCATCTTGAGTGAAGTGATATGTACGAACAGGATGGAGAACACACTGTATGTTAATGCTAAAAAGTTAAAAACTCTTTTCTTGAATTATGTGGTAAGTTTTCACTGTTCATTTTTTCCACTATTTCGCACATATTTTCCGCGTTTGACTTACGAACTTCATAGCATAACATCGAACGTGTTCATGACGGGACTATGCATTTCACTTCATTCAAGAGAAAAAATGAAGCATGTATTAAGACAAATTACACCTGATGGTGGACCCACAGGGTCCGAAATGCATCGTGAATTTAATTAAACACTAAAACTAGTGACTGAAGGCGTTTTTTTAATTCGACTCTAGTTAGGTAGAAATGTACATGTTGTCATTCTGGTTGCTATGAATTTATTTACTGTCATTTTTTATTTGTATTTCAGTGTTGCTTTTTGTGTTTACATATTGTCATTTTGTCATTTGGGGATAGTGAGTGGCGTTGTGGATGGTAAAAAAAGGAGTGTTAAGTGAAGAAATCGGAACGTTTCCGACATAGTCTTCTGTTTGAGTTCAATAGAGGAGTTACAGCAAGAGGGGGAGCCAGAAACAATTGCGCCTTGTATGGGGATAATGCCACGGGTTTCCTCGTTTAAAGGAGGATGGTTTTGACATTACGGGTTCTCCATTTTCAGGAAGACCTTCAGGGTTTGATGAAGATCGTTTAAACGCGTTAATACACAATGGTGTATGTCAGTGTATTCGAGAACTGTGATTATTCCACCATCATGCGATATTTCCATCAAATGAGGAAGGTTCATAAATCTGCTGTTTGGGAACCTGATGCTCTAAACCAAACACACAAAAATTAGTGAGTGACCGTGTGTGCATCTCTGCTTGCTCGTCATCAATTGGCTCGTGAACAACCCTGACCATTCCTATCCTGAATCGCTACTGGTGACGAGAAATCGTGTCTTTACGCTAACATAACGAACAGCAAGGAATGGTAGAGCCCATAGAAAGCAGCAATCCCTGCACGCATCCACAACAAATGGTTGCATTTGGCAGAACAGCAACTATGGTGCAGTGTACTGCGAATTGCTTCCCCGAGGTGTAACCATCACTGCTGGCATTTGTTGCCAACAACTGAGACGTCTTGCAGACGCTGTCCAAGAACAACGACCTTGAAGAC
Source organism: Schistocerca gregaria (assembly GCF_023897955.1). Taxonomy (NCBI): domain Eukaryota; kingdom Metazoa; phylum Arthropoda; class Insecta; order Orthoptera; family Acrididae; genus Schistocerca; species Schistocerca gregaria. The sequence goes on along the minus strand of NC_064920.1, from coordinate 972,832,438 downwards.
TGCGTGAAGTGATGCTAATCCGCTGAACGACCTCCTCCATAAAAACACTATATAGATGTTGGGTTGAGACGTCATTCTGCACACACCTTACTCACCTGGTCTTGCGCCCTCGAATTTTCATCTTTTCCACTTTCTTTCGAACAACCTTCAAGAAACTTCCTATCCGGATGAAAATGCGCTTCGCCGGCCATTGTGGCCGAGCGGTTGTAGGCGCTTCAGTCTGGAACTGGGCGATCGCTACGGTCGCAGGTTCGAATCCTGCCTCGGGCATGGATGTGTTTGATGTCCTTAGGTTAGTTAGGTTTTATTAGTTCTAAGTTCTAGGGGACTGATGACCGCAGATGTTAAGTCCCATAGTGCTCAGTGACATTTGAACCATTGAAAATGCGCTTCGAACATGGCTCGGCGAGTTCTTCGTCTCAAAACCAGGAGATTTCTATTGTCGCAGACTATTGCACATAGTGAAGGAAAATATGTTATCGATGACTGAAGTTTTTGTTACGCCTGTACTTACGGGAAAAGGTTGCGAATTTACGCCTCCCCAATATATCTAAGTGTGTATTCTGCTTCGTTCAGCCCATAGAAGACGAGCAACTTTATGTGAAACTGTTGGCAGTGATCTTCAGGGTGTTACTCGACTCAGAATGGCCAGTCTATGAAGTTCCGTTTACAGTGTTTGTTAGTTGGGCAGTTTAATGTTCCATGGATCGTTTTCCACGCAATATCGTAATGACTTGGAAACAAGTCATTTTACATTCATACCACAAATTAATTTCTAAATATTGCTACATGCTGAAGACTTGTAATTTTTATGTTTTTATTTTCATTTATTTATATTTAAAAATTAACATACAGGTGTGAATTACTAATTCACCTATACGTAATACAATAACAGAAATTTTTCTGCGAAACAGAAGGAGTTGTCATGGAGAAACTTTGTCAGTTTGTTTTCAAATTTTATATCACTGGGTAACTGCTCAAAAATTTTAGCTGCAGCATTGTGCATCCATTTCTGTGTTACAGACAATCTTAATGTCTAGTAATGAATGTCATTCTTGCTTCTGGTATTGTAATTACGTACATCACTGTTACTTACGAATTGTAGCGGATTACTTACAACCAACTTCATAAGAGAATAAATATACTGTGGAGCTGTAGTCAAAACGCCACCACATATTAGTCTTGCAGTACGTTTTTGAGTAATGAAGACTTTCATTCTTAAAGATGGTTTTCCTCATATCATATACCGTATGGCATTATCGAATGAAAATATGTCGACTTACTGAGTTGCCTCTCCAAGATTTGCAGGTTTTTATGGGAGTTCCGAAATGTGCTTTTTCCAGCTTAAATTCTCACCCATATGGACACCGAAGAATTTTGAAGTTTCCACACTATTTATTATTTCCTCACCGTGTGTTACGTGTTGGCGTAGTGCCCCTAGATGTGCGGAACTGAATATGTAGTGTCTTTTTCAAACTGAGGTTGTGACCATTCACAGAAAACCAGTCAGCGATACTTCAAAAGACATAGTTTACCGTTTCTTCTATTTCTGTATGCAGGCATGGACTGATTACATCCGCAAAAAAAAACTAATTCTTCTTGTTCTATATTAGAGCGAAGATCGTTTACTTGTATGAGGAACAAGGGTGGGCCTAAGATTGAGGGGACCCCGGAGGTGATTTCTCCGAGTCAGAATAATGTCCATGGACTACATTGGTTGAATTACTAAGCACAGCTTTTGGTTAGATATGACATTATCCTTTAGTTGGCTATACCATTAATGCCTTTTTTTGTTATCAGTCTTTTGACTGGTCTGGTGCGGCCCCCGATGAACTCCACTCCTCTGCCAAACTATGCATCTCAGAGTAGCACTTGAAACCTACGTTCTCAATCCCACAAAACCTCAGTTTATCTAGGAGAATACCCGGGTTTGTTCAGCATCTGGTTGAGATGGACGTGCATCCACTGAAAGTCACAATTCCTCTCGAGTTGGAATCCGATTATCATCGCCAAGATGTGACACTCGTGCCGTTCCCCGTCGTTATTATCGTTTTACGATCACTGTCCTCAGGCCGTGTTACATGGCTGATAGTGGCACACCATTCCTTGCAGACACGTTCAACGGTCCACACTGATACACTAACAAATCGGGCAACTTCATTCACGGTGGCGCGTCCAAATAGGAGAGCCGGTCTCTTCCATCCCTGACACGTCTCTTCGTCGACCCACGCGACTCTATGGCACAAGGGCACTACTTCATTTCCGTGGCTTACTTCAAGAGAGACGGTCGGGTCGCATGATAACCTGCTAACAGTTCGACGCAATCTCCAACTCTCCAAAGATAACGGTGAAGTGTGGATAAATATTTTGTCCTCTGAGCACGTAAAAAAAAAGACATGGAAATAAATACCAGTTGCATATTAAATATTTTCCAACATTCTACCAACAGTGGACAGTCATTTCGGTGAATGTTAAAGTGCTTTTAGGAAGGGCAGATTATGCTGCTTATTACGATATTGAAAAGACAATGTAGCAATGTTTGTTGATTTGAAAAAGTCTGTCATTCTATTGAGGGAGACACTGTAGGTAAATAAATCCGAGAATTTGGTGTAAACTTCGAATTAGCAAATCTAATTTGTGAAACACTTTAGTAGAATGTAAAGTGAAATTTATTGTAGAAATATCTCAGTCCCTTGAAATGAATAGAAGTGTATGGCAAGGTGGTGGCCAATCCCAAATTCATTTTAACAATGTTCCAGAAAAAAACGTGATACTTTCGAATGAAAACTGAATGAATATAAGACTTCACCAATAAGGCTGGAAAGAGGAAACAGAAATTTATACATATTACAAAAATGTACGTATAAATTTATTACCTTCGTGCTACTAACTGTATCGGCAATAAAGTTCGTAGACCGTATCTATACATGCAGCTAAATGCACTGATAGAATTACATCATGGTACCACACAGGGTTCGGGAGACATGATGTCATAAACACTGATATGAATGAAAAACTGTCGCATTGTGCATGACGTTTAAATGTATTACTTCTTTGCTACTAACTCTATTCGTAACACATTTTGCAGTGAGTATCCATGGCTGCCGCTGAATATACCTACACAAATATGCCGTTGTACAACATATAGTTCAAGAGACATGACGTCATATACACTCTGACCCGTGAAAAAATGCTGCATCATGCACGAAGCTTTAATACATTTGTTCCCTATTATTAAGACACTCCTGCAGTCGATTCGACTTAAGGAAATCCCTGACACCTGGCAGCACCTTTCACACGTTTCAACGGCGAAGCTCAAACAGCTGAAGACGAAAACAGTCGCCATCTACAGAGCTATGAAGAGATGTTGCCATAGAGACGTTTACAAAAGCGCGTTGTAGACACGTGAAGCAGCTGCTTCCAGCATACAGAAACTGTCCGGGACATTATCCTGCAAACACACTTCGTTTTTCGTTTTCGTTTTTAATAGAAAACTTGTAAAACGAATAAATTGTCTCACATTTAGAGATGACTTCGCTGTACTTTCTGAAAAGTGACATCTGCTGTAATACAGGTAAGTCCTCTAGAAGAAATAGCCAGCACGTTAAGAATTTCTGCAGAAGAAAAACTGCATTTTCGACAAACATTAGATACGCACCGAAATTTCTGAAAAGAGATATTCGTCAAAGTGTGAAGGTTAAAAAATTTAAAAACCTTGGAGACGTAATCTAAAAATACGATTTGGAAAAAATCGCTAACAGGGGATGGAAAGGGTATATACCGTAAATAGAGACCTTTTCAAAAAAAAAAAAATACCTGTCTAAAAACTCAAAAATAAGGCTTTATATTACGATAGTGAAGCTAAAATGTCTGTATACAAGAGAATGTCTAGAATTAATATTTATGGAATAAGAACATATATGTGAATGTACCCTCCACATATCACAAATGGACCTGCCATTGTGGGTGTGGGACCGGTCAAAAAAAAAAAAAACTTAAGTATATTTACAGTTAAATGTGCATGAAATTTGTCACCAAAAATCAAATGTTCAATACACTTAGGTGCATGTGATAATTCTTAGGCTCTTGTAACCATGCATTGCCAAATTAAAAAAAAATTAAAAAACGTTTTACCCCATGTAATATCCAAATTATGTTATTAATAATGTACATGCGTTTAATTGGTTCTATTAAGAAATTCATTATCACTGGAGTAGACAGACTTGGCCACCAATAAATCCCTTAGACTCTTCTAAAACTGAACTTCATTATTATTTGAACTGGCTGCTGGCATGTTATTGAAAATGTGTATTGCTGATTAGTGGACACTTTCCTGAACCAAAATATGTAACTTTAAATGTTTGTGAAAACCAATCATATTCTTGGTATTGATTCCATGAACTGAGCTGTTGGTATAAAAATGACAAATTTCATTAAGGAATAAATACATTGGGAATCATAATTAGTATCTCCAGTTCCTTAAACAGTCCTCTGCTGGACGTCCTTAAATTCACACCACAAATAATTCGTATTTCACGTTTCTGGAGTCGAAAAACTTTAGCTTGGCTTGAAGAATTACCCTAGAAAGCAATCCCATATGACATTATGGAGTGAATGTATCATAGTACGCTGGTTATTTTTCTTTTTTTATCACCTACATCTGGCGACATCCACTTAGCCGACAGAGATTTTTAGAGGTTTAAGCAGTTCTGTAATGAGGTCATCTCAGTTAAATTTATTATCAACCTCTAATTCCAAGAATTTTAGCATCATCAACTTATTCCATCTGCTTGTCACATTTTAGACATATACAGGCAGGAATCCTTTTGCAAGTTATGAGCTGCATACAGTGTTTTCAAGGTTTGGTGACAGGAAAATGGCTAGGAACCATTTATTAATATCCATGAAACTTTCATTAACCGTTCTTCCTAAGGCTATACTTGATTTGCCACTTATTGCAATGTTTGTTCAATAATGGTTTAACTGGCTCTAAGCACTGTGGGACTTCACATCTGAGGTCATCAGTCTCCTAGACTTACAACTACTTAATCTAACTAACCTAAGGACATCACACACATCCATGCCCGAGGCAGGATTCGAACCTGTGACCGTAGCAGCAACGCGATTCCGGACTGAAGCGCCTAGAACCGCTCGGCCACTGCGGCCGGCATTTTTGCAATGTTTGTATCACCTGCAAACAAATCAAACTTGGCCTTTGGTAATGTTGCTGATGAAACATTGATACACACAAGAAAAAGTAAGGGCCCTAAAGCGGAACCATGGGGGACACCACACGTTATTGGTTCTCAGTTGGATGGTGCCTGATAGTTTAATATACGTCTCTTTCTTATTGACACTCGTTGTTTTCTCTCAGCGATATAGGACTTGAACCATTTTGCAGCATTTCCCGTTTAACCGTAATATTATAATTTACTTAAAAGGACATTGTGATTTACACAGTCAAATTCCTTTGACAGATCACGAAAGATTCATTCTCTGAAGTTCAAAAATGGTTGAAATGGCTCTGAGCACTATGGGACTTAACAGCTGAGGTCATCAGTCCCCTAGAACTTAGAACTACTTAAACCTAACTAACCTAAGGACATCACACACATCCATGCCCGAGGCAGGATTCGAACCTGAGACCATAGCGGTTGCGCGGTTCCAGACTGAAGCGCCTAGAACCGTTCTCTGAAGTGATGAGATGGCAGGAAGAAAAACACAGTGAACAGATGAAACAGTACTGGACGAAAAGAAGAGAGAGTAATTAATTAAAATTGATACGTGGTCCTTCGTTAGCCCATCCGAGAAGAAAAGAAGGTATGTGCATCATTTATGTAGTTACCCACGTATGCCACTGCGGTTAAGCCTTGAGTGAGAAGTGGGTGGGATGGCGACAGTGAACTTACGTATCGTCTGGAGGGGCGGACAAAGAGAGCACTGCGAGGAGACACTACTGTGGCGACTTACCCGTTGCAGGCATCTCCGGGAGCTGGCGCTAGTGTATCGCGCTCGCCGCCGGCCGGCAGTGTGTTATCTTGGGCGCAGCGCGCGTCCTGTCCTTTTTATCAGCTGGTGCTGCGGTTGCGTTCGCGGCGGCTCGCGCCGTGGTACGCGCAGCCTCTGCGGGAAGAGACTGCCGCAGCGGGCACGAACGCCGCACCGGCACCCAGCGCCTGGCCCCCTTCCCGCACTCGCTTTCTTTCCCCTCGGCTCCGGGACGGAGAAAGAGAGTCCAGTCGGTCCGGCGAGGCGCCGCTGTGGGCGTCGGCAATTCCTGCCAATTACGTGGTAATTCCCTGCAGAGCGTAGCACGCGGCTACGGTTTGCTTTACGCGTCGCTATGACGTAGGTGCGGGTGGGGGCGGCCGGGAGGGGAAAGAGTGGGGAGCCTGAGAAGCCGGGGAGGGGAGGGGCGGCGCGCAAGAATTCGGCGAAAACGGAGGTCGTGCGAGGTTAATTCTGTTCAGCTGTTCCTCCAACTTTCGCACCGGAGCACACAGCACCCGCCGGCTGCGTGAGTGAATCACTTTCAGAGGAAGCTACAACTTGATATCCCATTATGCTACGTGTTGTTCTTGGATACACTAGCGGTTTCTTTGTCAAAGATTTGATCAACGATGTGATCAAATATTCCGTCAAATATATTTGACAAATATCTTTGACGCAGCCCTAGAAGGGGTATTACACTGTCATCATATTTTTCGTCAATGTTCAAGATGGCTGACAACAACAACTTATTTATCGCAGCAGTTGCATGTACCACAATTGCACTGTGTGCACATGTGGAAGAGAAACGGGGGGGTGGGGGAGGGGGAGGGGGAGGGGGGGGGGGAAGGAAACATACCTGGGTGAAGCCGTGGGTTTTACGACGACACGATAAAAGCATTCAACAAAACTTGTTACGTGAGCTTATAGTGGAGGACATCAAGTCGAACATCAATTACTTAAGAATGGATGAGCATACACATCTGTATGTGCTCAGTGAAGTGTATCCTCATATCACAAAGCTCAATATTCACTTAAGAACTGCTACATCTGCAGAAGACAGGCTCACTGTAACACTCCGATTCCTTGCTACAGGAAAGGGTTAGGTTAGGTCAGGTCAGGTCTCCAATCTTCTTAATCTAATTTTGTATTCAGCGTGCCTCACGTTGTAAAGCGCCTCATCAGCTTCATACATCTCTATTAATTTTGTAGTTGTCGGTACACACCAGTTGTATTTCCCAACTATGTTTATAAAAACGCTACAGACGACAGAATGCTGCAGCGATGCTAGCGCTCCATGTGGTAACATGCGCCTTTAAAAATTTTGGCATGGGAACGTATTCGCGTTTATTTTTATATTCTGAGAGAGAAGAAGACAGTAGCAGTAACAAAGAAACGGAGAAGTGATAAACATTGGAAGATAATAGACAGTGGTTGTGTTGTTGAAAGCGCGAAACAGACAATGGGAGTGTAAGAGAAAGAGAGCTACATTGTGCAATGGAGTATAGTTGAGTGAGTGGACAGCACTAGGAAAAGCGTGAAGGAGACAGTGTCAGGGAGGAGGAATAAAGAGAAAAGGGAAGTGGAAGAGGGAGAGAGCTAGTGATAGTGAGAGAGGGAGAGACAGGGGGAGAGAGGGGGAGAGAGATAGTGACAGTAAGAAGAGAATCCAGCAGTAGGAATGAATGACTGAGATAGTAGCAGAAAGAGAGAGCAAGAGGGAGACAGTGACAGCGAGAGAAGACTGTAGTAGTAGAACATAATGGGGGGGGGGGGGGGGGGGTCTGTGCCTGTGACACTGGACACAATGACAGAGCGACGCAAATAAATAATGAGTTGGGCTGAATGAGTAAATGAGAAAGTACAAATCGGAGTCGATGGTTATGAGCGACTTACAACAGTGGAGTAGGTGAGTGAGTGTTACAGTTAGGGGAGCCTGTGGGTGTCTTAGGAGAATTTCATGTTTTTAAAAAAGCACACATGTGTTCGCATGTGAAAATTTTTGGGAAAATTTGTAAAGGTGCTGAGTATGGTAAATGAGGCAGCTGTTTTAAATAAACAGGAACATATTCGCATTTTTTTCTTTTTTTGTGGCTCGACACGGTCATTTTTCCGCTGCTTCGATTCTTTTCCGTGCTGCTTGTAACCGCTGTGAAAAGAAATGTATTGGTCAGTAAATTTAGACAGTTTACTTACGTGAAATTGAAATAACACAAAACTAATTTCACTCCTCAGACAGGATTTTATGTGCAAAAAGATTTTGCATGTGCTTCAGCTCTACGACATAGGGTTCTCAGAGGTTAACGTAGTTACTTTACACCATATTCGTCCTTGCTTCGTCGCTTTATAAACAATGTTTTGGCCACACATCGGATTTTACATACGTAATTTTCGCGTACAAGCAAGATAATTTTTAACCTCTGTACCTCCGAAACGGATAAAGATCGAGAAACTTTTCCTGGTAGTTCGAGATCAGGATCATAGAAACATACTGTAAAAATTTCGGATATTTACTGTGCGAAGCCGTCTAGGAACCCTTGACTGGGTTTTGGTCCGATGGTGACGGCCAAAATACAGTAAAAAAAAAAAGACGTTTTTGAAGGTCTTCCGAGGAACCGCTGGTCAACTAGTGGCGCTAGCAAAAGAATCAACCGATTTGCTCCATCTGCCTAACCAGGAGGAAGTGTGACATATTCATACATTGCGCCTGTACTGTAAGATAGTGCCACGAAGGTGATCGTTCTGCTTGGTATACAAATGGTTCCTGGTCCAAGGGCTATCCAAAACACTTGGCCCTACCTTTTATCACCAGTAGTAGCCGAGGTATGAGCACCGGAAAATCTAGTTTTTATGCGTGGCGTTTTTGGAATATACTAGGAACACACTACATCGACGCACATACTCCGCAAACCTCGGTACGGTGCCTGGCGGAGGGTACCTTGTAGCACTACTATCATTTCCTTTCCCGTTCCACACGCAAACAGAGCGAGGGAAAATCGATTGTCTAAAACCCCCGTACGAGCCCTATTTCTCGTATCTGTTCTTCACAGTCCTTACACGAAGTGTAGCTTGGGGGCAGTAGATTCGTTCTGCAGTCGGCATCAGATGTCGCTTCTCTAAATTTGCGCAATAGTGCCCTGCGGAAAGAGCATCGTCTTCCATCCAGGGATTCCATCTGAGCTCACGTAGCGTCTCTGTAAATCTTGTTGCTGATGAAACCTACCGGTAACGAATCTAGCAGCCCGCCTCTGATTTGTTTCGATGTGTTCCATTAATCCGACGTGGTGGGAGCCCCAACAGTCGAGGAGTACTCAGGAACGGGAAGCACAACAGTTCTATGAACGAGCTAAACTTTCCCAAAATCTTCCAATAAAACGAAGTCGAGCATTTGCCATCGTTACTACCAACCTGTCGTCCTCATTCAATTTCATATCTCTTTGTAACATTACGTCTAAATATTTAATCGAAGTGACTGGGTCAAGTTGCAGCCTTCTAACTCGAACGTTACAGGGCGGTTTTTCTTACACATCCTCATTAATATAGATTCTTCTACATTTACCGCAAGCTGCCATTAATCACCCCAACTAGAAGTTTTGTCTAAGTCATCATGTATATTCCTACAGTCACTGAACGATAACACTTTCCTGTACACCACAGAGACATCAGCAAACAGCCATAAATTGTTGAATGAGATTTTCACTCTGCAGCGGAGTGTGCGCTGATATGAAACTTTATGTGTGCCCGACCGAGACTCGAACTCGCGAACTATGCCTTTCGCGGGCAAGTGCTCTACCATCTGAGCTACCGAAGCACGACTCACGCCCGGTACTCACAGCTTCACTTCTGCCAGTATCTCGTCTCCTACCTTCCAAACTTTACAGAAGGTCTTCTGCGAATCTTGCAGAACTAGCACTCCTGAAAGGAAGGATCTAGCGGAGACATGGCTTAGCCACAGCCTGGAGTATGTTTCCAGCATGAGATTTTCACTCTGCAGTGGAGTGTGCGCTGATATGAAACTTCCTGACAGATTAAATCTGTGTGCCCGACCGAGACTCGAACTTCGGGACATTTGCCTTTCGCGGGCAAGTGCTCTACCATACATTCATATCAGCGCACACTCCGCTGCAGAGTGAAAATCTCATTCTGGAAACATTCCCCAGGCTGTGGCTAAGCCATGTCTCCGCTAGATCCTTTCTTTCAGGAGTGCTAGTTCTGCAAGATTCGCAGAAGAGCTTCTGTAAAGTTTGGAAGGTAGGAGACGAGATACTGGCAGAAGTAAAGCTGTGAGTACCGGGCGTGAGTCGTGCTTGGGTAGCTCAGATGCTAGAGCACTTCCCCGCGAAAGGCAAAGGTCCCGAGTTCGAGTCCCGTTCAGGCATACAGTTTTAATCTGCCAGGAAGTTTCAGTTATAAATTGCTGCTCACCCTGTCCGCCAGGTCGTTTACGAATAAAGAGAACAAAAGTGGTCCTTTTACACTTCCCTGAGACACTAATGATGACACTCTTGTCTCTGCCGTAATGATCCCATACATGGCTGTACAATAAGGGACTCACGCATGGTTGTAGCCTGTCACCAATCTTATTTAATGTGTATATGAATGATTTGAAGTAGATCCGGGAAAGCATAATAATAGAAATAAATATGTCAGTGTCCTAACGTTGAAAGGTATCTTTACTATTAAGGAGTATCTTTACAGTTAATCTGAATATGGGGGGGGGGTGAAGTTGGCCTCAATACAACTGTTACCCAAACGGAAAGAAATAGGATGTGCCGTAAATCAGAACAGGACGAAGCATGGAGTGGAATAAGGCAGTGAGAGCATACACAAAAATTCTGGCAAAAGAACATTTATTAGATCGCTAAATTTAATTACACTCATGAACGTGTGTAGTGAGTAATATGATGGTTGCTGTTCCTTGCAATCTATTACGTCGCATAGTAATTAACCCTAGAACTTTACTTCGGAGTCCCCTGCAGGTACTATGATCTGTTCTTGTTGTTGTGGTCTTCAGTCCTGAGACTGGTTTGATGCAGCTCTCCATGCTACTCAATCCTGTGCAAGCTTCATCTCCCAGTAACTACTGCAACCCACATCGTTCTGAATCTGCTTAGTGTATTCATCTCTTGGTTTCCCTCTACGATTTTTACCCTCCACACTGCCCTCCAATACTAAATTGGTGATCCCTTGATGCGTCAGAACATTTCCTACCAACCGATCCCTTCTTCTAGTCAAGTTGTGCCACAGATTTCTCTTCTCCCCAATCCTTTTCAATACATCCTCATTAGTTATGTGATCTACCCATCTAATCTTCAGCATTCTTCTGTAGTACCACATTTCAACAGCTTCTATTCTCTTCTTGTCCAAACTATTTATCGTCCATGTTTCACTTCCATACATGGCTACACTCCATATAAATACTTTCAGAAACGACTTCCCGACAGTTAAATCTATACTCGATGTTAACAAATTTCTCTTCTTCAGAAACGCTTTCCTTTCCATTGCCAGTCTACATTTTATATCCTCTCTACTTCGACCATCATCAGTTATTTTGCTCCTCAAATGGCAAAACTCATCGACTACTCCAAGTGTCTCATTTCCTGATCTAATTCCCTCAGCATCACCCGACTTAATTCGACTACATTCCATTATCCTTGTTTTGATTTTGTTGATGTTCATCTTATATCCTCCTTTCAATGATCTATGGAAGAGGAATGATCAAAGGATGGTTTAATCACGAATACTACATCCACACGCACTTGAGAGACTAACAGGAAGGAAAGGTACTAAAATCCTTCACCACAGCACACGTGGGTAGAACGCGGGACTGTTCCCTTCATTTTAACATGCGGGGTAAATGAATAAAATTTCTGTTTGAAGTGAACTGCTATAAAGGTTAAGCATAATTAAGAATCACAATTAATTCAGATATTTTACAGCGGAAGATCACTATGCCCTTGGCACTGTAAACTTTCTCATAAGATCACGACCACGCGGTCCTCACAAACAAAAGTGTGCTCAAAGAAAGTTATCAAGTGAGACGCATTGCACAAAACTCAGTCATAAAATCACGGAAATAATGCACAATATGCCTGCTCTCGAGAAAAGGATACTAAACAAAATGGACTGAGTCACAATAAACTCAACACGGCTCCACGAGCTTGGTTAACAGTTCAACTGAACAATAGCCTCTTCCCAGTCATGCTTCCAGCACCCTCTCGGTCCTCGGAGTCTGTTGCAGTGACACTGTTCTTCAGCGCACTCCCCTCCGTTGATGCCACAGGAGGCTATCTCATGCAGAAGCACTGCCCGCATTTGATAGGTGTCAGGTGCAGGCCGGGTGCACCTAGCGATGTTGTCGGCGCTTCATTACGCCTTGCTCAGCCGACGCTGGGTGCGACGTCAGCCGCCGTCTGCAATTACGCCTGGCCCAGAGTAGGCAAAGCGCGGCCACGTAGTGAGGCCACTGTTATGCTCATGGAAGTAGAATAAGGGGAGATGGCGCTACAGGCTTACGCTGTACGTTGTTTTGAAGCCAGTGGGCGGGGCCTGCCGCCACCTTGGATCCCCCAAAACATTAGCAGACGAGTGTTTACAATTGCTTCTTTTCCGTTACTTCTGTCTTGTGCACGCGGTATTTATTTTATATAGTGAACGTTACACTATTTTAGTGAACAACACAGCATAAGGAGCGCAACGTCAAACGTTTTTCTGGTCTAAAATGCGTATTTTATACAGTAATACGACACGAAAATATGACGCTTTTGGCCTCAGTACTGTAATCCTTTTTGTTTATACACTTATAATAACCGAGAAGAGAAGTATGTGCTATGAAGAGCGTGCTTTCGTAATCCATTTCTATTTACTTTCATTGTGTTTGTGTCGATAATTGATAAAGCCAGAACTCCAAAAGCAATGATTGTTAGTTTAGAGCCACCGATTTTTATTCGTTGCATTTTCAAGTCAAATGCAAATTTTAAATGTTCAAGTTTGCAAGAAACTTTCCTTACGTCCTATGGTGCCCCATAGACGTATGCAGGGAAGATATAAACAAGGCAGCTGTCATGTCAATAAAGTGAAAGATTCGTTAAATTACGAAGGAAAAGAACGGAATTTAAGATTGCCAGGCGCATTGTAGTTTACACATTTGCTTTGTTCTGAAATAGTATCTACCAAGTGACATTCAGTGTGGCAAATAACAGCAATTTATAGCGTAACACGACAGCACAGTGCCAACCGGAGTGGCCATGCGGTTCTAGGCGCTAAAATCCGGAACCGCGAGACCGCTACGGTCGCAGGTTCGAATCCTGCCTCGGGCATGGATGTGTGTGATGTCCTTAAGTTAGTTAGGTTTAAGTAGCTCTAAGTCCTAGGGGACTGATGACCACAGCAGTTAAGTTGCATAGTGCTCACAGCCATTTTTGAACGACAACACAGTGATTAATGTATGTGATCTAAATAGCCTCGACTTAGATAGGGAAGTTTGCTTTAACAAATATGTAACTACTTATAATTTAAACACTGTAACATGTGTTCCATACATTTTACGGAAGATTTAATTAACTACATGTAGTTACATTACTTTCATATTAAATTATTGCATTTTAAAACATTAGTCCCCATTTCCAGGATATTTCTTGCCAGAACTTTTCAGTTACTTTGGAATATCCAAACGCTGAAAACGAAGTGTATTGCTCACCTCCAGAGAGCTCTTCGCATTGGATAGATAGGAAATCTAAAGTGAAATCACAGAAATAAAACCATACAGTAAAACTTTACAGTGCATCAGAATTTCAAGTATATATAAGAAAATAGCGCTTAAATAAGTCCACTTACGAATAAAATGTGATTTGTTTAAACTTTGGACCACAATCACGGCGATTAGTACACCCGTAAGTGACGCAAGCCGGCATTTTTTATCAAAACACTTCACGACTACACGGTACCTAACCACCAGAGGAGAATGTTTTGGGGCAGCTAACATGGCGGATCTTCCCTTGGGTCGGGTTCAAGTTTGTGACGTCACGACAACTCCTCTTATTTTTACCTCCATGGTTCTGCCGCAGAGGAAGGGTCGGCCGCGCGCCTCTTTGTTCAGGGCTGCCACCACGCTAATCGGCTCACGCAGACTCGCTGATGACCGCGGGACTCCGCATTCACAGGACCAATAAATGCCACATTCCAATGAGGTGAAGACAGCGTCGTTGGCGTTGACCCTCTGCAGCCTCGCCGTGAAATATCAGATTTGGAAACTTTTGGAAAATTTGTGGTAAGGTCTATGGGACCAAACTACTGAGGTCATCGGTCCCTAGGCTTACACACTACTTAATCTAACTTAAACTAACTCACACTAAGGACAACACACACACCCATTCCCGAGGGAGGACTCGAACCTCCGAAGGAGGGGGCTGCGCGAACCAGGACAAGATGCCCTAGATCGCACGGCTACCCCGCGCGGCATCATACTTGGAATTACAGAAATATTCCACCAGATACATCGTACAAAATAGATTGAGATCCGTACTTTTGACGCAAAAAGCGAGAAAACAAAACCTTAATTAATCCTGTTAGCTAATGAAACAATAAAATGAATTGCTCCGGAAACTTTACAATTGGGCATTAAAATGCATCTAGTCTGCGCACCGTGTTGCAAATAGAGGTTTACAAATAGAGAAAAAACTTAATGAAACGTATTTACCGTGATGTGTTATAAAATTAAGTTATCACGATTGTATAAAATAAAAGTAAAACTTGAAATCTGAAAACAAAAATTAATCAAGCCTATTTACCGTGATGTTGTATAAAATTAGTTTCATCACTATTTCACAAAAGAAAAGTAAAAGTTGAAATCTATATTTATATATTGCTGTTTGCAGTCATGGCATCACACAACAACATTCACCCAGACTAAATACTGCTACACTATGTGGTCAAAAGTATCCGGACAGCTGGCTGAAATGACTTACAAGTTCGTGGTTCCCTCCTTTAATACTGGAATTCAATATGGTGTTGGCCCACCAGCCTTGATGACAGCTTGCACTCTCGCAGGCATACGTTCAACCAAGTGCTGGAAATTTTCTTCGGGAATGGCAGCCCATTCTTCAAGGAGTGCTGCACTGAGGAGAGGTATCGATATCGGTCGGTGAAGCCTGGCACGAAGTCGGCGTTCCAAAATATCACAAAGATGTTCTACAGGATTCAGGTCAGGGCTCTGTGCAGGCCAGTCCATTACAGGGACGTTATTGTCGTGTAACCACTCCAACACAGGCCATGCATTATGAACAGGTGCTCAGTCTTGTTGAAAGATGCAATCGCCATCCCTGAATTGCTCTTCAACAGTGGAAAGAAAGAAGGTGCTTAAAACATTACTGTAGGCCTGTGCTATGATAGGGCTAAGCAAAAAAACAAGGGGTGCAAGCCCTCTCCATGAAGAAAACTATCATACCATAACACAAGCGCCTCCGAATTTTACTGTTGGCACTACACACGCTGGCAGATGACGTTCATCGGTCATTCGCCATACACACACCAGTCATCGGATCGCCGCATTGTGTACCGTGATTCGTCACTCCACACAGCGTTTTTCCATTGTTCATTCCTCCAATGTTTACGCTTCTTACACCAATCGAGGCGTCGTTTGGCGTTTACCGGCGTGATGTGTGGCTTATAAGCAGCCACTCGACTACGCAATCCAAGTTTTGTCACCTCCCGCCTAACTGTCATAGTACTTGCAGTGTATCCTGATGTAGTTTGGAATTCCTGTGTGATGGTCTGGGTAAATGTCTGTCTATTACACATTACGACCCTCTTCAACTAACGGCGGTCTCTGTCAGTCAACAGACGAGATCGGCCTGTACCCTTTTGTGCTTCACGTTTCCACTTCAGAATCACATCGGGAACAGTGGACCTAGAGATGTCTAGGAGTGTGGAAATCTCGCCTATAGACGTATGACACAAATGACAACCAACCACCTCACCACGTTCGAAGTCCATGAGATCCGCGGAGCCCCCATTCTGCTTTCTCACGATGTCTAACGACTACTGAGGTGGCTGATATGGAGTACCTGGCAGTCGGTGGCAGCCCAAGGCACCTAATATGTAGAACGTATGTTTTTGTGGGTGTCCGGATACTTTTGATCACATAGTGTATCCTCACATGGAACACAACAAATACTTTCTAGTACTAACTACTTCATTACATCCTCAGACACATACCACACTTATAGTACGGCACAGAACACAAGCTACCTAATCCCAACTACTTCATGACGTATACAGGCACATAACACACCCATACTACCACATGGAACACCTACTAGAATTGTATCTGGCCAGAACTAAACCACCTATTGCTGTTCTCTTTAACCACGGATTTTCCACTCTTATTCCGTACGATGGTCCTAAGCTTCTTCGTGGTCATCGAGATGCTCGTAGATTCACGCCAATATGGTGAATGAACGACCGAAATATGCCAGTATTATCTACAATAAAACATTTATTTTAAGAGGAATAACTTCTTGTCATTAAGTACACATATTTTCAGCTTCTCCCTGTGGATACATAACATATTAATTATAACCGCACTATGCCAGAAGGAATTATACACACATGTTAATTACTATGTACAAGAATATAAGGATAACAGAATGTGGTGATTAAGTCTATTGTCACCTCAACATCCGGCGATTCCCTCATCTTTAACTTCCACTCATTCAAGGGATGGCCTTACATTGGAGATTTGGTGCAGACCTTTCGATCGTTTATTTCGAAGTGTCTTCACTTCCAGTTCTTTGGGATGTGGAATACGCCGCACCCGATATGGTCCACTGAAAACACTGAGAAACTGTTTGCAGAGGGCAGCACGTTTATTTGATATCTTGTGGTTTCTGAAGAGGACCTTTCGTCTAATCTGAAATACAATGGTTCTGACACCTTTCTTGTATGCCTTCAACGTAGATAGACGATATTTCAGTTTCGGAACAAAGTGAAGATGAGCTACGAAAACCATTGTACAAACTACATCAATAAAGGGAGCGAAGATATAACCTTCGCATATGATTAAAGAAAAGTAAAATCATGGCTCTGCATGGAAAATATCCCTCCCGCTCGTAATAATAATATATAACACACAACTTGAGCAGGTCTCCAGCTTCCGTCTTTTCGGATGCTATATAAGCTATGATGTCGCCAAGGATATAGAAAATAAGAACAAATATCGCTCAGTATGTGGTATGATAAGACATTCCAAAACAGATACGGATGAAAACAAAATTAAAAGGTTATAGAACCAAGCCTAGGCCTGTATTGTTATAGGAAAGTGAGTCGTAGATCCCTAAAAGAACTTGGTGAAAGCAAATTACGAGAAGCAGAAATAAGATTTCTCAGGCAAGTTAGAGGTGTTGCCAGAGAAGACAATATAAGAAATGGGAATATTAGGAATCCACTAGATATTTGCGAAACTAATGAAAAAGCTTGAAGAAAATAAAACATTATGGAAATAACGCTACAAAGAATGAATGTAGAGAGAACCCCAGTCAGGCCACGCTTTGCAAGCCCAGAGGAAGTGGGGGTGTAGGAAGTCGCAGAACGAGGTGACAGTGAAATGTGACGCCGGATCAGGCACGAAGGGATACACCTTGACGTGGAGAAAATCTTACCAGCGATTTCGTACTCGCTACACCTCTAACAAATAAAAGTCCTATCCACAACCCGTTGGCTCGTTATTAACCATTGGCTACTGAATTACCTGCGGCCCCCTCGTGTGCAACAGTAGTACCACACAGTATCTTGCCGAACTGAAAATCTAGGAAACCGGTGCCAAAAATTACCTTAACTGTATTTCAAAATGGTGCAAATATTGGAAACCTGCTTTAAACATACAGAAATGTATAATTATGCACTTCACATACCAAGCAAATAAGGCATCCTATGACTGCAACAACAGTCATTCACAGTCAAAGTAAGTTAACTCTTGCATATACACTCCTGGAAATGGAAAAAAGAACACATTGACACCGGTGTGTCAGACCCACCATACTTGCTCCGGACACTGCGAGAGGGCTGTACAAGCAATGATCACACGCACTGCACAGCGGACACACCAGGAACCGCGGTGTTGGCCGTCGAATGGCGCTAGCTGCGCAGCATTTGTGCACCGCCGCCGTCAGTGTCAGCCAGTTTGCCGTGGCATACGGAGCTCCATCGCAGTCTTTAACACTGGTAGCATGCCGCGACAGCGTGGACGTAAACCGTATGTGCAGTTGACGGACTTTGAGCGAGGGCGTATAGTGGGCATGCGGGAGGCCGGGTGGACGTACCGCCGAATTGCTCAACACGTAGGGCGTGAGGTCTCCACAGTACATCGATGTCGTCGCCAGTGGTCGGCGGAAGGTGCACGTGCCCGTCGACCTGGGACCGGACCGCCGCGACGCACGGATGCACGCCAAGACCGTAGGATCCTACGCAGTGCCGTAGGGGACCGCACCGCCACTTCCCAGCAAATTAGGGACACTGTTGCTCCTGGGGTATCGGCGAGGACCATTCGCAACCGTCTCCATGAAGCTGGGCTACGGTCCCGCACACCGTTAGGCCGTCTTCCGCTCACGCCCCAACATCGTGCAGCCCGCCTCCAGTGGAGTCGCGACAGGCGTGAATGGAGGGACGAATGGAGACGTGTCGTCTTCAGCGATGAGAGTCGCTTCTGCCTTGGTGCCAATGATGGTCGTATGCGTGTTTGGCGCCGTGCAGGTGAGCGCCACAATCAGGACTGCATACGACCGAGGCACACAGGGCCAACACCCGGCATCATGGTGTGGGGAGCAATCTCCTACACTGGCCGTACACCTCTGGTGATCGTCGAGGGGACACTGAATAGTGCACGGTACATCCAAACCGTCATCGAACCCATCGTTCTACCATTCCTAGCCCGGCAAGGGAACTTGCTGTTCCAACAGGACAATGCACGTCCGCATGTATCCCGTGCCACCCAACGTGCTCTAGAAGGTGTAAGTCAACTACCCTGGCCAGCAAGATCTCCGGATCTGTCCCCCATTGAGCATCTTTGGGTCTGGATGAAGCGTCGTCTCACGCGGTCTGCACGTCCAGCACGAACGCTGGTCCAACTGAGGCGCCAGGTGGAAATGGCATGGCAAGCCGTTCCACAGGACTACATCCAGCATCTCTACGATCGTCTCCATGGGAGAATAGCAGCCTGCATTGCTGCGAAAGGTGGATATACACTGTACTAGTGCCGACATTGTGCATGCTCCGTTGCCTGTGTCTATGTGCCTGTGGTTCTGTCAGTGTGATCATGTGATGTATCTGACCCCAGGAATGTGTCAATAAAGTTTCCCCTTCCTGGGACAATGAATTCACGGTGTTCTTATTTCAATTTCCAGGAGTGTACAAAAGTGTAACACTTAGTAGGGATGTGAAACGATCTCGGTATGGTGTGACATGTCGTTTCGTAGCTGCCCGTGTGTTTTGGCACTTTTCGGTATTGTAGTCGCTTGCACCAGTATCCGGCAGCAGGGGTAAGGGTGGTTTCTTCGTTCTGGAGCTCACGGGCCAGTCTTTCCCCAATCCTCCTAAATAGGTTGTGATCGGAACCTAAATGGCGGGCTTATGGGGAGAGTAATTTCGCTATGACTCATCGTGTTTACAACATCCGTTGCAGAAAGGGTTCTTAATTTCCTGCCGAGATGCAGCACCTTACAAGCACACTGTAAACAGGAGCAGGGATCGGCTAATGGGAATGTCTACATTATGCTCCAGATTATGATTGGTAGAAAGCCCTACACGTTAAATAATTTTGTGGAGCAGTTTGAAGCTCGAGAAAATGAGAAGTCGGTTGGCAGCCCTCGTGTCATGTAGAAGCAACACCACCTGTACTACAAGAAGGCGTTGGTAGGTCATATGCCCGCTAGGACGATGGAGGTGTTTTCGTTATGCATTTCTGAAGTGTCGAGTAGGAGGTTCTTTGTGGCCAACCAAGTTCTGAGTGCAGTACGGAAAACTGTGGGAATTCAAATTGCGTTTCCAGGTCTATGCGTAGTGTTCTGCTCTGGCACCATCCTGTTTTGCACGGTGAGTGTTGCAGATTAGTGAATATGGACTCGCGCGATAAAAAGATCACCACACAGCAGAGCATGGAGCCATTACCTAGCTGGAGTTGAGTTAGTTAATTACATGTTCCACAGATCATCTGAACGGTTCTTTTATCGAAATAATGTGGAACGAGTCAGTTTACAGGATATCGATACATGTTTCGTGTTAACATGAACCAACACGTTTTTTAAGCTATAAGCTCATATTGATAATGGGATATATTTAAATATCCAACTTGGAGAAAGAAAACATTCCAGCCAAGATTGCATTTGTAAAAGCTTTGTTTACGAAGACCGGTTTCGGTAAATCGAGTTACCATCACCTGATCTGCGAGTAGTGTACATGAATGGGAAAAAATATTACATTATGAAAACTAGCGTACATGTCATAAACACAGGGTGGTCCTAAACTATATGTCAAAATTGTAAAGGCTGTAGAGGGACCTAAATAAGCACATTTCTTATAGGAAAGTGGGTGCGTTAATGACATTACAGCGTTAACTTGTATAACACGGGAACCTGTAAAGGGCTGTCAAGACAAATGACATCAGAAATTAATTAATAGTTTACAAGAGGTGCTCGAAAGAGCGGCCACCAACAGCTAAACGCGATTCACAGCGAAGGCGCGTGCATCGGCGTACATTACAAAACACGCCGGCATGTCGATCGCATGTCCAGGAGCAACAGACCAGCGGGCAGCTAGATCTTCTTCAGCTGCGACGGGATTCTCGTACACCAGGCTTTCCATGTGACCCCACAAGAAAATATCCACGCAGGTTACGTCAGTAGGACGCGATGGCCAGGGAACTGGACCGCCGCGTCCTATCTACTGCGGGCCGTAGACAGCGTGTATCCTCCCCACAAAAATAAAATAATATGAATAATATTCTCATTTAGCGTAACTAACCAACAGTGAAAATATAATACAATGTGACAAACCTATAGCCTTTCAATAATTGACAGTCAATTTAACCTGGTAAATTTTGGACGTCAACAATGCTGCGTCATGGCCATGATACATCATTCTGAATAAACTGAAAAATCTTACCTTAATTAGATCGCCGGATAACGCGTATATATCTGCTCCTATAAGAAATTTTCCTGGCGCAGCTAAGTGCAATGCTGGCCGATAGATTTGTCTTATAAAAAAGGAAAGAACTGACTTTTCTTTTCAATAATCGGGATTGCCAAGGATTGGAGAAATTAGTGAATTCTTTAAATTGAGATAAATGTCAAAAGTTACTTTTTATGAGAAAGATTATTATTAACAGATTTTTTTAAACATTTACATGGGACTTGATGTAACAATACTACATATGCGCGAGGCTGCTTTTACCTTATCCTACCACGCTCAGTCTCAGCCATCGCTGCACACGACCGGCCCAGCCAACACGATACACCAGAGCAGACTGCTTGCTAGCAACAACATACTGCTACTGCCACACAGTTCCTACTGCAGTCAATACTGCTCTTTGGTCTCAGATTCTCTTCTAGCTTACATATCGCAGGCTGCGCGTGAGCAATACATCGAAATTACATCAGCTCGAGTGCGCTAGCAACAAATTCTTTAATTATGGACCTCTTACATAACCCTCCACTGGGGGGCAAAAATTTGGCAGCAATGGTGAGTCAATTGGACTTGCCATGAGCAACAAATTTTTCTATAATCTATTTAGTTTACTAAGGCTACAATCACAGAGTATATACTTCACTGATAAGTGCAGAACATATTAAGAAATTAAATAAAGTGCACACGCACTGAGTACAAAATATATTCAGAAATGACAAAGTATATACACAATGAGTACAAAATATATTAACAAAATAGAGTGCACAGGCACGATAAAAGTTTTTATCATTGTACAAGAATTTAAATGCACTGTATAAGCCTTTACTATTTTACAGGAACTAGGAAAGGAATGGGGAGGATTGCATCATGGTTGTAGCACAGTAGGTTGCACGTAGCTGCACTGAAAGTCCATATCTTTCTACAGAAGCACAACACCAAGTGAGACAATCTGAAGTTCTCTTCCTTGAAGTATTTATCAGTGTAGCCAAGACACTGAAATGTTGTATTAATATTCAATGTTATCATTTTGGTAGTACATTAGGTACACCAAACAGTAGGACCATAATAATATCTCCATCGTTCAAGGTGGTGGACAGCTTGATATGTCAACACCATATTCTTGTAGAATCCATACTCTTACAGCAACGTAGAATTAGTGCAAAAACCAATATAGTGCTCCATGATCATGAGGATGGACAGGATAAACGCATATTGCAGTAATTAGGTCATAAGGTGAAGGACACATTAAGTCTTATGCTAGTCATCATAGAATTACACTAATGTATCAACCGATCTGAATAATTATTGGCATTCATTGGCTAGTTACAAAGTATTCATATAGTGTTACAAAACATTATTCAGTGTTATTCACAAGTCATCATTTAAAACAGGAGCTATTGAATTATTGACATTCATTGGCTAGTTACAAAGTATTCATATAGTGTATTGGCACTCATTGGCCACTTATAAAGTATTCATATAGTGTTACAAAATATTATTCAGTGTTATTCACAAGTCATCATTTAAAACAGGAGCTATTGAGTGTAGCATCAAGCTACTGGTGTTTATATATGATATCATGTAAGTGAAATAAGACATATTTAAAATGTAAGACATTGGAACTATTACTCAAGGTCGGTAGTCCAATAATACATAGACATAATGGAATCAATACACAGAAAATTTGCATTATCTTTAGGACTAAAAATATATCTTAACTGGTAGCATTATTTAGTTGTATACTGGTTATAGTTGGAACTCTTAATAATTTTTTTTTTTTTTTTTGCTAGCAATGCATTGTACTGGGATTGATAATTAATTGCTGGGGCATGAAAATATTTGCTTTTGACTTATTGCTGGAAATAAGGATTATTAACGTCATTCGTCATGAGTCAGCTGTAGCAAGGTTATGAAACAAGTACAGTATATGTGATCACATTCATAAATGATAGGCACAACTGGGTAACAAAATGCAAGTACTAGAACAGGTTTAATAACTAACTACTTATAGCATATTATGTCACGAAAACCTTCTCCTGGAAAAAATACAAAATGGATTATTGAGCTGAAAGAAGAAATGCGTATTATGCTGGAAAATAGTGAACTTCGAATTAACAGGTAATGAAACGTGTACTTAATACATATGAACTCTAGCTGTATTTTCAAAAACATTCAGTCATTATACTATGCGACATAAGACATACTGTCAAAAGGCACTGCAACAAATACTTAAATAACTACATAGCATTTCTTAACTAACAGTAAATATATAAACTTCATCATTATCATCATCTGCAAAGAAAAACTTCACTATTTATATTAGCATATTCTTCATACAACTATTCATCATCATCTGCAAAAAATAGACACTTCGTTATGCATATTCATATTACCATTTACTTCATACAACTATTCATTATCATTCATTACTTCATATAATATAGAGTTTCTTACTTGTAGCATATTTCATCACTAAAATTAACATCTGTAGTTCTGTCTGACGGTCTGCATCAATCGCCTTGTATTCTGAAAGAAAAATAATTAGTCAAGACTGCTATCATACGATGTGTACAGTATACTCTGGTTAATGCTTGTTAATTCTGATCCATTTAATCTTCATGACAAGATATTGCATTTTCTTTCCTTCATTCTGATGGTAAAATTTCCATTTCATAGTAAACCGCTGTGGTTGTTTAATTCATTTCTTTTACACGGTATTGCTTTCTGAAAAATGATGAATATGGATTAATATCTTGCATTTAATTCATATACCCATTAAATAAAAACTTGTTTCTAGTAATATAATTAAGCATACAGCATAGCATGACAGAAAACGTATTAGGTCAAAAACATAGACAATTTTCAAGTGCAAAAAATGTATACACAGTATGATAATGTAGTGCCAAAAAAAATCTAGAATAGGCAAAATAGCATGACAGAAAACGTATTAGGTTAAAAACATAGACAGTTTTTAAGTGCAAAAAATGCACACATAGTATCATAATGTAGTAGCAAAATGTAAAATAGTCAAGATGTTGAGATATCATAAGGAAAAATGTCAAAGTCAACTGTTGTTTGTTACATCTTAAAGATTTCATAGTGCATACAGACAAAAATTCTACTTTCGATAGGAAAACAATCATACATACACAAAAAATCGAAAATGTGCACGGTCTGATATATAACGACAAGAAAAGCGACCCGCTAACCTTACCTTGCCGGGCACTTGCCATGAAAAAATATGATAATCATCAGTAAGTGTTCATATCAATAACCGGAAAAGGCATTACAATGTGATAAATCATAAAGTATGTTCATTCAATAAAGGGTTTAATATTGGAGACGTGGTGATTGCCTTTGCTTTTTCTGGTTCTCAAAGTTTCAACATGTACCACACTGGGACGAGGAATGCTGCGTATTCTGTATGGACCTGCGTATAGAAGTTCAAATTTGCTGCATCTACTCTTTCCTCTGTTGGATAAATAGTGTGTGCGTACTAATATCTTCTGTCCAATGTGAAAGTCACGGCGTGTACAAACCTGTTTTTGCTGTCTTCTCCGGCGCTCTGCGGCACGTTTGATGTTGTTGAGCGCAATTTCAATTATTTCATGGTGACGTAGTCGACGAGATGTAGGAAAAGATACTAATTCTTTAATTTTGTTAGGTGGTTCAACATTTTTCAATATAACAGTCGGAGATATGATAGTAGATTCATCTGGTATGTAGTTAATTACATTCTGGAATGAGAGTATGTGTGTATCCCAATCAATATGTCTTTTATAGCAGTACATTCTACACAGTTTACCAATTTCTTTCATCAGTCGTTCATAAGGGTTCAAAGAAGCGTGATACTTGGATATATAGATCGGAGAAATGTTTCTAGCTCGTAACATACGTGTCCATATCGCAGATCGAAATTGTGGTCCACTGTCGGAAATTACTTTCAATACATGCCCTACATGAAATAAAAAATGTTTTACAAATGCATTCGAAATAAATTTAGCAGTAGCTTTGCGCAACGGAGTAAAGGTAACAAATTTCGAAGTGAATTCAACAGCGACAAAGATGTAGCAAAAACCTCTATTAGTTCTGGGAATCGGTCCAAAAATGTCTACAGCTGCCATGTGTCTCAATTTAACAGGTACAATGGGATGTAACGGAGGAATATGTGAAGTCGTGTCTGATTTAGCTTTCTGGCAGATTTTACACGACGCTAAAACTCGTCGAATACGTTTCTCCAAGTTGGCAAAATAACAGTTCTGTCTCAGTATAAGAAAACATTTTCTGGCTCCATAATGTGCGTAACTTAAATGAGTATACCAAATTAATTTGTTAACAAGCTCGTCAGGAATACATAATAACCAATTGTTGTTGTCAGGGTGAGAGCGGCGAAACAGAATGTTATTGCGTACTATGTAATGGTTTCTAATGGTAACATTATTCTTATCTTGCCAAAGGTGTTTAATTTCTTTCCATACGTTGTCTTTACTCTGCTCTTGTGCTATGTCTCGTAATGACGATGAAATGAAATTTTCAAAAGCGACATGTTGAATATACATGACGCTAGCATTTGCTTGGCAGAAGTTGGTTGCGATGTCTTGTTGATTGTTGCAGAGAGAACTGGACAGTGCGTCTGCTACAATATTTTGTGTACCGGGAATGTGAACAATTGTAAAATTAAATTCCTGTAAATAAAGTTTCCATCTGCTTAATCTGTCATGTGTAAATTTAGCGGAAAGAAAAAACTGGATAGCTCTCTGGTCTGTGTAAACGGTAGTATGTCTTCCATAAAGAAAATGCCTAAATCGGGTAAATGCCTACACAACACATAATGTTTCAAGTTCTGTAACAGAATAATTGCGTTCAGCAGGTGACAGAACGCGACTTGCAAAAGCGATGTTTTTAATTACTGTATTACCGTCTTCTTCAATTTCCTGAAAAATGTGTACGCCTAAAGCTGAGTTAGAACTGTCGGTGGCAATGGAAAAATTTCTAGTGAGATCTGGGTGTGATAAAAGTGGTGCATTCAACAAAGCTTGTTTCAGATTGACAAATTCAGACTGCGCTTGGCTATCCCAGGACCAAATAGTGTTTTTACCCGTCAGTTGGCATAATCTAGGGGTGTCTAAAGCAGAGTACTGAATAAATTTACGGAAAAAGTTAATTAATCCCAGAAAGCTGCGTAATTGTTTCTTCGTCGTTGGAACAGTAATGTCACGTAAAGATTGAAGTTTTTTCGGCTCAGGCTCAATGCCTTCTGCTGAAATTACATGTCCAAGAAATTTTATGGAAGTTCTGCCAAAGTGCGATTTGTTAAGATTAACTGTGAGTCCTTGTGCACGAAAAGTTTGCAACGGTTGTTCCAGAATCAAATTGTGTTCAGACCAGTTAGCTTCTGCAGTAAGAATGTCGTCTACATACGTTGTGATTCTGTCTTTAAGTTCTGTCGGAAGTATAGTATTCAAACCGCGAATAAACGCGGCTGAAGAAATTGTTAAAACCGAACTGTAATTTGCAAAATTGATAACAGTCACTAAAACAGAGAAATGCTGTGTACTTTCTGCAGTTCGGGTGGAGCTGAATTTGCCAAAATCCCGATTTCAAATCTAATGTGGAATAAATAGCAGTACCATGAAATTTCTGTAGAAGTTCTTCTAGTGTTTGTGGGCGATCTGTTTCATTAATAATAATGTCGTTGACATGACGCGAATCAAGTACGAGTCGAAGTGATCCATCCTTTTTCTTAACAATGTGGAGCGGGTTTATGTACGGACTAACTGCCGGTTCAATAATACCTTGGTCAAGCATAGCTTGCAATCCTTTCTTAACTTGTTCTCTGTGAATATACGGAATGGGATAATGTTTGGCTTTAAATGTGTCGTGCTGTTTAACTTGAAATTCATACATGAAACCGGACATAGTACCAGGGATGTTGTCAAAAACTGGAGCTTGCTGTAAAAGAATTTTGCGTAGTTGCGTACGTTCGTCGTCTGTATTTACACTGCTCTGTTTAACCTTATCCGAAATCATTTGTATAACGTCATAGTCGGCTTCGTCTGCTGTATTGTAGTTGTGAACATATGTATCTGTGAACAATGTGGAATGACAGTTTATGTTACGTGATGCAGAAATAACCTGTGTCCGATTAATTGTTTGTTCTTCTGCAAATATATAGTGCTGAAATTCTAATGCCAGTTGTACATTTTCATCCTTTAACATTAAATAGGAATTTTGAAAGTCAATAATTGCGTCGTGTTGTACCAAAAAATTCGTACCTAAAATAACGTCTGTTGTCAATAAGGGAACAATCCAAAAATTTGAGTGGAACGTATGACCTGCAATACAAAATGATAAGTGTGTCTGTAATTTTACATCTACTCCTTTACCAGATACTGCTCCTTTTACTTTAGTTTTGCCTAATGGTAATATAGGATAAGTATTCTCTTTGTTAGAAGCGTTGAAAGTTTCCTCATTTATAACTGACATAGGTGATCCAGAGTCGATTACTGCCGAAAATGTGGATGATCCAATCTTTACTTCAATGACAGGGTGGGAAATGGTTTTTTGAATAACTGGTTTTTCATGAAAAAGAGTGTCTCGGATGTCGTCAAAAGTAATAACATTCTCGTGAACAAGAGTCTGTGTATCAAAAGTATTGCTTACATCGCTGGAAGGTTCAATCTGTGCTGTATCTAGTCAAATTCTATCTGACGTGCTGTTATTTGCGGGAGGATGCTGTGGCATTTCCACTATTTGCACTGTTCTGTTATTTCTCCCTGACGTATTACGTTGGGGATGATATCTACTGTCTGGTTCATTCATGATAATCTGTTGTTGCCGATGATTCTGTTGCTGGTAAGACCGACTGTTACGCTGAAAACTGTGCTCATTACTTTAACGTCTGTCATAATAATCGTTGCTATACGGCGCATTGCGATATGAGTTGAAATAGTGTGTTCTCTGTACGTAGTGATTCCTTGTTTATGTGCGTTGCTATTTGGTGGAGCCGACGCTATACGTGTAGGCTGCGAAACATTAAAGCTTGGTTGACCTTGCAGACTACATTGTTGGTTTGGTATGCTAATCGGCTGGTTTTGATGCTGTTGCGGAGAAAACCCTCTATTGTTCCCAAAATATGTTTGCGATAGCTGAAAATTTTGTACATACTGATGATTAAACTTTTATCTGTTTTTAAAATTATGCTGGTATTTCTTGTCATTTCGGGAGTGTCTAATGAAAACTGTCACTTTCGGTGAAACTTGTCATATCAGGTTTTCTTTATTTATTCTTAATCCTAGATAGATCGATAGTTGAAGAGTTGTTTTGATAGATATAAAGGATAGTAAAAGAGAAGGCAGCAGTGCAGAAAACTAAAGATGAAACAGCACTACTACGGCTCGGGGCCCTGTGCACGCTACGGCACATATTCATCGAAGTGTAATGAATCCCCTGAGGTCACTTATATATTGCATTTCACTATTATATGCATGTACTAATCATATATTGTGCGTGTGTTTCATGTACAATAATTAATATTGGTGGAGTCCGGTCGTGTAAACTGAGCAGTCCCTATTCCCACCACAGAACCTCACATCGCTGCAAACTGTATAAGGCAAGGAAACACAGCGATCAACATTTTTGTCTCAATCTGGGTGTGTGATCTGAATAGTCTCAACCTGTACATTGTAGAATAGTGCTAGATTTTCAGTTCAATTCTGTATTTTCTTCAGAAGTAGTCATAGGCAACCATTGTGTGCATTCTTTTCAGGAGAAATTTTTATCTGAAGTAGTATAATTAGGTGTGTAAAAGCATATAGGTATTTTGTGTTTCTAATTTGGTTATGGTCAAGACTCGATCACGAATTAAAATGGATAAAGAGAAAGTTTCTGAGGTTCAGGAAATCTGTGAAATTCCTAGTGTAGAGGAGATTGCAGCTTCGTCTCAGCAGGAGATAAATCCTTAATGTCACAGAAATAAGCTGATATGTCACAGAAACAAGCTAATATGTCATTGGTGGTTCAAACTATATCACTGAAGCAAGCAGACTTGTGTCAAAAACAAACTGACATGTCAGCTGCAATTCAGGCAATAGTTAGCCAGCAACAACAAAACTCAAATGAGATAACGGAATTGCGAAATACGCAAAAGCAGTTTCCTCTGGAAATTCAAAAGATTACCCAAGAAATGCCAACCACTAGATCGAAACAAGAGGAAGTAGAAAGTTTCGTAGGAGAGTTAACAGAAACTGTGACTAGCATAGCTACTGAGTGTGATCTACATCTACATCCATACTCCGAGGGTACCTTGAGTACCTATATCGGTTCTCCCTTCTATTCCAGTCTCGTATTGTTCGTGGAAAGGATAGCCGGTTTGCCTCTGTGTGGGCTCTTATCTCTCTGATTTTATCCTCTTGGTCTCTTCGCGAGATATGCGGAGGAGGGAGCAATATACTGCTAGACTCCTCGGTGAAGGTGTGTTCTCGAAACTTCATCAAAAGCCCGTACCGAGCTACTGAGCGTCTCTCCTGCAATCCTCCACTGGATTTTATCTATCATCTCTGCAACGCTTTCGCGATTAGTAAATGATCCTGTAACGAAGCGCGCTGCTCTCCGTTGGATCTTCTCTATCTCTTCTATCAACCCTATCTGGTACGGATCCCACAATGCTAAGCAGTATTCAAGCAGTGGGCGAACAAGTGTACTGTAACCTACTTCCTTTGTTTTCCGATTGCATTGTCTTAGGATTCCTCCAATGAATCTCAGTCTGGCATCTGCTTCACCGACGATAAACTTTATATGATCATTCCATTTTAAATAACTCCTAATGCCTACTCCCAAATAATTTCTGGAATTAACTGCTTCCAATTGCTGACCTGCTATATTGTAGCTAAATGATAAAGGATCTACCTTTCTATGTATTCGCAGCACATTACACTTTTTTACATTGAGATTCAATTGTCATTCCCTGCACCATGCGTCAATTCGCTGCAGATCCTCCTGCATTTCAGTACAATTTTCCATTTTTACAACCTCTCGATATACTACAGCATCATCCACGAAAGGCCTCAGCGAACTTCCGATGTTATCCACAAGGTAATTTATATATATGTGAACAGCAACGGTTCTATGACGCTCCCCTGCGGCACACCTGAAATCACTCTTACTTAGGAAGACTTCACTCCATTGAGAAGGACATGATCGAACGCCCAGCGGAAGTCAAGAAACACGACATCTACCTGTGAACCCTTGTCTATGGCCCTGGACGTCTCGTGGACGAATAGCGCGAGCTGGGTTTCACACGATCGTCTTTTTCGAAACCCATGCTGATTCCTACAGAGTAGATTTCTAGTCTCCAGAAAAGTCATTATACTAGAACATAATACCTGTTCCAAAATTCTACAACTGATCGACGTTAGAGTATAGGTCTATAGTTCTGCACATCTGTTCGACGTCCCTTCTTAAAAACGGGGGTGCCCTTTTGCAATACTTTGGAACGCTACGCTCTTCTAGAGACCTACGTTACACCGCTGCAAGAAGGGGACAAGTTCTTTCTCGTACTCTGTGTAAAATCGCGCTGCAAGAATGGGGCAAGTTCTTTCGCGTACTCTGTGTAAAATCGAACTGATATCCCATCAGGTCCAGCGGCCTTTCCTCTTTTGAGCGATTTTAATTGTTTCTCTATCCCTCTGTCGTCTATTTCGATATCTACCATTTTGTCATGTGTGCGACAATCTAGAGAAGGAACTACAGTGCAGTCTTCCTCTGTGAAACAGCTTTAGAAGAAGACATTTAGTATTTCGGCCTTTAGTCTGTCATCCTGTGTTTCAGTACCAGATCAGTAGATACAAGCAAATTTCAATAAGCACCTACAAGATTTCTCAACTAAACTAGACGTTTGGGCATCTTCTAAAGAACAGCAGGTGACGCAATGTGTAGACGAAAGCATAAAAGAAGCGGTAAGCAAATTGCGCATTGATAGCTTATCAATTTCAGATAATATTAACGAGGATATCAAGGAGGTAACAGAATAATTAGGAGCGAATTTCAAATAATGGAAGGACGAAATAGTCCATTCTGTCGAAAATATTTTGGAAGATGTCTAACAGATTCGAGGGGCAGTAAAAAAATTCTAGAAAAGAGCTGCGTGAAGCAAAGCGAGAGCAAGCCTCGAGCCACGAATCAAGTTTTGGTAGCGGACATGCTTCGCCTATGGGAAATGTAACTTACAACGGAATTCATGCAGTGCCACAAGCTAATAATGTGTACACTGGAATGCTAATGGAAAAAATTGTTGAAGCATCGGCAATTTCAGCCGTTCTCATCAGACGAAAAATCAGTAAACCCGGTTCTATTCACACGAGGATTTCATCGAGTATTACCAAGGGCATGGACTGAAGCGCAAAAGATTAGCTACGTTTCAGGTTATATCCAATGTGAGGGTGTGTTATGGGCCACGAATATTATGGATATGGTCCCGTGGCGTGCAAGAATAATTAAGGAAAAAAGTAATTAACCCGGAACCTTTCTGTGCAAAATCTGGAAGTCAATGGCGATACTTTGAGAAGTATTTAAACAAAGCAAGATACTGGGATGAGCCTATAACGCCTAAGGATATTTTGCGGATTTTGAAGGCGAAACTTCCGGCTGAGACACGAAAAAAATTAATACAAGCATCAGAGGAGAATTTAGAAGAATTTATGTCAGTCTTGGATTCCATTGACTTGATCCAAGAATACATTAAGGCAATCAAGCTCGTACTCGTAGGCGAATAACGCCTTCGACAGCAGTGCGAGCAATCACATAATTCAAGAAACAAATGCGACTCGCACCCCGCAGCATTTTAATAATTAAGTCCAACATCGTAAACAGCGTAGCGGCATTGGGAATAATTCTCGGTATGGCAAAAACATACAGAATAGACAAGATAGACGCTACAATTCAGACTATAACGTAAATCCAAATACCACGAATTGCCAAAACAATAAAAGACAGACGCAGTCTTCTGTACCAATGAATAATGACTGAAGACAACAGAGACCAGTTTTTACAGAAGTCAGAGAGGATGCGATTCATGCAAATGAATGGCGATCGGAAAACTAATTCCGACCGAATCGTGCCCAGGAGCGATCGAGGAAAGGCATAGGAAGCTACGGGCAGAATGTTCGTATGATGAGATATAACGAGGGAACATTAATACAAGAGCAGCTTTGTGCTGATATAACCAAATGTTCAGAAGAATACTTATCAGAACCCATACCTCCAATTAAAGCTATAATAGAGGGTATTCCAGTGTCAGTAGTTTTGGATACGGACGCATCGGTGAAACCAGTATCTATTAACCTATTTAATAAGTTAATGGAGAAGACCCAGTTACCGACTTTTCCTGCACAACATTGCAAGATACTAGGAGGCTTTGGCATGCGATCCCAATCCGTGAGGAAGCAGACGATGCTAAAATAGAATCTTGGAAATGCAGTGACAACATGCGCGTTCCTACTGATTGATAAATTAATAGTCGGCTGTGTTCTTGGATTAGAGACTATTAGGGAGAACGAGGCAAAATTAGACTTCTCTACTGGGAAGGTAAATTTGTGGATCGACAGAGCCATTGTCCACGTAGGCATGCTAAGGGAAGAGGGAAAACATGGAAGATACTGCCGAGGGGCAAAGTTACAATTAATGATAAAAGAGCGCCGCCAATTCAAGACAAGTTCAATTAGAGTAATGCAAGTAG
Organism: Schistocerca gregaria; assembly: GCF_023897955.1. Classification (NCBI taxonomy): domain Eukaryota; kingdom Metazoa; phylum Arthropoda; class Insecta; order Orthoptera; family Acrididae; genus Schistocerca; species Schistocerca gregaria. Next base: position 972,799,542 of record NC_064920.1, on the reverse strand, counting down.
TAGAAGTATCCGAGCAGGTACAACAGAAGTTAATGGAGCCAGAGCACTTTAAGGAAGAGAAAAGGACACAATTGTCTCCTCTGTTATGCAAGTATATGAGAGTATTCGAGGAGAAACCAGGGATCATCAAGGGTTATACATGTCGTCTGAATGTCAAGCCACCCAGATCATACTGCCATAGTTTATATCCCGTTCCCTGGAAACCAAACAATGCAGTCGACCAAGAAATATAGGAGATCTCATAATGGAATCTGATTGATCCTTCGAACAGTTCCTACTCCAGTCCGCTTCAAGTTGTGCGAAAACCAGGTGGAAAAGTACATCTATTACTCGATGCTCGTGCAATTAACACAATTGTTGTACCAGTATGTACTCGTCCAGAAAATATAGATGAGCTGATTCAAAACTTCAGTGGATTGAAGTATTTTATAGCAAATGATTTGTTTGCTTCCTACTGGCAGGTCAAGTTAAATGAAGCCTCAAGAAAGAATACTGCATTTATATATGCAGGTAAGAGTTATCATTTCAAGGATCTTCCATTTTGTTTGAATATCAGTGCAGGAGTATTCATATCCGAATTAGATGCACCATTAGGATCTGAACTAAGGAGTCAGCTAACATTCTTTGCCGATGACATACTGATAGCTACAGATACCTGGAAGAACATGTGAATATCCTGACACTAGTATTAGAGAGATTTTCTAGTGTGGGAATAACAGCGAATCTACAAAAGTCAATTTTCTGCCTGGAGAAAATAAAACTCTTAGGACATTGGATAAATTCAAGAGGTATTTTACCCAATGAAAAGAAGATCAATGCAATAAAAATTTTCCTATTCCTAGAACGAAAAGGCAGTTAAAAGAATTTCTAGGTCTTGCAACGGTTTTTCGTCGATTCATTGAGGATCAGTCGATGAATTCTGAGGCATTATTAAATCTGTTAAGGAAGAATGTGCATTGGCAGTGGACTGATGAATGTCAACGAGCATTCGAAGTTATCAAGCAAGCTTTGTCCAATGCCAAGATTCTGTATCATCCTGATATTTCATCTGAATTTGGATTAATGACTGATACTTCATTTGTTGGTTTGGGCGTATGTCTGTTCCAAAGTGGAATAATAAATGGCAAGCCCATCTTTTGCCCAATAGCTTTCGTTAGTAGGACACTGTCAAGTTGCGAGAGATCTTATACTACAACAGAACAGGAGGCTCTTGTAGTAGTGTGGGCGTTCAAAAAATTTCATTATTATTTATGTGGAGGAAGAACACAGTATATTGTGAGCATCAGGCTCTTAGCTTTTTACAAAGCCGCAAGCTGTTACATGCAGACTAGAAAGGTGGACGGTCGCACTTCAGGAATACGAATTTCGCATTATATATATCCAAGAAAGGAGAACATCATAGCAGATGCGTTATTCCATCTTCCAGAAGGATTAGAAGAAGCCATATGCATCAGAATTGGTGTGTGTTTATACCCGAAGAATATCAGGAGAGGTTAATAACGTATCCTCACAACATTTGGGGACATTTTGGTGTTGCGAATGTGGAGACAAATTGAGAACGTATTGTTACTTCCCAGACTTACGTAGGAAAGTGTGGAGTGTATTGAGGAAATCTGTAATATGTCAGAAAACAAAACTGAACAACAGAGGTGGTGAAGACCTACTACACTCGATCTTTCCTGAAAAATTGCCAGCTATTTTATCGCTATCTGTGGACAGTTACCGAGGGCTAAAGGAGGCGGTAAACATATTGTAGTTTTCTTGGACGTATTTACCAAATATGTAACATTCCATCCAATGAAACCTGCTACAGCAGCACCAGTTCTGAATCGTCTGTTCAATGACTACATTCCGCGCGTTGGGAAGCCAAACGCTGTTTTATCCGACAATGCTACAAATTTTACCGGATAGAGGTGAGGCATGCATTAGCCCGAGAAAATATAACACAAATCTTGACTTCCAAATATAATCTGCGGGAACCCGATTGCGAGAGTTTTTCGTGAATTAAACAGGTCTATGAGAACTTATTGCCATGCGAAACAAACAAGATGGGTAGAATATCTCGATACCTTTGAGGGAATCATGAATAATTTGTCTCATATGACCACAAACCTTACACCGGCTGACCTAATGTTTGAGAGAATAGAAAGAAATGAATGGACAGAAGATTCAGAAGATACCACAAGAAGAAACCCACTGGCAAGATAAGATTAGAAAAGCGTCAATAAATGTTACAGAAAAGGCAAGAAAAAGGAAGATAGACTTTGAGAAGAGGATATTACGAGGACAATCCGTTTTCACGAGGGAAACAGTATTATTGTGTACACATACGTGCATCATTACTAAACAAAACCAATAAGAAATGACAATTAATGTACGAAGGGCCATTTGAGGTAACTAGGATACCAAATGCAGGAGCATATCTATTACTACATCCAGAAAAAAGAAATATAAAGGGATTATATCCACATCATGATTTTAAAAAGTTTCATTCCTGAGGGAACGAAGGAATGGCAGAGAAAGAAAATAATTTAACTAAGAATAATATAATCAATTTTTTATAATTTCAGATAAGCGTATGATGATTCAACAGAAATGCGTAAGAGACGATTCATAGTGATTATGAAAATATATATCTTTTGTTTCAGCAACATGATTTTTAGTTTTATTAAGGAAAAGTTAATTATGATAGCCACGGTCTCCAACCATGTCATCATATGACAAAATTGCGTTAATTATGATGTTCCTTAATTTCAGTTAAGACTGTAGTTATTAGTGGATATCTGTTTCAGTTTTTTATGAAAATGTTGGTATTAGGTACATGAGAATATTCAGGTCAAGAGTATATGACTACCTGTATTCAAGGCAACGGTATATGATTACAAATGATTAAATATTTTAAAGACCAAAGTCAAGTCACTTGGTGAAGTTTTTACGAAATTTGGTTGAGATAGATTACAAACGAGGATATTAGGGAGGACAATGACGATGCCGGAACAGACTGAGCGAGATGTGGGTGATCGTTGTGGGGTGTTTCAAATTAAATGGTCACTATTTGAAGTAAGAGTTATGTCAACAGTTTAAGAGAACCGACTGGGCTGAATTTATGTAGATTTGGGGATAGTAAAAATATGTAATTCAATTCTGCAAAGGTTAGAACAGTTTTTAAGACAAACTGAAGTGCGGATTAGTGACGTACGTTGTGAAGAACAACCAACTTACCAAGAGAACCTGAGGGTGTTGATATGGTACTCTGATATTCATAAGTGACCACATAAAGACAAAAATTGGTAAATGTGACTAAATATTACCCGAATTCTGGGTAATAAAATTGTGTGCTACTTCTTCCGAATCTCTAAATTCAGACCAGTAGCGTGAGAATGAGAAGTAAATGTACTAACCCGTTCTTTCACAGCGCTTTTCCATCAGTAATAATTAACATTGATATTTGTTCCGAGTATGTTACATGTTCACATATCACCACCCTGTGAATGGCCATATGAGGGTCTGATCCATCCGTTCTTCCAGCTGAGGATCAAACCTGTTCCTGACCAACCCACACACAATAGCAAGAGGATCATCCTCCGTCTCTCCCCACACCTGTCCTGCACCTCCCCCCAGACATCGAGCGGACGTCGCTACCGAGATATCTTCACATATGCGAGAATACATTACATGAAGACATATTCAGATCTGTCAGTTAAAACTTTAAATAATTTTTGTAAATTTCTGGGTGAACATGAGGTTAAATTAGCCTTGTTCCAGGTTTTCCATAGTTTCCCTTAGGAATTCTCGCCCGAATGGGAAGGCTATTCTGATCGGAAGTCCTTGGCCACATTAGCCGTTACTTAAACGATTACTGTCAAATTATTTAATCTTACAATCAGTACCGAGTGTTTATGAAGGCAACTCAGAATACATTAGCAGCAAAAGTTGTCAACCGACGCAAACACATTCCACTCACAAATTGTGGTTAATCAGCAAAATACAATGAATTCGCGCCCATGAATAGCAATATGATGTACTAATGTATGCGAAGCTTGGATTTGGATGCGACGATTTGATATTGTGGTGAACGGCATACCGAGTGCGAGAATAGGACGATCCGTGCTACGAACGCATCTGTGTGTCTTACCGAACCAAAAATTTTGTTTTAGGGACTCTTTGTAAAGGAAACAGAGATCGGACGTGTGAGAGGAGTAGTGAATTTGTAATGTCGTGAGACGCCATTACGGTATAAAGTAAATGTTCAAATAGTTTTTTGCACAAAATAAAATCCAATAACTAACACAAAGTATTCAAGGCGTGTATATCTCCATACTGAAATTAGTTAATTATCACGGTACAGATATTATGAGCGTAGATCACTCGGAGATGAAGTTTGGAACGATAGAGCTAACCTGCATTTTCCACGGTCAGAATTCGTCGAGAGATTATTTCCGAATTAATAAACTTTAACTTGCTAAATTGTTGGACCTGTCATCCAGATTCATCAAACAACAAAGCACATAGTTGTGCCGAACAACCTGCGTAGCGAGTAAAGGTTTTAGAGATTATCAGGTGGAGCAGATAACGACGAGAAGTTTCCGCGAGATCTCCGCTGCGGAATACGTCTCGTGCTCTCCTGCGCTATTAAAAACGAATTATTTATGTTTTCCAGGTTTTCAGGAGAGGAAAGATAAAAGGAAATAAGGAACTAAGCTAATCCAGATAAATAAAGAATATTTTTAACCAAACAAACAATAATAATATGTTAAACGGAATGGACTGTGTCGTGGAAGGAGAATGTAAGATGAATATCAACAACAGCAAAACACCGATAATGGAACATACACTAATTAAATCAGGCGGTGATGAGAGAATTATGTTAAAAAATGATACACTAAATGTAGTAGATGAGTTTTGCTATTTTGGTAGTAAAGCAACTGATGATGGATGAAGTAGAGAGGATGCAAAATGTTGATTATCAGTGGGAAGAAAAACGTTTGTAAAGAACAGAAACTTGTTAACATCTAATATAAATGTAACGGTTAGGAAGATTTTTCTGAAGGAATTTGTGTGGACTCTACGAAAATGAAACGTGCACGAAAAGTAGTTCTCACCAGAAGAGCATACAAGCTTTTAAATTGTGGTGCTACAGAAGAATTATGATGATTAGATGGGTAGATTGAGTAATTAATGAGGAGGCACTGAGTAAAATTGTGAAGAAAAGAAATTCGTACCACGACTTATCTAGAATAAGGCATAGGTTGATATGACACATATTGAGACATCAAGGGATCATTTATTTAGTACTGCATGGAAAAATGTGGGATAAAAATTGTAGAGGGAGGGCAAAAGACGAATACAATAAGCAGGTTCAAATGGATCTAGGCTGCAGTAGTTACTCGGAGATGAAGAGTCTTGCACAGGTTAGAGCAGCGGGGAGATCTGCTTCAAACCAGTCGTAGGACTGAGCACCACAACAACAACATGGTGATACCAACAACTTGAAATTCATACTGACACTGTTTCTTGTTTGTCTGTTTGTTTCTAATTATTCATTGTAGTTCTTCATTAGCTAGACAAACTTTAATCGTAAGTGTTGACGGTTGGCGAAATCTTCATTTTCATGCCACTGTAAAGAGTCTGCCTCAAGGCAAGTGTCACTAAAATAAACTTGGTATGAATAATCTCATTTTATTAGCAACAAACATTTCAGTTACTGACAATTTCTGGGGTCTGATTTATTGCTACTTGAACCCTTTCAACGTTTTCTTCCGATTGATCTCATATAGAATTCAGTGATATGACCTAATTAATTTTTGACTCAAGAGACGAATGAGCATCAATGGTGACCAAGGTGACAGGGCGAGAGACAGGAACTGTAAATGATTTTTCAATTTTTGGGAAGTCACAGTAGAGATATCACAATCGACAACATGATATTATAAGGTATTTAAAAAATACTAAAATCCGGATAGTGCTCTGGCTTCACAATGACACAGAAACATGCTTCGACATAAACAAGTATAAGAAAATATAACTATTACTAACTGTATTTTGTTATTATGATCATAATTCAAAATAATCACAAAGATTAACATGTACAAGCAATAAATATCTTATGCTGTCCACCTTGCATAATGGATAACCCCTATAGCACGAAAAAAAAATGCTTCCACGAGATGGTGCGTCGGCAAGAGAGATCGCAGTTAACTCTAAAATTCCAACACAATCCTCTCTAGGCTGCTGTCATCTTAAAATATGTAGAAGGAAATGGACAGTTCGAGACATATCATCTTGAGCCGAATTTCTCTCAACCTTTCATTGTTCAGTTCCAGTTTGGAATATTTAACATCAGCTTCAGACCAAGAAGGGGTGGAGATACGCTACACCGCTAACACTGCCAAATCCAGGTTAACAGTCCGATCTCGCGAAGTTATGACATAGTGGTCAGGCCAAAGAACAGAAGTACATTTATTTTAGCTGTCACTTATTTCCTATTGTTTTCGGCACCTACTGTTGTACAACCTTACCATGGACTGCCTTACATTATTTCACAATATTAACCATGTTTTAGAATAAAACTTGTTCGATAGCTTTTTATTCAATAGTAACACTGATATTATGAACTTACTATATGAACTTAGTATTCTTTCAAACTCGGGAATCTCATCTACACCTCATCACCGGTTTTGTCCAAATTTAACGTTTATGCAGGGCTTGGGCAGAAACGAAAGTGGAAGAAGGGAGAGATCCAGGCAGCCAATTGCGTAGAGAAAAAAGCGTTTTGGTGTGAGTCGGGCGAAACGTTCGACGTTTATGTCAGCGTAGCTTACAAGCACCGGTTAGCGCAATGGAAGGAATACAGAACGGTGATCCGAGCATCGTAGGATCGAGTTCCGATGCAGCAACTTTTTTTTTATTTTCTGTTTATAGGCCACACTGCAGATAAAACGAAATAATCCTCAGTATTATTATTATTATTATTATTATTATTATTATTATCGTCATTAATTCCCCCTGAAGCAGAGCGCTAAAACACAATCAACGTTAATGGAATTTTTTTCTGTCGCTTTCTTTTTCTTCCGAAAACCTCTCACATATTCACTGCCTTTCTTCTTCCTCTCTTCTGTCCATTTGTTTTCTGTTTTCTGATATTTGAACTTTTGCTGGGATTTCTGTCTTCTCTGTATGTTTCTCTGCGTCATTTCATCTGTGGAGATGTTTACTTTCTTGAGGTTTTCCACGATTTCCTTTACCCCCTTGGTTTTCACTGTATTAGTTGTCACTACGTTAAAAATATTCTTGATCAGTATGTTTTCGTTCGTCCTATGTGTGCGTCCGAAAAATTTTGCCTCCCTTTCTCCGAAATTCTGTGTAATCTCTCTATCTATTCGTACAGTTATTCTGTCGGTCTCTTTATCCAGATCCACTCTTTGCGAACCGGCCCATAGAACTTTCTCAGTATTACCTTCTCTTGTTTTTTCAAGTTATTGATTTTCGTTCGCCCCTTGATTACTGGTCTTTGTGAGCTAAAAAAGGCCTCTGATATGACTAATGTTCTATGGTGTCTTAATGTGACATTGATGGAAATACTTCGTTTGTTGTAATGGTTCCATGTAAGTCTATATGCTTTTTATAGTTTTGTGATCCTTTCTTCATTGGATGTCGATTTCTTCCTGTTTTTTGTATAATTTCTCGTGAACTCAGACCTTTCAGAGTACGTCTAAACCAAAATGTAACACTTGAAAGCACTGGGCCAGAGTTTTAAAAACCCATCACTCATCACTTAACAAACTTTATTACCGTTTAAAAAAATCATTATACAGGGTGGAGAAAAATTGTGTCACGAAATTTTAACCCTGGATAGGTGATGTCAGTAGGAACGAAAATTACTAATGTTGTGTAGGTGGGCAACGCACCATTTTTAAACTACCGGAACTTGGAGCCACGCACTCTGATTGGCCGTGGGAGTGCCCTGCTGCCCTTCGTTAGCTGTCGGGCAGCCATATGTTTCTCAGTCCCTCGCCCCGTAACTGTCCCAACGTGATACGCACACGTGTCGAATAGGTCTTGCTGTTTGTCTCCAACTCACATCAGAGGTATTCACACGTAAGCTTCACTTCGGAGCGTACTCAGGTCCCAGCACCAGCGATTTAGTTATACAAAAAATGATTCAAATGGCTCTGAGCACTACGCGACTTAACTTCTGTGGTCATCATTCCCCTAGAACTTAGAACTACTTAAACCTAACTAACCTAAGGACATCACACACATTCATGCCCGAGGCAGGATTCGAACCTGCAGCCGCAGCAGTCCCGCGGTTCCGGACTGCAGCGCCTAGAAACGCTGGGCCACTCCGGCTGGCTTTAGTTATACAGTAAGCGTGGCGGCACAGTATTCATTTGAAGAACGACGATATATCGTTTTCGTTTATCAATTAGCCGACAGTAGAGCTCGACGGTTGTATGAGGAACGGCTCCCAGCAAGTCGCCACCCATACCCGCAAACGTTTGCAGCAATTCACCGGCGACTTGGCGAAACAGGCTCGTTAGCGGGATATCATGGTGATGCTGGAAGACCTCGAAGACGACTGGATGCTGTATTTGAGACGGTTGGACACAGCAAGGGTGTCACTCATCGGTTAGTCTTGGAGGTTTTGAGGGATGACACCCAGCAACCATTTGCTTTCCACCTTGTCCAAGATCTAAATCGTGTGGCGGACTCTGAACACAGGCTTCGTTTTTGCTGGTGGCTTCTGCGACTTGTTGCACGAGATTCCAACTTCCACGCCCTAGTGTTGTTTACCGACGAAGTGCATCTTCCATGGGGAAAGCCTTTACAAAACATTCATCATGAGGCAAGGGGATCTCCGCACGTCACGTACGTCCACGGCCACCAGGAACGATTTTCGCTCAACATTTGGGCAGGCAATGCAGGTGACCATCTGATTGAGCCAGGCTGTCTACGTCCTCGACTTACCAGGGCAAATTAGCTTCACTTTTTGCGAGAAATTCTACTCGTCCTGCTGGATGATATTCCCCTGGACATACAGCTCTGCACGTGGTTGCAGCATGATGGGGCGCCCGCACGTAACAGTGGTCCTGTGCACGGATATTTAAATGAACTCTTCGACAGCCGGTTAATTGGCAGAGTTGCTCGTAGGACATGGCCCGCGCGATCACTAACCTCATACCACCACACTTTTTCCTGTGGGGATTCTTGAAGGTTCTACTTCACCCATCCCGACACAAACCACTTAGAAACGGAGAGGAATTAGTGGATAGCATTCAATATGCCGCCATTCACATCAGGGCATTGCCAGGAATCTTTGAAAGAGTTCTGCAAAACGCCATTCGACGTTACCAACCTTGTGTCAGGTCAGAAGGTCGCCAGTTCGATCACTGCTTTAAGTAAACAATGTCCTAGCTAGGGAAAAGGCTCTTTTCAGGGCGGACACAATTTGTAAAAGACATTCTGTAGGCGAACTAAAAACTGTTGACGAGTTTGTTCCCGGTACGTCTTATCATGGAACTACAGTGGATAAGTCGGGACGCTGGCGGATTCGTCCCCAGAGCGGAAGGCTGTCGCGCTACCACCGAGCGTTCGGGCAGCCTTGGATACAAAGGCAAAGCACTCGCAGCCGTGCGTTGTCCACAGCATCCCGCAAGAGGGCAACCCCGCAGCCAATCGGAGCGCATGACGCCATGTCTCCGTAGTTGAAAAACTGTGCACTGTCGACCTACACAACATCAGTAATTTTTGTACCTACTGGCATCAGCTATCCAGGTTTAAAATTTCGTGACACCACTTTTGTCCATCCTGTATATTAAGAGAAAGAATTACTGGGACCAGCAACAAATACTTTTAACAGTAAGTAAAAAAACGAAGGTAACAACACTTATGATAAAAGCAACAGTCATAAAATGAAAAAGGGCTCTTAGCAAATTGTAACTTTTTATAGATAATCCCATAAACCCGAAGCTCTAATGTGAAATTATGACCAAATATTATCATTTAAACTACAGACTCTATACACTTTAACAAAGACCACAGCTTGGGAGAATAGTAACTGGCGAAAAAAGTCAAATACAATTTTCTATAACTTCTGAATGTTACAAGTTTGCCCCATTGGGCTGACTCAACAAGGGCCTGAATTTTAGGATTAATATATTTATGAAATGTCAGGACTAGGTGCTGCCTCCATATATCCAGCGAGAAACAAATTCTAGCGCCGTAGCTACCATAGAATTAAATGAGTTGGAACATATTTAAAATTTGGCACTCTGTCCTCCGCCCTTCCCTCCCCACCCTACCCGCCTTAGAAAATTATAGATATTAACCAATTCCATGTTAATGAAAATAACTAAAAAGACATATTACTCAAAATATACAAATGCATAGTCTTGCACAGTACAAAGTATGTTAAAATATCTTTCTCTTAGCTTTCATAACCATAACTTTCCTTTTTATTTGCTGTAGAGAAGCAGTCACATATGAACCAAATACTTCAGCATTAGTTGGAGCAATTTTTGGGTTATTTATGTCAGGTAGTATATTGTCAGCTCTTTTCAAAACAGCATTTTCTTCTTCATATTATGCATTCTTCCTTTTTGTCCATCTCTTTCACGTGGACTGCTGCACGATAATGATGATGAAGCTGTTTCAAATAGCTGGCCACCTTGTGCGACATCACATTCCTCTATTACTAAGAAATAATCACCAGCATTAATGGGAGACTCTCTGATCTCACTGACAAGGCAGTCATCCTGAAAAAATGATAACAATTGGACATAGCTGGCAGTGAGTGCTTTATTCTTTTTGTCATTGGATATCCCCCCCATGAACCATGGACCTTGCCGTTGGTGGGGAGGCTTGCGTGCCTCATCGATACCGATAGCCGTACCGTAAGTGCAACCACAACGGAGGGGTGTCTGTTGAGACGCCAGACAAACGCGTGGTTCCTGAAGAGGGGCAGCAGCCTTTTGAGTAGTTGCAGGGGCAACAGTCTGGATGATTGACTGATCTGGCCTTGTAACACTACCCAAAACAGCCTCGCTGTGCTGGTACTGCGAACGGTTGAAAGCAAGGGGAAACTACAGCCGTTATTTTTCCCGAGGGCACGTAGCTTTACTGTATGGTTAATGATGATGGCGTCCTCTTGGGTAAAATATTCCGGAGGTAAAATAGTCCCCTCATTCGGATCTCCGGGCGGGGACTACTCAAGAGGACGTCGTTATCAGGAGAAAGAAAAGTGGCGTTCTACGGATCGGAGCGTGGAATGTCAGATCCCTTAATCGGGCAGGTAGATCAGAAAAATTAAAAAGGGAAATGGATAGGTTAAAGTTAGATATATTGGTAATTAGTGAAGTTCGGTGGCAGGAGGAACAAGACTTTTGGTAGGGTGAATACAGGGCTATAAATACAAAATCTAATAGGGGTAATGCAGGAGTAGGTTTAATAATGAATAAGAAAATAGGAATGCGGTTAAGCTACTACAAACAGCATAGTGAGCGCATTATTGTGGCATAGATAGATACGAAGCCCACACCTACTACAGTAGTACAAGTTTATATGCCAACTAGCTCTGCAGATGACGAAGAAATTGAAGAAATGTATGACGAAATAAAATAAATTATTCAGATGGTGAAAGAAGCCGAAAATTTAATAGTCATGGGTGACTGGAAATCAGTAGTAGGAAAAGGGAGAGAAGGAAACGTAGTAGGTAAATATGGATTGGGGCTAAGTAATTAAAGAGGAAGCCGCCTGGTAGAATTTTGCGCTGAGCACAACTTAATTATAGCTTGGTTCAAGAATCATAAAAGAAGGTTGTATACATGGAAGAACCCTGGAGATACTGACACATTTCAGATAGATTATATAATGGTAAGACAGAGATTTAGGAACCATGTTTTAAATTTTAAGACATTTCCTGGTGCAGATGTGGACACTGACCACAATCTATTGGTTATGAACTGTAGATTAAAACTGAAGAAACTGCAAAAAGGTGGGAATTTAAGGAGATGGGACCTGGATAAATTGAAAGAACCAGAGGTTGTAGAGAGTTTCAGGGAGAGCGTAAGGGAATAAATGGCAGGAATGAGGGAAAGAAATACAGTAGAAGAAGAATGGGTAGCTTTGAGGGATGAAGTAGTGAAGACAGCAGAGGATCAAGTAGGTAAAAAGACGAGGGCTAGTAGAAATTCTTGGGTAACAGAAGAAATATTGACTTTAATTAATGAAAGGAGAAAATATAAAAACGCAGTAAATGAAGCAGGCAAAAAGAATACAAACGTGTCAAAAATGAGATCGACAGGAAGTGCAAAGTGGCTAAGCAGGTTTGGCTAGAGGACAAATGTAAGGATGTAGAGGCTTATCTCACTAGGGGTAAGATAGATACTGCCTACAGGAAAATTAAAGAGACCTTTGGAGATAAGAGAACCACTTGTATGAATATTAAGAGCTCAGATGGAAAACCAGTTCTAAGCAAAGAAGGGAATGCAGAAAGGTGGAAGGAGTGTATAGAGGGTCTATACAAGGGCTATGTACTTGAGGACAATATTATAGAAATGGAAGAGGATGTAGATGAAGATGAAATGGGAGTGATGATACTGCGTGAAGAGTTCGACAGAGCACTGAAAGACCTAAGTCGAAACAAGGTCCCGGGAGTAGACAATATTTCATTAGAACTACTGACGGTCTTGGGAGAGCCAGTCCTGACAAAACTGTACCATCTTGCGAGCAAGATGTATGAAACAGGCGAAATACCCTCAGACTTCAAAAAGAAAATAATAATTCCAGTCCCAAAGAAGGCAGGTGCTGACAGATGTGAAAATTACCGAACTATGAGTTTAATATGTCACGGCTGCAAAATACTAACGCGAATTCTTTACAGAAGAATGGAATAACTAGTAGAAGCCGACCTAGGGAAAGATCAGTTTGGATTCCGTAGAAATATTGGAACACGTGAGGCAATACTGACCTTACGACTTATCTTAGAAGCTAGATTAAGGAAGGGCAAACCTACGTTTCTAGCATTTGTAGACTTAGAGATAGCTTTTGACAATTGTGACTGGAACACTCTCTTTCAAATTCTGAAGGTGACAGGGGTAAAATATAGGGTGCGAAAGGCTATTTACAATTTGTATAGAAACCAAATGGCAGTTATAAGAGTCGAGGGGCATGAAAGGGAAGCAGTGGTTGGGAAGGGAGTGTGACAGGGTTGTCCACGATGTTATTCAATCTGTATATTGAGCAAGCAATGAAGGAAACAAAAGAAAAAATCGGAGTAGGTATTAAAATCCATGGAGAAGAAATACAAACTTTGAGGTTCGCCGATGACGTAATTCTGTCAGAGACAGCAAAGGACTTGGAAGAGCAGTTGAACGGAATGGACAGTGTCTTCAAAGGAGGATATCAGATGAACATCAACAAAATCAAAACGAGGATAATGGAATGTAGTCGAATTAAGTCGGGTGATGCTGAGGGAATTAGATTAGGAAATGAGATACTTAAAGTAGTGAAGGAGTTTTGCTATTTGGGGAGCAATGTAGGTAATAATGGTCGAAGTAGAGAGGATATAAAATGTAGACTTTCAATGGGATGGAAAGCGTTTCTGAGGAAGAGAAATTTGTTAACATCGAGTATAGATTTAAGTGTCGGGAAGTCGTTTCTGAAAGTATTTGTATGGAGTGTAGCCATGTATGGATATGAAACATGGACGATAAATAGTTTAGACAAGAAGGGAATAGAAGCTTACGATATGTGGTGCTACAGAAGAATGCTGAAGATTTGATGGGTAGATCACATTACTAATGAGGAGGTGTTGAATAGGCTTGGGGAGAAGAAACGTTTGTGGCACAACTTGACTAGAAGAAGTTCTGAGGCATCAAGGGATCACCAGTTTAGTATTGGAGGGCAGCGTAGAGGGTAAAAATCGTAGAGGGAGACCAAGAGATGAATACACCAAGAAGATTCAGAAGGATGTAGGTTGCAGTAGGTACTGGGAGATGAAGCTTGCACAAGATAGAGTAGCATGGAGAGCTGCATCAAACCAGTCTTAGGACTGAAGACCACAACAACAACAACATTTGTGGCCAGTAAGAGACACTGTGCAAGATCATGGGGCACGAACTCAGCTTCACAATTTATTTAATTATAAGTTACAAAGGAAAAAAATATGGACACTAACGGGGTTCAAACTCACAATCTCCGAATTGTAAACTAAACCCATTAGACAACTGAGTTCTTCGTATACATTGCATATTTGTTAGTATAATACATCTTGTGAAGTTCACCAAGACGAATCATTTATCAGCTAAGTTTTTTTAACTTACTATACTAATTGCAGAGGAAACTGAAGGGTTAAAAACTATTTACTGTGACGTTACTGTTTTTAGTGTAGTCCACGCTTTCTTGTACGAATTCTGCGATGCAAGTTCCTTTCCTTGCCTGAAGGTGGTCTCACAAAAATGCAAGTTTCTTAAAATAGCACACCGTGGGTTCACAAACGTCAGCAGATCGCATACCACTCTTTGTCGATTTATTAAGTTCTGACGCAAACGTCGAGCGCAAACTTTTCATCTTCGCTATAATTTCAGCTTGAGACGAAAACCTAACTTCCTTCAATGAATCAATTATTTTGTGGAGTTAATATTTCATAGCGTATTTGTTATGGTATTTGGGAGGCTTTGTGTCATTTAGATAAGTTTCATGTCTGTATGCCTTAATAAGAATTTCTATAACTTCTTTATCGTATCAGTGGACTACCGATAGCAAATACAAACATGCGTAAGCACTCAAATGGCAGCCATATGGCACGGATTATAGCTTCGTTTGGTTGAATGCCATTAATTAGCAATGCGGTGGCACGCTGCCAGATGGCACGCAAGGTAACCGTTCACACAAAGCAATTTACTCGCTACGCGTCATGGCGCAAGAATTGTCTCCGTCTGTACGGGGCTAAAGGCGACACACCACACTGTCTGTGACGCTGGAACAGACTAAAGGCGCGTCTAAGTCAGGACCGCCACCACTCTACGCCCAACACTGCCGCAGGCACACCAGTCAGCGAAGTGGCTAAAGCTGAGTAAACGATATGGTACACACGCATTTTGTACCACAACACGAGATCGTAGAATAGGAAAGTTATTCCAGAAGTACTGCCGAGCATGGACTAAGAAAGTCAATAAGCAGGGACTAAGAAACCCAAACAACCAGACATTTGCAAGTCGACTAGGCTTCTCTCCGATTTACAGAGGTACTGGGAACGGCATGGTGAGACTCTTATACGGCCGGAACAATCGTTCTCATTTGCATAAGTCCGATCTGCGTTTTCAGACAAGAAGTGGACTTCTCGGAGCCAACATTCACTCTAGGTGTATAAGCAACAACAGAGCTCAATTCCTCAGTCACGAATCAGCTACCATGATCAGGCCGTACATTATGAACAGCTGCTCGATCGTTTTGAAAGGCGCAATCGCCATCCCCTAATTGCTCTCCAAAAGTGGGAAGCAAAAAGGTGCTTAAAACATCAATGTAGGCCTGTGCTGTGATAGTACCACGCAAAACAACAAGGGGTGCAGGCCTCCTTCATGAAAAACACGACCACACCATAATACCACCGCCTCCGAATTTTATTGTTGGCACTACACACACTGGCAGATGACGTTCACCGGGCATTCGCCGTACCCACATCCTGCCATCGGATCGCCACATTGTGTACCGTGATTCGTCACTACACACAACGTTTTTACACTGTTCAGTCGTCCAGTGTTTACGCTCCTCACACCAAGCGAGGCGTCGTTTGGCATTTACCGGCGTGATGTGCGGCTTATGAGCAGCCGTTCGACCATGAAATCCAAGTTTTCTCACTTCCCGCCCAACTGTCATTGCACTTGCAGTGGATCGTGATGCAGTTTGGAATTCTTGTGTGATGGCCTGGGTAGATGTCTGCCTATTACACATTATGACCACTTTCAACTGCCGGCGGTCTCTGTCAGTCATAGACGAGGTCGGCCTGTACGGTTTTGTGCTGTACGTGTCCCTTCATGTTTCCACTTCAATCACACCGGAAACAGTGGACTTAGGGGTGTTTAGGAGTGTGGAAATCTCGGGTACAGACTTATGACACTAGGGACTTCCAGTCACCAGATCACGTTCAAAGCCCGTGAGTTCCGCGTAGAGACCAATTCTGCACTCTCACGATGTCTAATGACTACTGAATTCGCTGATATGGAGTACCTGACAGTAGGTGGCACCACAATGCACCTAATATGATAAATGTTTAATTTGGGGGTGTCCGGATACTTTTGATCACATAGTAACTTTCTACAAAAACAGTCTTGGTTTCTAATGGCTCCCAGATCTTTCCCTTAAACTTCACTTTGCATGTTGCATTTGTTAATATTTCCTAGTTTAGCTTTTTGGTCTTGTTGTCCATCATTATTTCTTCCTGTGTGTTAAAGAGTATTTCTCTCTATGAAATCGTAGGTCTTCTTTAAGTATACGAATGTTATTGCTGTGTTCCTGGGCTTTCTTGTGTCAGTATTGCTCTCAGGCACCAAATCTGTTCACTGCATGATCCCTTTGTGAAACATGCTAGGCATTCGCCTACCTATGAATTTATCTGAGGCTTCAGCCGGTTTAGGGCTTTGGAAAGTGAATCGTTGAGCTATCGATAGCTTGCGCCACGTTCTTTGAACACAATATTTGGGGTGAAGTGGCGTGGAGCGTTTGCCGCGAGTGCCGTTGAGACCGTTTTAGGAGGAGGCAGCACAGAGAGCACAGATTAGGATGGTAATGGGCCGGCTATTTGTTCTGCCTCCCGTGCGACTTCCAAATTTGTCTTGCTCAGCATCTTCTGGACGGGAGGGATCTGCTCTGGAAACGGGATTGGACACATTATTTCTTTGGTCGACAAAATTTCTGGGGCCGAGCGGTGGGTAGTAATCATCCACACATCATCTGGCGGACCCCAAGTTTTCCACTGTTTCTCATCACACAGAGGCTTTGTATGCTCGGTGACATGCTTTTAGTTAGTTGCTTCCGTGCCGAGAGCACGTGGCATTCGTAGACTGATCTCGCTCTCCGCTGTGAGCCAGATAAAATTGGGACTGATTCGCCTCCTGCTTGTGTTTGTGCCCTGCTGTTTCTGTATCGGATTCGGTCCAGCCTTCTATTGTTTTTGTTATCTTTTCTGTGTCTGGCCAGGCCATTTGAGGAGCGTCTCGCTCGTATCAAAGTGTAATAGCTTTCATTTTGTAATTGTCATAGAGTTGTTATTTGATGGTGTGTTTTAAATTATTGGGGTTTTCCAAATTGGTTTAATGCTTAATACATCATTCTTTGGGACGTTCAAAGTGTTTTTTTTTTTTTTTTTTGTCTGGTACGATGCGCAATAAATCGCTAAGTCACTTTAAAGAAGTTGTTTGGAGCCCGCAATCTTATGCGCCTTACCAGGGAAAATCTTGTTGCATGTACTTTGATGGGCTAAACTTCCAAGCCAAGCTTCTCTTTACGTATTTGAGGTCCAGCAGACAATCTTTCACGCCTTCCTTCCTCCTGTTTTCCATCCCGTTCGACGGTTAAGGGTTTACCGTTTCCTCCTCGTGGCGTAATTTGAAGCTGAATGTCGGCTGGCCGCTGAATTTCTTCACTATCAGATGTGGGAGATTGTCTTGGTCAGTTACTTCATTATTTTTTAGCAACTTTTCACAACTGTTTTGTCTGCAATGTCGGCGTGCAATCTGACGTTATGTTTTTATTTGTTTTATTTAAAAATTACGTCTTTGTTCATCAGGCTGTCATTGTATGTTGTGCCTTGGGGCGTTTTCTCACTGGTTCCTTACAAAAGGAGTGTAGTGTGGAAAATGTCGGGTCCTAAGTAATTTCGGGTCCGTTCATCCATGTGGTGGTTCCATATCAAGAACTTTTAATTGTTTTTGTTCTCTTCTACCGAACCCCTTTTTAGGCAAACGTCTATTATTTGTTGCATTTTAGTCAAACACGTTCTAGAAATATGTTGCGAGGTGCCGGGGCTAGCTGTGTATTTAACGCTAAATTCTTCTAGAATCTTCATATGGAAATGATGCTCTAAGTCCCCCCCCCCCCTTTTCTAACTCCGACTTTTGCTGTTGCACATGGTTTAAGAAGAAACGCGAACTGACTGTAACCGACCGTGCAAGTGGAGTAGAAAAGAGTTTGACACCTGCAACAGTTCAATTGGATAGAAATTAATTACATAAAGGAAAGTTTGATTAACGTAGTGAGAAATGAAAGGGTTGCTCTACCGATTAACAGAATGAAAGTTCTATCCAAAATAACAATTTGATTTATTATCACAAAACTCAAAATAATAAACAAAACACATGCAACATTTACAATACATCATTGGATACTCAAATTATGTGAAGGAGAAGTTGTCCATAAACTAGATTGTGACATTTATGAGCAAGTGGTATGTGGAGCCAATTCCTTGCAACTCAGATCTTAAGAGAAACACCCAGCCAACCCAACATTACTTGCTGCTACAGTAGTGATAACTCAGACAATGAACACCCGAAACAGAACAAAGTTAGAAAAGACGAACAGGCGCGCTCTGCTGAGCTCAGATTATCACCTAGTAAAATTCCCTGATTTGCCGGGGCTGTGGACGTACATTACCAAGCTGTCTTCTGTTTGCAAGGACACGATCTGGCATACCGGAGGCGATGGCTGGTTGCTTCGACGTCCCGTCGCGGTGATGATAATGTCGCGAGTATAGCCCGAAACAAATTCTCCTGGTCTGGCTGTTCCACACTAAAGACTGCCTAGCAACACAAATACGCCTCTTAGGGAGACGAAGAAGGCTCGCTACACAATCACTGACGGTACAGTGAGTGATTTGAACAAGAGAAGTCAAACAGTAATTCCGGTACAGTCAACTTTAGCCAAAACTGCTCTAGACGGACAACATAGGCCGCTTTGTACGCAGAACGCTCAATTGCCAACTGTACTCGGAAAGTTACGTTGAAGTCGAGACTTCAGCAACTTCGTCAAACAGTTACAATAAAATGAAAGTATATTAGACAGCCAACGGAAGGCAGGCTGTCCAGAGCTCAGTCTGGTAAACCCACCCCGACCGAAAGGCGAGAGCCGACTCTCTCAAGAGCACCCGTACAAACCGAAAAGAGAACATTCTCGCCCCCATGACATTGGCCGTGGTTAAACGTTCGAATCAGCAACTCGAAAACCGGCGGAAAATTCCACTCTATTACCGACGCACTACTATTCCACCAATGGAGATACATGGTGCCAATTTCTGCGCCGATCAAGTACAATATTCTTACTCACAATCTCCTTTTCGCATCGTTGCTTTTTCTTACCAGATTTCTGTATAAAATAAAACTGAGTTCAGGATGGATTTAAATATTCATTTACCTACACATACGCTTTAATTATTGATCAATTCATATGTAAGCTGACATCAAAAGTTTCCGAAGATATGGTCGCCTTACTCCTTGACTGCGACAATGCCCTAAACAAACAGATGAAGCAGATGAGGCGCGCGGTTTGAGGCGCCATGTCACGGATTGAAAGCAAATCATAGATACCGCATCATATCTTGAAAGAGAAGAAGACGTGCTTTCCGAATTTTCAAAACCAACAGAGCAATTATAGGAAAGCAAATTGGTTTCTTCTTCTGATTCCGCAGCGATCGCAGGTTTTCGCAACTAACAATATCAACAAATTCTTAGTATTTATTATGTCGGTACGCAAGTTTACGTTTCGCGAAAGCAAGCAACCAGACCATTATCGAAAGATTTTCTTGAAGTGGCTGTCCGGGCATAGTCACAAGAGGAACTACTTAGATTGTACGAAGCCGGAAGCGTCCTAGACGGAACTTGCGCAGCAGCGTGTGCTGCAGGAAGGAATTTGGAAGCCTGGGATGACAGAAATAAAAGTTACGTAATGAACGTTGCGATTACTACCATATGATCTTGTTTTCCACTAATACGGCGAGACGATGATAATTTTTAATGCCACTGTGCTGTGATGAATAGCTCATTTTAAACAATTATTCACATTATTTAGAATCAAAAATCAATACGTTTAAATGGAATTATTGAAGAGTTATTTAAAGATGGAGGATTACCACTACATCTTAAATCGTTACATTTGTGTAACATGTGCTGAAAGCGAAAAGGTGTATCACGAAATTGGAAGAAAGCAAAAGTTATGTCGATATCTAACAAACGAAGAAAAAGCATATGTGAAAACGTGAGTAAGCTAAAATTATTTACACACTGTATAAACGTGATGCAAGAATCTGAAACACAAGATTGAAAACGAAAGGTTGTAATTCTGTTTTACTGTTGGGCAAAATCACTTCGTATGAACAGGATTATTTATTGCGATGAACGTTAATTTCCCTACACCCCTAATTTTTATATCATTTTCCTGTTTATCTCATGTATGTGGAACAGGTTTCAAGACAATATTCTCCTATATTAGGGTCTTGTCTTGAAGTCGACTGTGCGTACAAGATGTACCCACCAAAACAAAACAAAAACTGGAACTGACTTTCATTGATCGAAATAAATAACAGCTGTAAGATCTATGGATATTCGGTACGAAAAGATCTGAATCAATATCTAGATGAAATACAGGGTGTTTCAGAATTACGTGCAAATGGAAAACATAACTATCGACTCCACTTCTTCTTTTCCATAGCGTTCATCGAGCCCAGCTTTTCCACATTTTGATAAATTTCATTTTACATGAAAGCGTGGTGTCTGTTCTTTCAGAGGCCTATACAATGTTAGAAGAGACTTATGTAGAGTTTGGTCTCCCTACAGCACAGCTCGAAGGTGGTTTTAAATGTTTAAAGCAGGGAGACAATCAATTTCAGAGGAAGGTGGACCCAGTGCTCCAGTTAGTGCTCTTACGGAAGAAAACATCAACACTGCTGCTGTCATTGTGAGATAGGATCAACGAATTACCCTAAGATCATTTTCTGAAATACTGAACATTTCATTGGATGCCACCCACACGTTGGTGACAGAAAAATTACACATGACACGTGTTTTTGGGCGATGGATTTCAAGACTGTTGATTCCCAAACAAAAGGGCATTCGCGTGCAGATCTGCGTGCATTTAAAGTTGATGTTAAAGGAAGATCCGAAATTTCTTTCAAATATAATCACTGCTGATGAAATTTGACTACATAATTTTGATCCTGAGAGAAAGCAGCAAAGCTCAGTGGAAATCTCCTTCATCACCAACCCTCAAAAGAGCAAAAGTGGTTGCTTCTGCTTGGAAAGTTATGGTCATCTCATTCTTTGGTATTCGTGGAATGGTTTATCAGCATGTTGTTCCTGCATACACATCATTAACTGGACAATAGTACAGGGATGTCCTGAAAACATTGCAAGACCACATTTCCGTGAAGCAGATTGGATGCTTCACCACGATAATGTGCGGCCACATATTACCAGTGTTGTTACAGAATATATTGCAAAAATCAACGTGAACTGTATCCCTCACCCATCCTATGGTCAGGATTTAGCCCTATGTGACTTTTTTCTATTCCCTAACATGAAGACACTAGTGAAAATGTGGACGGAAGGAGAATTGCTGTTATCTTTAGTGGAAGTATATATTTGTTTGGAAGTACAGCAATAGCCTAGGCTTAGTCTTTTAAGGGTACTTATAGCCGTAGTAATATTTAACGCATGTTTATGCACGCCATATTCTGAAATACCGCATGTTCATCCTGAGGCAAAATCAGCGTATTGACACAATAAGGTCATCGAAAACGATCACACATAGACAGAATGTGATACAAATTTTGTTCTCTCTCAAAAGACAAAGAAACACTTCAAACAGCTATTTGTTTTCCATACAATATGGAAGCAATGATGCAGGTCAGCAAAAAGGTTCCCACAGTCGGAACGAAAACCGAAATCTTTCTCTCAATTAAAGTCATGGACGCAATAGCAGAGGATAAAGTTGCTAAGGAAACAGAAGGAATACCAGACAGATCTGAATAAGCAAAGAAAATCCTCGAACAATGCAGTTCAAGTAATCACCTACCGTGATCTTGGGTATCTTGAACCGGATTTTAGGGAGGGGGGGGGGGCAATATTGATCCCACATCAATACATCTTCCACAGCCTTTGGATCAAGATGAGTTTGTAATAAAATTTGAGAAGTTAAAAATGATCAAGAGATGGAGAACTATATCCCTCCGCGTTACGACTTGCATTATAATATATCCCATTCCCAGGCAGCAGTTACCATGTGGGTAACAAGAGGGAGTGGAGAAAGAGGAAGATGCAGCCAAAAAAGGAGACGAGGAAGACTCCAAAATGCACAAAACAATGGTACAGCATCACGAGCGTAGCCCAGACTCTTCAAGAGATACCACAGGAGGTAAAGATTGCGATTATATAGACACTGACTGTGAGACGATTATTGAAATTGACTATGAGTAATCTCTGTGCGCGTTAGAACCAGCCCAATATATTTTCTTTTTGGTACTTTAATTTTATTTGCTATTTAACTACTTTTTCAGTTTTTCATATTAATTCCTCTTTAATCACTAACATATCCTTGTTTTTAATGAATGTATATTGTATTATGTGTATCATGTGTGTTCGTTGAAAAAATCTTCAAAATGTGACACACTAAATACAATGTTTTGCATATGTACCTGTTTTACTTTAAAAAGTTTTTAAGATACAAGAAGTATAAGTATTTTTCATATATTGATAAAAATAATGCAGGGACACTACAGTCTGTAACCATATCTTCAACTACACACAGACTAACTGACCATAAGGTAAAAATATGTGATATTTCAATAGTAACCCACATAACTTGTAAAAAGTCGTTTAACCTTGGCAATCATTTACTCAGTTTGCTTCATCAGGCACTAGCACAACTTGCATTCTAAGCCCCCCGAATATTAACAGGAAACCGGTGCTGCAGATTGTGGACAACCATTATTTTCTAGAGTCCATAAATGGGACTTAAGATTCTTTAAGACTACCTCTTGATTAAATTTTGCTTCACAAGTTCGCAGAGCAATGTTTGTAAAGTTTGGAGTAAACGCTCTTTTCTGCGAAAAACTTGAAAGGAAACTCTTTGCGAATGGGAAAATCATTCGGTCCAAAGACCGGCACTTTACTCAACCTGCAGGAACGGCGATTATCATCACGCACAGTCCTTAAACACTACTGAAAATACGAGTTGCATTGAGAGCGTCCGCTAACCAAAGGATTGTTGTTGATTATTTGAGGTATTTGTTCTGTACACCAAGAGTACGTGCATTGCATCATCGTCGGCGAACATCAAAATCTGTCTCTCACGTGTCGCAACGATGTAAGTGTACTGTGGCTGGAAAGCCATCCCTTTGTATAACGCTTGCGTACTGATGCCACGTTCCTTCCATGGTTTTCTGCAGCATCAAAAGGCAATTGTCTGTCTGACAATACATTCTCCTTTAAACATCTCATAAGCTACACTCCTGGAAACTGAAATAAGAACACCGTGAATTCATTGTCCCAGGAAGGGGAAACTTTATTGACTCATTCCTGGGGTCAGATACATCACATGATCACACTGACAGAACCACAGGCACATAGACACAGGCAACAGAGCATGCACAATGTCGGCACTAGTACAGTGTATATCCACATTTCGCAGCAATGCAGGCTGCTATTCTCCCATGGAGACGATCGTAGAGATGCTGAATGTAGACCTGTGGAATGGCTTGCCACGCCATTTACACCTGGCGCCTCAGTTGGACCAGCGTTCGTGCTGGACGTACAGACCACATGAGACGACGCTTCATCCAGTCCCAAACATCCTCAATGGGGGACAGACCCGCAGATCTTGCTGGCCAGGGTAGTTGACTTACACCTTCTACAGCACGTTGGGTGGCAGGGGATACACGCGGACGTGCATTGTCCTGTTGGAACAGCAAGTTCCCTTGCCGGTCTAGGAATGGTAGAACGATGGGTTCGTGACGGTTTGGATGTACCGTGCACTATTCAGTGTCCCCTCGACGATCACCAGAGGTGTACGGCCAGTGTAGGAGATCGCTCCCCACACCATGATGCCGGGTGTTGGCCCTGTGTGCCTTGGTCGTATGCAGTCCTGATTGTGGCGCTCACCTGCACGGCGCCAAACATGCATACGACCATCATTGGCACCAAGGCAGAAGCGACTCTCATCGCTGAAGACGACACGTCTCCATTCGTCCCTCCATTCACGCCTGTCGCGACACCACTGGAGGCGGGCTGCACGATGTTGGGGCGTGAGCGGAAGACGGCCTAACGGTGTGCGGGACCTTAGCCCAGCTTCATGGAGACGGTTGCGAATGGTCCTCGCCGATACCCCAGGAGCAACAGTGTCCCTAATTTGCTGGGAAGTGGCGGTGCGGTCCCCTACGGCACTGCGTAGGATCCTACGGTCTTGGCGTGCATCCGTGCGTCGCTGCGGTGCGGTCCCAGGTCGACGGGCACGTGCACCTTCCGCCGACCACTGGCGACAACATCGATGTACTGTGGAGACTTCACGCCCCACGTGTTGAGCAATTCGGCGGTACGTCCACCCGGCCTCCCGCATGCCCACTATACGCCCTCGCTCAAAGTCCGTCAACTGCACATACGGTTCACATCCACGCTGTCGCGGCATGCTACCAGTGTTAAAGACTGCGATGGAGCTCCGTATGCCACGGCGAACTGGCTGACACTGACGGCGGCGGTGCACAAATGCTGCGCAGCTAGCGCCATTCGACGGCCAACACCGTGGTTCCTGGTGTGTCCGCTGTGCTATGCGTGTGATCATTGCTTGTACAGCCCTCTCGCAGTGTCATGAGCAAGTATGGTGGGTCTGACACACCGGTGTTAATGTGTTCTTTTTTCCATTTCCAGGAGTGTATTATACTGCAGAGGACAGTAAAGTAGCAAATGCCATTAACGAATGCATTATCCTATATCCATTTCACTTTCACCTTAATACAGCCTTACACATTCATATCGTGTAAATCTCGGAGAGTACTGCACTTGATAAGGAATTGATTTCAAGTGCACTCAGAACCAAAAATATCTACTCTCCACAGAAAAATGACAGCGGGACACATTTAGGGCCGGCCAGGGTGGCCGAGCGGTTCTAGGCGCTACACTCTGCAACCGCGTGACCGCTACGGTCGCAGGTTCGAATCCTGCCTCGGGAATGGACGTGTGTGATGTCCTTAGGTTAGTTAGGTTTCAGTAGTTCTAAGTTCTAGGGGACTGATGACCTCAGAAGTTAAGTCCCATAGTGCTCAAAGCCATTTGAACACATTTAGGTGCAGGTGAATACAGATGTGGAAATCTACAATACTCAATACCATGGAAGATAGTGTATGAAGGCAAGGGCATAAACAGGAAACAAAGAATATACTGG
This sequence comes from Schistocerca gregaria, assembly GCF_023897955.1. Taxonomy (NCBI): domain Eukaryota; kingdom Metazoa; phylum Arthropoda; class Insecta; order Orthoptera; family Acrididae; genus Schistocerca; species Schistocerca gregaria. The sequence goes on along the minus strand of NC_064920.1, from coordinate 972,774,123 downwards.
TAACACACAACTGTATAACAATTAATTTATTACAACATGGTGTTGGATAGACCGTCAGTGAGGGAGCAACTCTAGTTCCTGCTGCTAATAAGGCGATTACACCATTCGTTTGTTACATATTTTTACGAGCTTCCAACAGGAGCGACTTATATTTACAGACACCTGTCTAGTTACTAGTTTATTTTTGTAATTTCTTGCGTGTTTGAGTGCTTACTAGGCACAACATTTTATTTTAAGAACAGCGAAGCATCCAGTACGGCCATTGTTATCGACCCTTATATCGACCCTCGTATAATACAGGCTTTTGTTCGTTTTGGTTAGTGTAGCTCAGTGTCCGATAGACCATCAATGAGACAGCAGTTTAAATTCCTGCTTCTAATACGCTGAGTAGACAGTTCATTTGTTAAATATTTTTACGAGCTTCAGTAATTGGTAGGAACTCTGATTGCTGTGTGCAGATGCGATCTGAGTTGGTGACCCTGCACTCACAGCTCCAGGCTGTGTTGGCTTCTGTCACACAGCTTGAGGCTGTTGCCAAGGGGCATCACTATGAAGGGGGGGGGGGGGGGGCGGGGGGTCGGAAGCAGGGATGCGAGGAACATCGAGCCTGTCCCACATGTCCCCCCATCGGTCCACTGCTGTGGCTGCCCCAGGCACTGCATGCACTGAGGTTGACCTCTGACCCATGGTCGAGTGGGAGATCATTACAAAGTCTGGCAGGCAGCGAGAAACTTTCCGAGGGGCTTATCTTAGGGCCTCCCCAGTTCGTTTGACCAACAGGTTTCGGGCGTTATCTGTGGCTGACGATGTCTCTCAGCCGGTTGCAGTCGTCAACCCTGCTCCAGAGGAAGGTTCTCGGCCCACAAGGTCTGGGTATTCACAGAGGACGGGCTTGCTGTTAGTTGGGAGCTCCAACATCAGGCGCGTAATGGGGGCCCTTAGGAAAATGGCTGCCAAGGAGGGGAAGGAAGCCAGTGTGCACTCCGTGTGGATACCGAGGGTTAGGGGGTGCTTCCAGATGCCATGAAGAGTACATGGTGCAGCCAACTGCAGGTGGAAACTCATGTCTGTACCAATGACTTGTGTCGCTTTGGATTGGAGCAGATTCTCCCTGGTTTCGAGTGCGACTGTGGTCTTTTGGCGCAGAGCCGAGTGGAGGGTCTGAATCAGAGGTTCAGGCGGTTCTGTTTAGGCTGCAGATTTCTTGACTTGCGCCATCGGGAGGTGGCTTTCCGGGTTCCGTTTAATGCGTCAAGAATTCACTGCACATTGGGAGCGGCTACACGAGTAGCGGCGGCTATGTGGAAGGGACAGGGCGGTTTTTTAGGTTAGAGGATTTCGGGAAACTAAAGCCGGAAATAAGTTCAACCGAATTTTTTTCAAACAATCTAACAGTGCTCAGAAAGGATAGATTAAATACAGTTGGTGGTGGAGTATTTATTGCAGTCAGGAGTAGTTAACCTTGAAGTGAAATTGAAGTAGATAGTTTCTGCGAAATAGTATGGGTAGAGGTCATACTCGACAATCGGACTAAACTGTTAATTGGATCGCTTTACCGATCCCCGACTCAGAAGATATAGATGCTCAACAGTTCAAAGAAAATTTGAGTCTCATTTCAAATAGACACCCCACTCATACAATTCCAGTCGGTGGTAACTTTAATCTATCCTCAATATGCTGAAAAAATTATACGTTTAAAGGCGGCGGCAGGCATAAAACGTCATCCGAAATTGTACTGAATGCTTTCTCAGAAAATTATTTTAAACAATTAGTTCATGAGCCCACTTGAAGCGTAAATGGTTGCGAAAGCATACTTGACCTTTTAGCAACAAATAGTCCTGGAAAAATAGTGAGTATTGTGACGAATACAGGGAAGACGACCGCAAAGCAGTTGCTACTAGGCTGAATACCGTAACACCTACAACCAGCAGAAAGAAACGCAAAATAAATCTATTTTAAAAAGATGATAAAAATGTTCTTAACGCCTCTTTAAGAGACAGTCTTCACTCCTTCCGATCTGACCATGTAAGTGTAGAAAAGTTGTGGAATTTTTTCAAAGAGATAGTATCGACAGCAGAAAATGTTCAAATGTGTGTGAAATCTTATGGGACTTAAGTGCAAAGGTCATCAGTCCCTCAGCTCACACACTACTTAACCTAAATTATTCTAAGGACTAACACATTCACCCATGCCCGAGGGAGGACTCGAACCTCCACCGCACATTCCATGACTGCAGCGCCTAAGACCGCTCGGTTAATCCCACGCGGCTATCGACAGCAATTGAGAGATATATACCACATAAATTTATAAGTGATGGTACTGATCCCCCATGGTACACAAAACGGGTCAGATCGTTGTTGCAGAAGTAACGAAAAAAGCATACCAAATTTAAAAGAACGCAAAATCCCCAAGATTGGCAAAGTTTTACAGAAGTTCGGAATATAGAGCGTACTTCAATGCGAGATGCTTTTAATAATTTCCACATTGAAACTCTGTCTCGAAATCTGGCAGCAAACCAGAGGGATTCTGGTCGTACATAACGCACACCAGTGGCAAGACGCAATCAATACTTTCACTGCAATAGTACAACGGTGACGTCTCTGATGACAGTGACACTAAAGCAGAGTTATTAAACACGGCTTTCCGAAACTCCTTCACCAAAGAAGACGAAGTAAATATTCCTGAATTCTAATCAAGAACAAATGCCAAGATGAGAAACGTAGAAGTAGATATCCTCGGTATAGCAAAGAGGCTAAAGTCACTTAATAAAGACAAACGTTTATTGCATTAATGTGATATTTACAGGTAATCACGCTGTAACAGCATGCGTTCGCAGAAATTATAAGTTCACACAGGTACATGTATCACATTGGAACAACCGAAATAAAATGTTCAAACGTGCCTACCTTCTGTATTTTAATTTAAAAAACCTACGTGCTACCAACTGTTCGTCTAAAATTGTGAGCCATATGTTTGTGACTGTTACAGCGCCATCTATCACAAAGCGAAAAAAGTGGTCCAACTAAAATACTCATATTTCTTTACGTACTACACGAATATGTAATAAAAATGGGGGTTCCTATTTTTAAAAAACGCAGTTGATATCCGTTTGACCTATGGCAGCGCCATCTAGCTGGCCAACCATAGTGCCATCTGGTTTCCCCCTTCAAGCTAGACGAGTTTCGTTCTTTGTAGTTTTTTCGTTTGATGCTTATTTCGTGAGATATTTGGCCCGGTCACTATCAATGGACCACCCTGTATTCGCAACCCTTCTCGTTGGTGCAAACAGATCAGATACCCTACAGCGATTCCAGAACTTAGTCTCCGCTTATAGACAGCAAAACGCGGCCGGAGGCTTTAAATAATAGCATGTATTGATACAGATAAATATGTTTACGTTCCGGTCAAGCATCACTGCTCTCTTGAGTTACAGCGGCTGTTTGGTGCTTTGCCCGCCAGAAACCGCCTCAATACCTCACCAATCCGTAGATCCCATCATTGCCACGTGGTGTCTCTCCAAACGCCAATTAAGTATGGAAGAGATAAGAATACATATATTACACAATCAGCATTATTTATTGGTAATAAATGACGTGGCGTCTAGGAGCCCTGCATACTGGGATCGCTAGAAAAACAATCAAACCAATCGCATTAATGAGTTTCATTACAATAAGAAAATTTACAATACTTAACGTTTGCAATTACGCAGATGTGTCGCAAGCTAAGGGCGACATACAAAATAGTCGATCCTCTTCAGTATGCTACATAGAGAGTACAAGCGAAGTCACTAAAGTTGATGCTGCTTTCCAAGTCCTAAAGCTGCTGTTGAACTGGACGTCACCAGTCGGTCACGGCGCATATGTCCTCTTCACAATGGGGGCCGCTGCCGCCCCGTTGTCATCCTGGAGACTGGTCGGTCAGTTTGCGATTGGCTGACGTCTTCTCACAGCCATCTCTGCTCTGTCGTTCCCGACTGACGTGCCGTCGCTTGACTTTACGTCGTCACAAATAATACACACAAAGCTTCCCCGTAAATTAGTCCATTAGTAAAAACCGCATAAAAAACTCTGATATTAGTCCTCACCTCACATACAATAGTCCGCTCTACTACAAATAAAACTACAACCTTGAAGGAATCATCCATATGGGACGGAAAACAGTAGATGTGGTGTACGCCGGCAGGGCTGGCCAAGCGGTTCTAGGCGCTACAGTCTGGAACCGCTCGACCGCTGCGGTCGCAGGTTCGAATCCTGTCTCGGGCATGGATGTGTGTGACGTCCTTAGGTTAGTTAGGTTTAAGTAGTTCTAAGTTCTAGAGGACTGTTGACCTCAGCTGTTAAGTCTCATAGTGCTCACAGCCATTTGAACCATGTGGTGTACATTGACAAACAAATGATTTTAATTTCAGAAAAAAGGATTATTTATTCAGGAGAAAGAATGTCACAAATCGAGGAAGTGAAAAATGTGCTGATCCACTTTTGGCTCTTGTACAACTAGTTATTCGGAGTGGCGTCGATAGAGTATTTGGGGGTCCTCCTGAGGGATGTCATGGCAAATTGTGTCCAATTGGTATGGTATACCATGAAAATTCCAAGCTGGTTGGGGGGTTCTGTCCATAATACTCCAAACGTTTTCAATTTGGGAGCGACGTTCTCAGTTGGGGAGAGATCCAGCGAGGTGGCTGGCTGAGGTAGGGCTTGGCAAGTATGAAGACAAGCAGCAGAAACCCATACCAAGTGTGGGCAGCACTGCCATGCTGAAATGTAATCTCAGTATGGTGTGCCACGAAGAGCAACAAAACTGGAGGTAAAATATCGTTGCCCCTCCCGCTAGAGGTTCGGGTCCTCCCTCGGGCATAGGTGTGAGTGTCGTCCTTAGCGTTAAGTTAGTTTAAGTAGTGTGTAAGTCTAGGGACCGATGACCTCAGCAGTTTGGTCCCTTAGGAATTCACACACATTTGAACATTTGACTATCGTTGATGTACCTCTGCGCTGTAAGGGTGCACCGCATAACAACTAAAGCAGCCCTGCTATGAAAAGAAATGGCACCCCAGAGCATCACTTGTGGTAGTCGGACCATATGCCTGCCCACACATGGCGAGAGTTTCTACTGCTTGTCTTCATGCTTGTCAAATCCTACCTTGGCCGGCAAGGTCGCCGGATCTCTTCCCAACTGAGAACGCTGGAGCATTATAGGCAGAGCCACTCCACCCCCCCAAACAGCTTGGGATTTTGATGATCTTCCTTGGCAATTGGACAGAATTTGGCATGATTTCGCTCAGGAGGACATCCAACAGCTCTATCGAAGCCATGTCGAATAACTTCTTGCATGAGAGCCAAAGGTGGTCCAGCGCATTTTTCACTTGATCAGTGTTATCAGTTCAGATCGTGACAGACGTGTTATTGCCCATTTCTTAAAATAACGGTAAGAATAGTCTTCGTCATGAATTGGCTGGAATACATAATAAACTAGAAGACTGATACATCGACACGTCAAACTAAAAACAACCATGTGGAAGGCAATGGCAAACCACCTCCACTAGGACCTTGCCTAGTAACGCGGCGCAGGTCTCCCGCGTTGCTCCCCTACGCTCTGTAAAGGAGTAAGGGACTCATCATCATCATGTACACAGTGCAAAAGAAAATTGAGGACGTGTAAGATGACGATGGGTTTGGCTCTAGGAAAGCTAAAAGCACCAGAGAGGCAGTTCTGACGTTACTGTTGGTAATGGAAGCAAGACTGAAGAGAAATCAAGACACTTTCATAGGATACGTCGAGCTGGAAAAAAATATTTCGACAGTGTAAAATGGTGCAATATGTTCACAATTCTGAGAAAAATAGGGTTCATATACAATCAGTACAAGAACCAAGATGGAACAATATCAAGTCCAGGGATGAAGCGCTCAGATTAAAAAGGGTGTAAGCCAGGATGCAATCTTTCGGCCTAACTGTTAAACCTACGTATCGAAGAACCAATGACGGAAATAAAAGAAAGTTTAAAGACTAGAATTAAAATTCAAGGTGTAAGGATATCAATGATAAGATTCGCTGATGACATTGCTATCCTCAGTGAGAGTGAAGAATAATTACAGGATCTACTGAATGAAATGAATAGTCTAATGAGAGCAGAATATGGATTGAGAGTAAATCGAAGAAAGACAAAAGTAATGAGAAGTAGCAGAAATGAGAACAGCGAAAAACGTAACATCAGAAGTTAAGGAATTCTGCTTCCTAGGCAGCTAAAAACCCTATCATGGACGGAGCAAAGTGGATATAAAAAGCAGACTAGCACAGGCAAAAACGGCATCTCTGGCCAAGAGAAGTAATACTAGTATCAAACAAAGGGCTTAATTTGAGGAAGAAATTTCTGAGAATGTACGTTTGGAGCACAGCACTGTATGGTAGTGGAGCATGGACTGTGGGGAAACCGGAACTGAAGAGAATCGAAGCATTTAGGATGTGCTGCTATAGAAGTATGTTGAACAGAAGGTAAAATGAAGTGGTATAGAATGTGGAGATTCTCCACAGAATGGGCGAGGAAAGGAATATATCGAAAATACTGAAAGAAGAAGGGGCAGGATGATAGGGCATCTGTTAAGAAATCAGGGAATAATTTCCATGGGTCTAGAGGGGACTGAAAAGGTAAAAACTGTAGAGGGAGACAGAGATTGAAATATATCTGGCAAATAATTTAGGATGTAGGTCAAAAGTGCTACACTGAGATGTAGGGGTTGGCAGAAGAGAGGAATTCGCAAACCAGACGGAAGACGGATGACTCAAAAAAAAAAAAAAATAAATAAATAAATAAAAAAAAATAAAGAAGAAGAAAAAAAAAGAAAATGAAATGCTTCGGGAAGCCATCCAACAACTGTGTTGATCAATGCCAAGCCGAATAACTGCTTGCATAACGCGGTAGTCAATTGTTTGAATGGTGAAAGTCTTTCTCTTGAATAATTCTCTCCAATTCTTCTGGAACTGAGTAAATTTGTTTGTTTGTACATGCACATCACATCCATCAATTTCCGTCGAATTTGAATAATTCTTTCACAATACTTTTGTTTTACGTGTAAGTACAGGTATCACAAGTGAACTGTAATCCTCTGTCGAGGCCTGTAGTCGTAACAACGAAGTACATTTTTCATTTTAATACAACGCTCCTCACATTTGTCCTAGTAGGGGGCGGGATTTTGAGTTATTTGACTGCTTTAATAATGGTATTTTTTGCAGTCCTCGTTATGCTGATGGGCTAACAGTAAAACCAGTGCAGGTCGCTTTCAGGTAACGTAGGGGCAATACCAGGGGGGGTTTCGTAACGAGCGAAGGAGAGACTTGATGTCTGAAAATAGAACAGAAGAGATAGCTCTATCAGAGTACGTATGAGCTGCATGTTGTTCTTGTCAGGAAGGGTGATATCAGAAGAGGAAACTTTAAGAATAAACTTCCTGAATAGATTTCACGAACGCTGGGACTTCCTTTCATATTACATCTGATGAATCTATTAACAGAACAAATTCAGGTAAGATGTAAGAATATAGAAAACATTAGTATTTTAAACTGTGAACATGGTAGTGGAGCACATAAATTCAGTTGCATAAAACATCTGATCCTGACGTATAATAAATGGAAAAATAACACATTTCGTCGAACAAATTCAGATCAGCCTTTCCTACATAGGGCCTATGCTGAATTTATACACCATTTATACGCTTTGTTATGAAACTCCAAACTGAATCATAGAGGAACTGTAGTCAGTCCAACATAGCGGTTATACTGGATAAATAGTAATTTTCACCAATGTTAAACATGAACCCACCGCTCCAAATAAAATTACACAACAGGAAACAGGTTCTTCAGTATTCCCCCACGTAATTATAAATCTATTAAAGAAGAACAAAAATTTCAATTTACGTGGAGCTTGGAATTCATCTTCAGTTTATTTACTTACTATCTGATGTATCCGACTTCGCTCAGGAGTTTGTAATCGAATTTTTCCATCCATGCAACAGAAATATTTCGCATTGCAAAATTGGCAGACGTTATGCGTTTTTTCGGTTATGACCTATTTGTCTTTGTTATATTTTTCCGTTGGGTCGTAGTGGAAGGCTTCATTTGTTCAGTTTAGTTGTCCTCTTCCGCGCTTCTCATAGCGTGATATTTTCATGGCCGGTTTCCATTCGCAGTCTTTTATAATAAGATTGTGTCAATGTTGTTGATTCTTCAACCTGTTCATTTCGTTGTTCTTCGGTTTCTTTGCCTCTCGCGGTGCTCATTCTGGTTCGCTGGGATCTTAAACGTGCTGCACGCTCTCCGTATGTTTCGTTTTCTCGCTGTTCTGTTTGTTTTCGCCGTTTTGCTTCAGAACAGGCAAGATCTCCTCCTCTATTACGTTTGGGCTTTATCTAAAACATAAATAACTTCAACTTTTAACTAGCAAATACACTAAGTACACTTTACACACTTTTCGATTCATATTCAGTCACTGCGTCACTTCCGCTACTCACACTTCACTGTTTGTTGTTATTCACTCACTGCACCACTTTTTCGGTTCCTCGCTTCATGACTGATGATAAAATGACGTCCGAACCCACGACGGGTCTTGCTTTATATACCCCTACCGATGGGCAGCCCCACGAGTGGCGAATTCTAGATCGTATTGTCACGCAGGAGAAGGTGTAATTCGATGAACGACGAACACTAACTTCACTTAACGAAGATTTATTCAGCACTTGCACATACAAGAGCGCAGAGCGAACTGCCTCCGGCCAGAACGCATACAGTATATTTACACCTACAGAACATTCCAGCACAATGATTCTTGACATTTGTGGATACTTCTAGAAAGTAGTCGAGCCGAATATAGAAATTAAAATTGTACTGTCCAGGTGCGTTTTGAATTCATGATCCTCCATGTGTTTAGTATCATCACCACTACACCACAGTGCTACTCAGCTTCTTCTGCGACAATATCAAAAAGGCTTAGAATGACCCACAATGTCACAGATCTTTCCACAACATTCGAGAGTGCTCTAGAATGTTCCTCAAAGATCCTGGATGTTCTGGGAAATTCTCGAACATTCTGGAATCTTCCTGAACGTTCCAGACTATTCCCGAACATTCCAAAACATTCCAGATCGTTGTGGAATATTCCGGAACGTTCTGGAAACTGTGTGATGCTCTCGAATACTCTCGGATGTTCTGAAATGTTCTAGAAATTTCTAGAGGAACTTCCCAGCCCTTATGTCTTCATAAGCACACCCTTCAGGTAAAAACAAGAACCTTCTTCATGGATGGAAGACGGCTACAATAACAACTCCCTTGATCGTACCGGAGCTCGTTTCTGAGTTTTAGCGGCACGCACATTGTACGCTTACTCTTATAATATCTATTGATTATCGCTTATGTAAACTGTTGAGTTGAAAACAGTGACAAAACGTAGGTTTTAAGGAAGAAGGGCGCAGCAACGGTCTAACAAACATGCAACCGGGGGCATGACTGACAACGTGAATCAAACTATGGTAAGAGTGGAGCGGTGTTGGCAACACTATGTACCTGTTTACTAGCTAAAATCTGGTTTGATTCCAAGATCTTTCGACAAAATATGCCAACAGCGATTTGAATGAGCACAAACCATCTCGGCGGAAACAGTGCTGTCTTTCAAACAGAGGCATTCTATGCGAGTGTACGGTTATGTAGCCTTTGTCCTCAACGTTTCTGGATATACACTCCTGGAAATTGAAATAAGAACACCGTGAATTCATTGTCCCAGGAAGGGGAAACTTATTTGACACATTCCTGGGGTCAGATACATCACATGATCACACTGACAGAACCACAGGCACATAGACACAGGCAACAGAGCATGCACAATGTCGGCACTAGTACAGTGTATATCCACCTTTCGCAGCAATGCAGGCTGCTATTCTCCCATGGAGACGATCGTAGAGACGCTGGATGTAGTCCTGTGGAACGGCTTGCCATGCCATTTCCACCTGGCGCCTCAGTTGGACCAGCGTTCGTGCTGGACGTGCAGACCACATGAGACGACGCTTCATCCAGTCCCAAACATCCTCAATGGGGGACAGATCCGGAGATCTTGCTGGCCAGGGTAGTTGACTTACACCTTCTAGAGCACGTTGGGTGGCACGGAATATACATGCGGACGTGCATTGTCCTGTTGGAACAGCAAGGAATGGTAGAACGATGGGTTCGATGACGGTTTGGATGTACCGTGCACTATTCAGTGTCCCCTCGACGATCACCAGAGGTGCACGGCCAGTGTAGGAGATCGCTCCCCACACCATGATGCCGGGTGTTGGCCCTGTGTACCTCGGTCGTATGCAGTCCTGATTGTGGCGCTCACCTGCACGGCGCCGAACACGCATACGACCATCATTGGCACCAAGGCAGAAGCGACTCTCATCGCTGAAGACGACACGTCTCCATTCGTCCCTCCATTCACGCCTGTCGCGATACCACTGGAGGCGGGCTGCACGATGTTGGGGCGTGAGCGGAAGACGGCCTAACGGTGTGCGAGACCGTAGCCCAGCTTCATGGAGACGGTTGCGAATGGTCCTCGCCGATACCCCAGCAGCAACAGTGTCCCTAATTTGCTGGGAAGTGGCGGTGCGGTCCCCTATGGCACTGCGTAGGATCCTACGATCTTGGCGTGCATCCGTGCGTCGCTGCGGTCCGGTCCCAGGTCGACGGGCACGTGCACCTTCCGCCGACAACTGGCGACAACATCGATGTACTGTGGAGACCTCACGCCCCACGTGTTGAGCAATTCGGCGGTACGTCCACCCGGCCTCCCGCATGCCCACTATACGCCCTCGCTCAAAGTCCGACAACTGCACATACGGTTCACGTCCACGCTGTCGCGGCATGCTACCAGTGTTAAAGACTGCGATGGAGCTCCGTATGCCACGGCAAACTCGCTGACACTGACGGCGGCGGTGCACAAATGCTGCGCAGCTAGCGCCATTCGACGGCCAACACCGCGGTTCCTGGTGTGTCCGCTGTGCCGTGCGTGTGATCATTGCTTGTACAGCCCTCTCGCAGTGTCCGGAGCAAGTATGGTGGGTCTGACACACCGGTGTCAATGTGTTCTTTTTTCCATTTCCAGGAGTGTGTGTGACCGCTTTGTCAAGTAGTTTATAAAAACATTATTTCGTTCTTTTTTGCAAGTGGCCTTCATTAGTATGATATATGCACTAATTATTGTTTAGTGAATAACTTACTAAATCTCTGTCTGTAACTACATTTCGCAAGTCATCTTATGACGTGTGGCGGAGGGTGTTTTGTGAACCACTTTCACTTCCCCCTTCCCAGTATCGAACGGTGCAAGGGTGGAATAATTGTTGGTGAGAGCTCAAATATCTATTATTTTACCTCCACGGTCTTTTTGCAATATATTGGTTGATACCTACAGGAACGTATGCTAGCCGGCCTCCGTGACAGAGCGGTTCTAGGCGCTTCGCTCCGGAACCGCGCTGCTGCTACAGTCGCAGGTTCGAATCCTGCCTCGGGCATGGATGTGTGTGATCTCCTTAAGTTAGTCAGGTTTAAGTAGTTCTAAGTCTAGGGGACTGATGATATCAGATGTTAAGTCCCATAGTGCTTAGAGCCATTTGAACCATTTTTTTGAACGTATGCTCGAGGAAATTTAACAGTAAATTATACAGTGATTGATGCACAACACCTGCCCTGTAGCGGTTTTTGCTGGCGTTGGCTGAGCATCTCAGTTATGTTTTCGCTCTTACCAAATGAACCTGTGACGAAGCGCGCTGCTCCTATTTGGGTACTTTCTATTTTCTCTATCAATCCTTTCTGGTAGAGGTCCCAGACTGACGACCAATATTCAAGTTTCGGTGGAACGAGGATTTTGTAAGCTAACTGCTTCATGTGTGGTTTACTGTTCCTGCAGACTCTACCAATGAATGTCAGTCTGACATCTGCGTTGTTTGCGATATGTTTTATGTGGTCGAAGCACCTGAAATTACTCTGCATGCATACAATTAAATATTTAATTATGGTGAGTGCTTCTTTTGATTGTTCGTCTCTGATGCAATTATACAACAACGAATCCTTCTGCCTATTTGTGCACAACTGGTTACATGCACAGGTGACAATTCATGGGATACCGATATGCACATACACTGAGACTACAGAAGTCATGAGATATCTCCTAAAACCATGTCAGATCTCTTTTTGACCAGCGCAGTAAAGCAGCTCGACATGGTACGGACTGAACAAGTTGTTGTAAGTCCTCTGCAAAAATATTGAGTCTTACTGCCTCTATAGCCATTGCATAACTGCGAAAGTGTTGTCGGTGCAGGATTTTGTGCATGAACTGTAGCGATTCTACTGTTAACTACTAGCTAAACCCTGCCGGTTAGCTGAACGGTCTAACGCACAGCTTCTCGGAGAGGGAAACGAGCGCCTGGTCCCTGGCACGAATCCGCCCGGCGGACTTGTGTCGAGGTCCGGTGGGCCGGCCAGTCTGTGGATGGTTTTTAGGCGGTTATCCATCTGCTTCGGCGAATGCGGGCTGGTTCCCCTTATTCCGCCTCAGCTACACTATGTCGGCGATTGCTGCGCAAACAAGTTCACCACGTAGGCGTACACCACTATTACTCTACCAGGAACACATAGGGGTTACACTTGTCTGGTGTGAGACGTTCCTTTGGGGGTCCAACGGGGCCGAACCGCACAATAACCCTGGGTTAGGTGTGGGGCCGGCCGCGGAGGGGTGAAGTGGTCTGCGATAGCCGTCGTGGGGTTGTGGACCACTGCGGTTGCGGCGGGGTGGATCCTCTCCGTCGTTTCTAGGTCCCCGGTTAACATACAACATACAAGTACTAGCTAAGTTGATTATGCACTACATTCGGTTGTAAAATTTAATAGTTTCCAACGGTGTTGTGCTGTTTCTGGTGAAATAACAATAGAATAAGCTTTCAGAAACTTTCGCTTACCGCTGGCCGGAGTGGCCGTGAGGTTCTAGGCGCTACAGTCTGGAGTCGAGCGACCGCTCCGGTCGCAGGTTCGAATCGTGCCTTGGGCATGGATGTGTGTGATGTCCTTAGGTTAGTTAGGTTTAATTAGATCTAAGTTCTAGGCGACTGATGATCTCAGAAGTTAAGTGGCTCTGAGCACTATGGGACTTAACATCTGTGGTCATCAGTCCCCTAGAACCCAGAACTACTTAAACCTAACCTAAGGACATCACACACATCCATGCCCGAGGCAGGATTCGAACCTGTGACTGTAGCAGTCGCGCGGTTCCGGACTGCGCACCGAGAACCGCTAGACCACCGCGGCCGGCAGAAGTTAAGTCACAAAGTGCTTAGAGCCATTTGAAACATTTGAACTTTCGCTTACCGTCATTTACAAAGTTGACTGTACATTGTAGTCATTTAGTAAATTTAGTACGGTAGTTTTCAGCCGGTGTTTTTTTGCTATTTCTGTTGAAATAATTCAGTAAAAGCTTTTGGTCAGTGTGTTTAACTTCGTTGCGTGATCCAGTGTGTAAGTAGGCTGTTTAGGTTTTCTTATTGTTAACGCCACGTAGCGCTCTGTGTGAAAAATCACTGGCTGTGCTGTGTGCAGTCTGTGGCTAGTTTGCATTGTTGTCTGCCATTGTAGTGTTGGGCAGCTGGATGTTAACAGGGCGTAGCGTTGCGCAGTTGGAGGTGAGACGCCAGCAGTGGTGGATGTGGGTCACATCTGTCGCAATTCTGCGATGAAAGAAATAATAACTGGACACGACAAGGCTATTCTCACAACGCAAATCGTGACCAAAACAGACACCACCCGTATGACAACCGTTGGCAGAGTAGTAATAATAACAGAGAAAGATCACCTCTCCGAGGTAGTGACTATCACAGAGACAATCAGAGAAACAGACAATATGGGAACCAAAATAATTATTATCAAGGGAGACAGAATAACTTTAGACGCAAAGGTCCACCACGCAGTTACGATTCCGGGAGAAATTCTCCACCACATGGGCCACAAACAAGAAACTACGTAAACTACCGACAAAACGACAGACCTGAATACCATCAGAACTGGCGAGCTTCAAACAGGGCAAGGCCTTCTCGTCAAGGTGAATTTGTAGAAGTTAGGTCTCCTAATCCCAATAACGACGCGCGCCAACAAAGAGACAGACAATGACTCGCACTGCAGGCAGCCATGTGCGCCGGCTGGCTCAGCGAAAAATAACAAAGACGCTAACCTTGAGAAAAATTTTAGCATTCTTTACCGACGTATACAACATGATAGTTGCTATGAAGTTTAAACTCTGTCCACTAGGAAGACTAAAGGATTGCACCTCATTTCACATGTAAAACCATTTATTGAGAGCTAATCTGCCTTTTAACTTAGTCTTTCCTATAAAATTTTTCACTTCACGTTACTAGTACTCTCAGTCACACTTAGAAACTGTTAACATGTAATTATGTTTTAAAGTTAACTATCCAGTCAAGAACCAAGAGAACTTATTTAAACAGAAATTACGAATGCATTGTTATAGTGAACAGACGACACATTGTTGTTATTTGTACATTCTTGCTTGTTAGTTGTACGATCACGTAACGACTATGAGGTTCACATACTTAGAACATATACCAGGATTGCTAATGAGATTTCAGTGCAACATTTTGGTTTACTTGAAAATACATTCTGGATTTAAAGTACTTTCTGAGAGATACCAGACGACACAGTGGTTAGTTTATTTGATAGCTACACGATTATATCAAGATGCTACTAATGAGTGATATAATTTAATTATTGATTTTTCACTGTATCTGTTTTATATCTGCACAATATCTGTTTTATATCTGCACAGTTTTTCTGAATTCTTCTGGAAAGGAAAACATGTATAGTAGTAACTTTTGTGGTATTGCTACAATGAGACACCCTTTTCCGTAGCACAACAGTACGTTACAGCACAGTACTTTCTTCATCACGGCAATAAGCGTAATAACTAAGATATCTGTACGCAAAGCATTTCACTTTTGTTTATCATGAGGTAAGTACATTGACTTCTGCAGAACTGAGCTTTCGGAGGACGATAACTATGACACTTCCACAGAGATTATGTTAAAACAAAACGCACAATTTAGTGCCGCAGTACACGTATTTGAGTGATTAATTTTGTACTTAAGACTTTTATTTTTAAAGATTTTTGAATTACAATGATACAAAGGTTTTCCGTGATACATTTCATTCCATTGCTGTATTCTGTAACACCTGAGGGTATAATTACATTAATCGTCAATGGGGTACACGCTTACTTTGTGTACCACGTGTATGGCAAGCACAAGGAGCCCTAGCTAATATGGTATTTGCTTATACAACTTTATACATCGGTGCCATATTTCTCTAACACAGAATTACACAGCTATCTGATCATTTAACTGAGAGAGACAAATATTTATTTTACTACATCAGTGACAGATGTTTACGTAATTACACAGTCGGATAACTTCACACTTATGAAATTGTATTTTGTCAGTACTTTGTGAAATGTTCATATTGTTTCAAAATCATTGTGATACTATGAGAGCTTTGAATGATGCATTTGGTATGGGATCATGATTTTTAAAGTACGTTTCAGGTAGATGACACTTTTGAAATGAGCAGAGAAATTTTTTTAAGTTTTAAAATATTCAGAAAGCTACGACGATTTTGAGATGTGATTGATCTGTTATGATGTTATTATTACGACGATGATGTGTATTATGCTGTTGAGATGATGCTATATGAGGAATCTGATTATGCTATGTATTTATTACGATGAAATATTGAAGTGTCGCTCAAGACTGACGTGTCGACAAATATGTACATGTGTAATAAAGCAAGGAATAATGAGTAGTGGTTAGGGACTCTGGTTTGTGAAAAAGGATGTTGGAAACCAAGAATCGTACTTTAAGAGTTATGAAATGTGTGTAAATGCGTGAATGTATCACAATGCCGGCGAAAATTTTTTGGACACTGTTATATTTATAGGATTTTGTTTCTACACATTTGTAACAAAAATTCTCGACCTGTGAAATTTTTATTTGAGACTGCTACTGTAGCGGAAACTGGTGTCGTAAATATTTTGGTAAGAAAGTTAAGTGACCACCTGCACGTAATGCGTCTTGGGCACCCAGCTGCGCGACAGTCACCTGGAAACAAGACATTAGTATGTGCCTTTCAGAGGCACAGGTGAAAAAAAAAAGAGGCCATTATCCTCGCTATTGACATTTCTTTGTAGAAAGCATCGCAAATACGACACGCTCAAACTTGAAAACATGATTACACTGTGGAGCTCTTAATTTATGATGTTTACTAAAATGCCTAATGAAATGATGAGATACATTTCATGGCTATTGTCCTGCTAATTGAGAGAAATGCCATATGGCTTGCTTTATGTATTTATTTACTCTTTTTTTTAATATCTAGTTTCTAGCTGCACTGGAGCATTGGTTAAAATAAAATGTAATAGATGTACCAATATAGTTATTTTATGCCTACACATCCAGTCAATAATAAATTTATGATCTACTTCCAAGAAAACGAGGGCACATAAATAGACATTTCCCTTCACAGGAATTGCATAAATATTTTTTTACGATTTGGTAATTTATCTATTAGCGCAAGTTCTCGTGATGCATCACCCTAGTGTTAAGATGTGACATAGTTATTAAATACGGCCATTTTTACTGTAATACTTTTTCCGCTTGAGCTTTGTCATGTTTAGATATAAGTTGTTGCACTTGCTGCTGCTGTTTGCCAGGCATAGTGCTACTAAATTTCACTTTGTATTACTCTGTTAAGCTAGTTTTACTACTGATTTATTTTTCTTATTTGCTGCGCATTGCCTTATATTAGTTGTAATATTGCATTTGCTTTGCTAATTTATGCTGCTTGCTTTGCCATTCTGCATTTTTTGTCATTGCTGTTTGTGTTAATTGTTTTGTGCTGCTGCATTGCCTCATCCCTTAGTTTATGCATCTGACCTCAGTAGATTTAAGTTAACTTATGAGGGGGTAGACTATATAAGAGAATGAGTTGCGATGAATTGGAAGAAATGCATTGAGAAGTTATACGAAAAAAGTACAGAAAGCAGGTATAGGTAGGATTTTCTTGGAAATAAATGATGAGGTAAGATAATGGAAAATAAATAATGAGGTAAGAAATATGTGAACATATAAATACAGAAAACATTGCAGTACCAAATGTTACACTTAAAACAAACCCTGTCCTGTATTTTTGTGTTAATACACTATATGATTTTGTGTTTTACCTCTCTGTGTTTAGCTAATAAGATTTATGTTGTAGAATTTTTCTGATAATATGTTATTTACTCTGTAAAGATGTTGACACATTATTTATTCTGTTTTGTTTTAATGCTCATGTGTGAAGTTTATGTTATTCTGATCTTTTATGTATTTACTTATGTCATAATTCCTGTAACTTTGATGTATATGTTTATTTCTATTCTTTTGTAAAGCCCCTATTACTACAAATGTTATCTGTATTGTTATGTTCTTTAATGACGTATTTTGTACCTTTGTTATTATATTCTTATGTTATAAGATTGTAATTGACACCAGTTCATCAAATTAAGTAACTTGTAAGTTACATTTCACTGCACACATTTCTGTTATCATAGTATATGGACAATATGTGAGAAGTAGTCTCTACTAAGACTGATAGCGTTTGTACATGTGTTGATAATTCAGCAAGGGACTGGTTAACAGCATTGCTGGTTCTAAGGATAATTCCAAAACTTTGTGAGTGCACAAGTGGTGGTTTATGGACTTGCTATATTCTCCGCAAGACTCTTCGATGGTGATGTGCACCTGCACAGTCACAGCAGATGGCTGCTGGCCATCTCTACGAGGAGTGCAGTGGGTCTGCATCTTTGATGACCCACCAATACCATTATTTCTACAAGGACTACAGTGGGTCTGCGTCTCTGGTGGCCCACCAATACCATAATCTCTACTAAGACTACAGTGGGTCTGCTCTGTGATGACCTACCTACCAATATTCTTCAAAACTTCGAATGACTCTGCTGTGGGTTTGCTCTGTTGTGGCCCATTACCTGTCAGCATGTCATTAGTCAACACTGTCTTTCCGTTGGAAGGGCAACACTACTTCTTCAAGACTGCATGGAAATCCACTACTTCTGTGTGCATTGTCTTTTACTGCTCAGACTTTGAGAAAACAAACGGCAGTTTTACTGTGATGAATGATCACAACTGTCTTTATGGACTGTGAGAAAATTTTAGCTTTTGACCAACATTGTATTAATAAGTGTGTGCATTTGATATCTTTCTTACTGCAATTATGAAAAATTTTATCAAATCATTATTGGCCACTGCCCAAAACGATATGTAAAATTTTTTGTGGGGAGCATGGGGGCTATGTAAGTAGGCTGTTTAGGTTTTCTTATTGGTAACGCCACGTAGCGCTCTGTATGAAAAGTCACTGACTGTGCTGTGTGCAGTCTGTGGCTAGTTTGCATTGTTGTCTGCCATTGTAGTGTTGGGCAGCTGGATATTAACAGTGTGTAGCGTTGCGCAGTTGGATGTGAGACGCCAGCAGTGGTGGATGTGCAGAGAGAGTTGGCGGAGTTTTGATATTTGTAAGACTGGGTGTCATGAACTGCTATATATATTACGACTATTAAGGTAAATACATTGTTTGTTCTCTATTAAAATCTTTCATTTGCTAACTATGCCTATCAGTGGTTAGTGCCTTCCGTAGTTTGAATCTTTTATTTAGCTGGCAGTAGTGGCGCTCGCTGTATTGCAGTAGCTTGAGTAACGAAGATTTTTGTGAGGTAAGTGATTTGTGAAATGTATAGGTTAATGTTAGTCAGGGCCATTCTTTTGTAGGGATTTTTGAAAGTCAGATTGCGATGCGCTAAAAAATATTGTGTGTCAGTTTAAGCACAGTCATGTATAATTTTGCTAAGGGGACGTTGCAAGTGGACTCTTGAATTTTTGGTTTTAGACAAGAAACTATGTGAAGTTTTTGTGATATTGGTATTTGCTGTGGTTTAGTAGTATTAATAGGCGTAGTTGCTTTCTTAGAAAAGAGTGAAATTCGAAGTAATTGTAAATCGTTCTGCTGTAGTACCTAAACGTAGGTAACTTAGACGTTTAGTTTTCACAGTAATTATTAAGATTTTAGGTTGAGTGATAAGTGTGGGCTCTGTCGAAAGTTTTTTGTAGTGGGTTATGTGTAACATTAGTTCAAAGTATTTTCAGTGGCGGGAATGCAGTGGAGCACCCAGTGGGCATTCTACCGATGTACTCGGCTGGAAATGCAGAATTAGTAGCAGAAATAAGTTAATAGGGGAGCATTAGCGTAAGACCTGTGCCCTTCAGGTGCAGTTACCAAAAGCAAAGAAGGAACTAGATACTTGGTTCAAATGGCTCTGAGCACTATGGGACTTAACATCTGAGGTCATCAGTCCCCTAGAACTTAGAACTAACTAACCCTAAATAACCTAAGGACATCCCACACATCCATGCCCGAGGCAGGATTCGAACTAGATACTATAAGGAAGGAGAAGGGCCAAGGGAAAGGAAACTTGTAATTGGTAAGCAGGCTGCTAGGAGGAGGATATAGTCACACAATTGTAATTTGCCTATCTCCAATAGATTTGAGCAACTGTCAGAGTTTAGTGGAGAGGAGCCTCTTGTGCTGTAGGTGTAGGAAACAGGCAGCAGACCTCAGTAGTTAATGAGCCTAAGACAGTTGCAGCTTCAAATACACTCCTGGAAATGGAAAAAAGAACACATTGACACCGGTGTGTCAGACCCACCATACTTGCTCCGGACACTGCGAGAGGGCTGTACAAGCAATGATCACACGCACGGCACAGCGGACACACCAGGAACCGCGGTGTTGGCCGTCGAATGGCGCTAGCTGAGCAGCATTTGTGCACCGCCGACGTCAGTGTCAGCCAGTTTGCCATGGCATACGGAGCTCCATAGCAGTCTTTAACACTGGTAGCATGCCGCGACAGCGTGGACGTGAACCGTATGTGCAGTTGTCGGACTTTGAGCGAGGGCGTATAGTGGGCCTGCTTGAGGCCGGGTGGACGTACCGCCGAATTGCTCAACACGTGGGGCGTGAGGTCTCCACAATACATCGATGTTGTCACCAGTGGTCGGCGGAAGGTGCACGTGCCTGTCGATCTGGGACCGGACCGCAGCGACGCACGGATGCACGCCAAGACCGTAGCATCCTACGCAGTGCCGTAGGGGACCACACCGCCACTTCCCAGCAAATCAGGGACACTGTTGCTGCTGGGGTATCGGCGAGGACCATTCGCAACCGTCTCCATGAAGCTGGGCTACGGTCCCACACACCGTTAGGCCGTCTTCCGCTCACGCCCCAACATCGTGCAGCCCACCTCCAGTGGTGTCGCGACAGGCGTGTATGGAGGGACGAATGGAGACGTGTCGTCTTCAGCGATGAGAGTCGCTTCTTCCTTGGTGCCAATGATGGTCGTATGCGTGTTTGGCGCCGTGCAGGTGAGCGCCACAATCAGGACTGCATACGACCGAGGCACACAGGGCCAACACCCGGCATCATGGTGTGGGGAGCGATCTCCTACACTGGCCGTACACCTCTGGTGATCGTCGAGGGGACACTGAATAGTGCACGGTACATCCAAACCGTCCTCGAACCCATCGTTCTACCATTCCTAGACCGGCAAGGGAACTTGCTGTTCCAACAGGACAGTGCACGTCCGCGTGTATCCCCTGCCACCCAACGTGCTGTAGAAGGTGTAAGTCAACTACCCTGGCCAGCAAGATCTGCGGATCTGTCCCCCATTGAGCATGTTTGGGACTGGATGAAGCGTCGTCTCATGTGGTCTGTACGTCCAGCACGAACGCTGGTCCAACTGAGGCGCCAGGTGTAAATGGCATGGCAAGCCATTCCACAGGTCTACATTCAGCATCTCTACGATCGTCTCCATGGGAGAATAGCAGCCTGCATTGCTGCGAAATGTGGATATACACTATACTAGTGCCGACATTGTGCATGCTCTGTTGCCTGTGTCTATGTGCCTGTGGTTCTGTCAGTGTGATCATGTGATGTATCTGACCCCAGGAATGAGTCAATAAAGTTTCCCCTTCCTGGGACAATGAATTCACGGTGTTCTTATTTCAATTTCCAGGAGTGTAGAAAGAAGTACGTTCTGCTATTAAGCAGCTTACAGAGCAGAGGCGTTGGCCAGTAGTTGCAGGAGGTGTTGGGAAGTGAGTACCCGGTCGCCAGCATGCTGGAGCCTAGTCTGGGTTGGCTCAGGTGACTGTTAACTTGGGGGAGCTATACACGAATTTTGCAAATGAGGATCAATTCGTAGTTGAGGGTGGAGGTAGGAATAGTATTGATGGGAGTTGGGTCCATGATGTAGCTGGTGAGCTGGATAAGGTAGCTACTCAAATTGGTGGCACAAATGTGCGCTTCTTGCAACCGTTTCAGCGTCATGATCGACCTCATCACAATACTGCTGTAAGCCCTATTAACCTGGGGCTTGAGAAGGGACTGATGGTGGAGGGCATGGTTTAAACTGCAGTGGAGTCTATCAATAGAATGGGTTTCACCAGGCATGCCCTGCACCTTAATAGGTATGGAAAGGGGAGGATGGCAAAGCTTATAGGTGACAGTGTATTGGGCGGTGGTGGGATTACTCACGGGAAAATTCCTGTAATAGTTGGTGTTAGAGCTGCACTCTTTTTAGGTTGAAGTCAACTAGTAGGCATTCCAGCTTAAAGAAAGTTTCTCTAACAAAGGAACCATCTTCAAAGAAGGTTATGTACCAAGCAGTGAAGGAATTAGCATATTCCATCAAAATGTAAGAGGTATTAGAGATAAAGTCAGTGAAATGCTCATAGATATTGACTCTGATATTATTGGTATATCAGAGCACCACTTAAATAATGTGGCAGCTGAGTGGCTTCTTTTGCCAGAATGCAGATTAGCTGACTGTTCGTCAACGAGTTCTTTGCGTAGTGGAGCAGTGGCCACTTGAGTAAATAACATAATTCCATTTGAGTCCGCAGACGTATCAAAGTACTCCGCTGAGCAGGTATCTGAATATTGTGTAGGGGCAGTTGAATTTAGTGAATCTAAGCTTCTAAAAATCGTTGTTTGCAGGTCCCCTAACTCTGATTTCAGAGTAGCTCTGCTCAAGCTAGAGAGGGTTCGTGGTTCACTTTAGAGGAAGTGCGAAAAGTTACGTGTATGTGCTGACTTCAGTATTAATTTAGTATGTGATTGTACAAGAAAATGGATGCTGGAAGACCTAAATGTGTGTGATCTAATCCAGACAGTTTTTTTTTCAACCAGGGTGCAGCGGAACAGTAGCTCAACCGTAGATAATATTATTATTCATTCTTCATTATTAGATGGCATTCTATTAGTAAAAGGACGAATTGCCTTTCAGAACATGATGCACAAATTTTAACACTAAAAGGTTGAGACTACTCATTACGGTTAAACTACATTATAAACATATATAATGTGCCTGTAACACATTAAACGATAATTATGGTGAAGACGTTCACCACTTCACTCTGAATGAGCATAGAAATTAAAATATGGTAGTTATTTTCAGTGATTATTTTAATATTTCTAAGATGAATAACGGGGAGAAAGTCCTTTGTTAAGTTTCTATTCCAATCGTTTTCTCTTAAAAATACGATAGTTCGAAGACTTCTGCCAAAATCACAACAGAATTGGTGATTTATCTTTGTCTGAATTGTTGACCATTTCTTATTTCAAGAGTCATCATGAGTTATGAGCAGCGCTACATTTCTGTTGTTCACAAGTTTAATTTAGCTTATTTTGCAAAGACACAGAAGAAATTGCATAAACTCGCCTTGCAGTAGCTACTGTAACAGAATCTTGAAACAGTGTCTTATCAAACATGCAATAGGGGAAGAAATTTCATGTCTATTTTCATAATATCAAATTCTCTTTTCATTAGCTATCGATCACTTTTCAAAAATTACAGTAATGTATTAAAAATTGAATAAAAAGTACAGCTTGAGCTATAAAGTAGCTAACTATGTGGCGAAATACTCTCCTCTTTGTGTGGTATCACTTGCCAAAACCTCGCTTCGATATCTCGAAAGGTTTAGGAGATATGAGGTAAGTTATCAATATTTCATTCTTGTGCGCATTCAATTGGAAGTGAAAGTGCTGTATAAAATCCACTGTATCAACATTGTAGCGTTTGGGATCCCTATCAGGTCGGATTGAGGGAGGACATAGAAGCAATTCAGAGACGGGCTAGATTTGTTACTGGTAGGTTTGATCATCACGCGAGTGTCACGGAAATGCTCCAGAAACTCGGGTGGGAGTCTCTAGAGGAAAAGAGCGTGAATCGCTACTGAGGAAATTTGGAGAACCAGCATTTGAGGCTGACTGCAGTACAATTTTACTGCCGCCAACTTACATTTCGCGGAAAGACCACAAAGATAATGAAAGAGAGATTAGAGCTCGTACAGAGGCATATAGGCAGTCATTTTTCCCTCGTTCGTTTTGGGAGTGGAACAGGAAGAGAAGATACTAGTTGTGGTACGAGGTACCCTCCGCCACGCACCGTATGGTGGATTGCGGAGTATGTATGTAGATGTAGATGTAGACAGGTAGAGACATCTTCTCAAGACTCAAGAAAAATTGCTTATATTAGCTTCATTTCGTGTGCAGCAACATATAATGTAATATGCACCAAACGCAAAATTATAGTGACCCATATCTTTCGTTCAAATTATAGGCTGCGTCTTACGTAAATGCGAAATCACAGTATGACAGTTAGCGAGACGGCCACTTCACCATGAAACTGTCATGTAGAGCTACGAGTAACCTAAAAGTCAGTTTATTTTAATGAACAGTTTGTGAAAAGCGTGTGAGAAAGACTGCAGAGCTAACGGAGTACGCGTGACGTTCTATTCAAGACCACACAGCTGCACCTTGACTAGCTGACTAACCAGCGTTCTCCGTGTTCCTATTTAAGCCCGTATGACGAGTCAGCATGCAGACTACCGGTTTTCTGTCCGTCCTTACACTTGGACTGACCAGGGCATCAGCTGTAGGAAGTCAGTCAGTGGAGAACTAGAGAGGAAGGAAGACAGCAGGAAAACAGTTACAATTGCTGCACAGCACGGGTGGAGCTGCGGGGTCAGCCTTGTACGGAGGTCGGCTGCGAGATAAGGGCTAGCGGCAACTTGTTATCAACGCAGCGACATTGTTCCCTGAGTCGAGCTGCCGGACGATGCCTACTACCCTGGTTCCTGTGAGGACTGGACTGGCGATACACACGACTACACGTGGTGTGGCTCCCCGCACGACGGCACACCGAGAGGGGTAGAAAGGCACGTCCCTGTGGTGTTTGGCGTGAATTTCGGTTGTGCACTTGGGCTGTGCCTCTGTCCCAGCAAGTGTGTCGTCCAGTGTTGTTCTGAGTACGACTGTCTGAGGGACGTTGCAGCTAGAAATCCAAGTTGGCTGTCCTGAAATACGCCGGCCGGTGTGACAGAGCGGTTCTAGGCGCTACAGTCTGGAACCGCGCGACCACTACGGTCGCAGGTTCGAATCCTGCCTCGGGCATGGATGTGTGTGATGTCATTAGGTTAGTTAGATTTGAGTAGTTCTAAGTCCTAGGAGACTGATGACCTCAGCAGTTAAGTCCCATAGTGCTCAGAGCCATTTGAACCATTTTTGTCCTGAAATACACTTCTATCGTGCAGTGTTCTATGTTAAATTAACCCCTTGGCAGTGTTGTAATATCATACCAAACATCATTTCAGTTAGCGATTTAGTGTTTCTGTGGTTATTAAATCTTTTGTTACCCTCATTTTCCGCCGGCCGGGGTGGCCGAGTGGTTCTAGGCGCTTCAGTCTGGAACCGCGTGACCGCTACGGTTGCTCGTTCGAATCCTGCGTCGGGCATGGATATGTGTGATGTCGTTAGGTTTAAGTAGTTCTAAGTTCTAGGGGACTGATGACCTCAAAAGTTAAGTCCCATAGTGCTCAGACCCATTATTAAGTCAGCTGTCTGCTTATTTTGTTTCTAGGCAACAAAAAATGGTTCAAATGGCTCTGAGCACTATGGGACTTAACATATGAGGTCATCAGTCTCCCAGACTTTGAACTACTTAAACCTAACTAATCTAAGGACATCACACACATCAATGCTCGAGGCAGGATTCGAACCTGCGACCGTAGCAGCAGTGCGGTTCCAGACGAAGCGCCTACAACGGCTCGGCCACAGCGGCCGGCTTCTAGGCAACATTCACTGACATTTTTGAAAGCATTTTATAAACAGCAGCAATCTACACCTTATTTTAATGAAGATAATTAGTTATGATCATACATGATGTTCTGCAAGCAGCGTTCAGTAAGTGATGCAACACTCTTTTTTTCGGCCAATATCAGTTGAAAAAAAATCCGGCATTTGTCGCGGGACGTCGTGAAATATGCCCGCTTCAGCCTCTATAGTTTCATGAAGTTCCAATAAGTGGCGGACCGGCCGGGGTGGCCGTGCGGTTCTAGGCCCTACAGTCTGGAACCGCATGTCCGCTAGGTCGCAGGTTCGAATACTGCCTCGGGCATGGATGGGTGTGATGTCCTTAGGTTGGTTAGGTTTAAGTAGTTCTAAGTTCTAGGGGACTGATGACCTTAGAAGTTAAGTTCTATAGTTCTCAGAGCCATTTGAACCAGTGAGTGGCGGTGGTCCAAATAGCCTTCAAAATGCGTCTGTAACGAAGGTGCGTTCCAAGCTGAGAGCAGATATTGAGTTTCTTTCGGCGGAAAATCAGAGCATCGCGGATATTCATAGCTGTTTGCAAAATGTGAACGGAGAAGTGGCAGTGAACAAAACCACAGTGAATCGTTGGGCGAGGAATCTGACATCATCGAAACAAGGTCGCGCATCTCGCACGTGCCGGATGGCCGCACACACCTGTGACTCCTGCAGTGCTGGAACGTGCGGACACTCTCATTCGAGGTGGTTGATGAACCACAATCAAACACCTCGCTGCACAACTAGACGTCTCTGTTGGTAATGCTGACACACTCGTCCGCCACCTGGGGTATTCAAGGATGGGCGCCCGCTGGGTGCCTCTCCGCCTGACGTAAGACCACAAAGAGCAACGAGGAAACTATCTGTGCGGAATTGCTTACGCGTTACGAGGCTGATCGTGACAATTTTTTGGCGAACATCGTCACAGACGATGAAACAGTGGTTCATCACTTTGCACAGAGAAAAAAAAAAGGCAGTGAATGGAGTGTCGCCATACCCCTCTTCTTCGAAAAAAAAAAAAACTCAATGCCACATCCACAGCCGGTAAAGTCATTGCGACGGTTTTCTGGGAATCTGAAGGGGTTCTGTTTGACACTCTGAAGTGTATTGTACTACACTACTGGCCATTAAAATTGCTAACCACGAAGATGACGTGCTACAGACGCGAAATTTAACTGACAGGAAGAAGATGCTGTGATATGCAAATGATAAGCTTTTCAGAGCATTCACACAAGATTGGCGCCGGTGGCGACACCTACAACGTGCTGACATGCGGAAAGTTTCCAACCGATTGCTCATACACAAACAGCAGTTGACCGGCGTTGCCTACTGAAATGTTGTTGTGATGCCTCGTGTAAGGAGGAGAAATGCGTACCATCACGTTTCCGACTTTGATACAGGTCGGATTGTAGCCTATCGCGATTGCGGTTTATCGTATCGTGACATTGCCGCTCGCGCTGGTCGAAATCCAATGACTGCCAGCAGAATATGGAATCGGTGGGTTCAGGAGGGTAATACGGAACGCCGTGCTGCATCCCAACGGCCTCGTATCACTAGCAGTCGAGATGACAGGCATCTTATTCTCATGGCGGTAACGGATCGTGCAGCCACATCATGATCCCTGAGTCAACAGATGGGGACATTTGCTAGACAACAACCATCTGCACGAACAGTTCGACGACGTTTGCAGCCGTACGGACTATCAGCTCGGAGACCATGGCTGCGGTTAACCTGACGCTCCATCATAGACAGGAGCGCCTTCGATGGTGTACTCGACGACGAACTTGGGTGCACGAAAGGCAAAACGTCATTTTTTAGGATGAATCCAGATTCTGTGTACAGCAACATGATGGTCGCATCATTGTTTGGCGACATCGCGGTTTACGCACATTGGAAGCGTGTATTCGTCATCGCTGTACTGGCGTATCACCCGGCGTGATGATATGGGATGCCATTGGTTCCAAGTCTCGGTCATCTGTTATTCGAGTTGACGGCACTTTGAACAGCGGACGTTACATTTTAGATGTGTTACGACCCGTGGCTCTACCCTTCATTCGAACGCTGCGAAATTCTACATTTCAGCAGGATAATGAACTACGGCATGTTGCAGGTCCTGTATGGGCCTTTCTGGATACAGAAAATGTTCGACTTTTGCCCTGGCCAGCACATTCTCCAGGTCTCTCGCCAATTGAAAACGTCTGGTCAATGGTGGCCGAACAACTGGCTCGTCACAACACGCCAGTCACGCCAGTCGGCTCGAAGATTACGGCAGCTATCAGCTTTTTCATTTCACAAGTAAGAGGAATATTAAGTCTCTTCATCATATAGACTAGAAACTAGAAGTCAGCTACGTATAGCAGTTTAGAATGTTCGTATGCACTGCCTTGAGGAACTTGCCATTGCTGAGGCATAGTTACATATTTTTTTTAGTTACATATTTTTCGTTCTAATACTTTTAGGGCAAATCATTGTAGAGCGCCCAGAGGCTTTCCAGGTTTCAGTATTGGAACATCTCCAGCTAACTCCAGAAGCGGATGTCCTACTGGATAAAGAGCTGGTTAAAATTTAACACACATGGGTTTTCCATTTTTCTGTCAGCTTATGCTGTGCTTGTGCCAGCCGACGGGACACGTTCACCTTTTGGCCGATCCAAGAAATAGCTCTGAGCACTATGGCACTTAACATCTAAGGTCATCAGTCCCCTAGACTTAGAACTACTTAAACCTAACTAACCTAAGGACATCAGACACATTCATGCCCGAAGCGGGATCCGAACCTGCGACCGTAGCAGCAGCGCGGATCGAGACTGAAGTGCCTAGAACCGCTCGGCCTCAACGGCCGGCGATCCAAGAAATGCTGTGAGCCTGAGTTAATGAAACTAACACAGGCAAGAAGGGGGAAGGGAAAGAGGGGTTTCTTTTTCTTTCTTTCTCAATACATATGAAATGAAATCTTTCCGCTTTATGTATGATTCTGCTAGAATTTATATACACTACTGACCATTAAAATTGCTACACCACGAAGATGACATGCTACAGATGCGAAATTTAACTGGTGTGATATGCAAATGATTAGCTTTTCAGAGCATTCACGCAAGGTTGGAGCCGGAGACGACAGCTACAACGTGCTGCCAAGAGGAAAGTTTCCAACCGATTTCTCATACACAAACAGCAGTTGACCGGCGTTGCCTGGTGAAACGCAGTTGTGATTTCTCATGTAAGGAGGAGAAATGCGTACCATCACGTTTCCTACCTTGATAAAGGTCGGACTGTAGCCAATCGTGATTGCGGTTTATCGTATCACGACATTGCTGCTCGTGTTGGTCGAGATCCAATGACTGTTAGCAGAATATGGAATCGGTGGGTTCAGGAGGGTAATACGGAACGCTGTGCTGGATTTCAACGGCCTCGTATCACTAGCAGTCGAGATGACAGGCATCTTGTCCAATGGCTGTAAAGCATCGTGCAGCCACGTTACGATCCCTGAGTCAACAGATGGGGACATTTGCAAGACAACAACCGTCTGCACGAACAGTTCGACGACGTTTGCAGCAGCATGGACTATCAGCTCGGGGACCATGGCTGCGGTTACCCTTGATGCTGCATCAAAGACAGGAGCACCCGCAATGGTGTACTCAACGACGAACCTGGGTGCACGAATGGCAAAACGTCATTTTTTAGGATGAATCCAAGTTCTGTTTACAGCATCATGATGGTCGCATCCGTGTTTGGTATCATCGCGGTGAACGCACATTGGAAGCGTGTATTCGTCATCGCCGTACTGTCGTATCACCCGGCGTGATGGTATTGGGTGCCATTGCTTACACGTCTCGGTCACCTCTTGTTCGCATTGACGGCGCTTTGAACAGTGGGCGTTACATTTCAGATGTGTTACGACCCGTGGCTCTACCTTTCATTCGATCCCTGCGAAATCCTACATTTCAGCAGGATAATGCACTACCGCATGTTGCAGGTCCTGTACGGGCCTTTCCGGATACAGAAAAAGTTCGACTGCTGCCCTGGCCAGCACATTTCCCAGGTCTCTCACCAATTGAAAACGTCTGGTCAATGGTGGACGAACAACTGGCTCGTCACAACACGCCAGTCACTATTCTTGATGAACTGTGGTATCGTGTTGAAGCTGCATGGGCAGCTGTACCTGCACACGCCATCCAAGCTCTGTTTGACTCAATGCCCAGGCGTATCAAGGCCGTTATTACGGCCAGAGGTGGTAGTTCTGGGTACTGACTTCTCAGGATCTATGCACCCAAATTGCGTGAAAATGTAACCACATGTCATTTCTAGTATAATATATTTGTCCAACGAATATCTGTTTATCATCTGCATTTCTTCTTGGTGTAGCAATTTTAATGGCCAGTAGTGTACCTTCAGGAAATTTAAGAAACGACTTCACCGTGTTCGTCGCCACAAAAATGCAAACGAAGTGTGCGCATACGAGAGGAGCTCACAAAACTTCATTGGACTGTTCCCCCTCATCCAGCCTCCAGTTCGGATGACGCGAATTCCGACTTCCATGTATTTGGCCCAATGAAGGATGCTCTTCACTGGAAGCAGTACGTGGAGCAAGACGTCGGCGTCGACGTCGACCAATGGAGTGGTACCATGCGGGCATGCTGGTCCTCCCATTAAGGTGGCTAAGGCCGTCGCGTTGAAAGGAGGTTATGTTGGAAAATAGGGTTTTGTAGCCAACGGAGTGGGAAATCCTGAATAAAACCAAGGTGCTTTCAGAAAAAAAATGTGTTGCGTTACTTATTGAACGCTTTTCATATTTCTTTACCGATGGCCGATACAGACTTAGAAGACCGTCTTCAGGTCAGAGGGTGACACGGAAATTTTATAAAATTTCTAAGAGCGAGTTCAAGTTCAGTAACTGCGCAGCAATACGCCTTATACACGAACGCTTGTACAATAAAGTTAAAAAAGTAGAAAACAAAATTATTATAAGCGGGGCACTAATGGGTATAATAACTTGGTACTTTATTTCGTAACTTTACTGTATATGGATTACTATAAAATATGATAGAATTGTAGTTCTTGATCGCCCTCTTAGAAATTTTATAAAATTTCAATGTCACCCTCTGACCTGTGGATGGTCTACTAAGTCTGAAACCGACCACCAGTAATGAAATAAAACGTCATTTGCTATCTCGACCGATTATTTTCGTTAAAGTTCACTGTAATTATCAAGTTCTCGCCATCAGGGCATAGAGAGTAAGATATCCTGCCTCTGTTTTTAAAAACAATGTTTGGGTTATGACTTTCGAAAAGTCATTGAATTTGAGTGCAACAATTTTATTTTTGATTTGTAGTGAGGCGCTCTAATTCAGTGATTGTGTCATGTAAAAATATTAAAGGATTCATAAGTATTTATGCCCCCATTAGCCCCAGGAAGTTACCTCTTCCAGCCCTTCTCTACTCCAACACATACTCTCTGTAGAACTGAGCTTCAAGACACTCGCTTTTCCTTTTTTAACCGATTTTAGATGGTTATTCTGTATCACAGCCTCTTATTTTGATATCAGTCATTTTGACATTCGTGCAACGATTGAAACGAAACACGGCAGTACGATCGTCCTCAGTTAACCAACTTCGGAAAAAGCAATTTACTAATTTTTCTATGTGTCATCCTCCATTTCGTTGCCGTTATGATAACTGAGTATTTGTACACACGGCTTTGATCCATCTTCTGATTTACTATCAGAGCTTTGTAAGATTTTCTGCCAGATCAGTAGACATCTTGTGAATTCTTTGAACGCTTGTGGAGTCAGCTTGCCCTTTGCGACTGCACCCATCGCTACACCCTGCAAAGTGGAAGGCGAGTAATTTATCTTGGACAGCACGTCTCATCCTCAGCTGCCGGTGGACAAGATAACACAGCGCTAGCACCTCTAATGAACTAATTCTTAGAAAACAGAAATAAATTAGTGGATTACATAAATGCCAGTAAAATCTTGCAGGAACAGCTAATATGTCCATCTAACCAACGCTTACTCCAATAGAAAATAAACTGACGCACTTTTCTGGCGAAGAGTGTAACAACGTGGTGGAGAAACGTTGGAACGTGCTGAAATCACACAAACGACGAACGTCAGACATCAGAAGGAAAAAAAAAATCGAAAATATCTAATACGTTCTATGGGACCAAACTGCTTACACACTACTTAACCTAACTTAAAATAACTTACGCTACGGATAACACAGACACTCATGGCCGAGGGAGGACTCGAACGTCCGATGGGGGGAGCCTCACTGACCGTGACAAGACGCCCCTGACCACGTGGCTATCCCGTGCTGCTTCAGAAGGAATCTACACTACCCTCACCCCTTTCCCCGGAAGGTGTCCACTGCAGACGGGGACGAAACGCTGGGTTATCTAACAGATCCCAGAAGCCTACGACAAAACGGCCGGGAAAATTTTATTACTTCAGCTGATGATTTGCGCAATTGCATTATAAATTACAGTAAAGAAGAAGGATAATGTAAAATTGAAGAAGTGGCAACAGGTGTGCGAAAATACTTTGAGAAAAATGGATTAAATGTATCTCAGCACAAATCTGTGTGAACATTTCCGTAAGAAATGCGGGAGATCCTCTCCACTGCAGTAGTACGCAGTTTCTTGCGGAGAGGGCAGTTCTGAAATTGCGGTCTTCTATATTGATATTGGATTGTGATGGACGCACGTATAAATCAAACAGCAACAAAAGTGAGAAAAATACTAGCATGCAAGCATAACACATCTATGGACTGCAGCATCTCCATGAACGCTTATCATACGTTAGTACGATCGCGCCTTAATAAAACACAGTAAAAGGATTTGTTTATTTTAACTCCGTGAAGTAAACGCCAACAAACACACTAAAGAACTCCCTCCATCTACATTTTCAGCGCAAGAAAATGAAGTTTTCGAAGCATGCACTATTATTTAGTCTACGAAAAAGGTAATATGTAAATGAGAGCTGGTTTCTCAGGATGGGGCAGGATAACACATAAAAAAATCCACAATTTCAGGACCAAAGACCACAAACAATAACCTCAACGGCTGAAGGCCTGAATTAGAAGTCAGGAAAACGATTCCAAATAGCACTTTTAAAATAAATCCCTTGCTTTTAAAACAAGTTTGCTTAAAAAAAACACTTTCTGTAACACGGGTGAAGGCTTTATCAAGAAAGAAGTCAAATTATTGCTCGGCTGAAGGCCACACCAACAATAATCAGAAAATCACAAAACAAACATCACAATTTAAGGAATCAGGACAAGCAGTTCTCAGCAGGTGTTCCAAGGGTCAGCCTGGGAAGGTAACTCAAACATAAGGTAAGGTGGGACAGGCAGCCAAGCGTTGTACCCACGTAACAGGATGGCAACTCAAGCTATGGTCAGCTTAAGCACCGACCGACCGACTAACCAATCCGCCTAACGTCCGATCACCGGTACAACGATGGAATATTTTTACGCAAGGGCAGAGAGACAGACAGCACTACGTCTTCAGAAAACACCCAAGGCTGAAGGAAACACTAGAACCAAGGTAGACCTCCCAAAAAATATGCACAGTGCAATACAAGAGACTGTCGAACCACACGCCGTATCGGATAGCATCAACACGAGGAGGAAAGGTACACTGTCGGAAAAGTACGCTAACCTCCAGGGCAGGTAACTGGAGCGTTCGCGGCCACAGGCAGAAAATACCGCTGGTTGCACTTCACTAATAAGAATAATACTAAATTCAAATTATGAATAACAAATAGACAAAGACGGATGCAATATTTCACCACCTCGAAACACGTCAATCATTGCCACCAGGCTCAGCGGCCCTGGGAGCAACAAACCGCCGACCAAAGGCGAGATCTCAGAATAGTCGAGGTTACATAAGCAGTTAATTCTTCACTCAACTTAAACGTCCAGGGTTCGGTGTGCAACGAAGCCGTCGCTCTTGCAGCTACCCCTCCTCGATCCGACAGTGGCAGCACGGACCTGCTCGCTGCTGCGCCCCAACCGAACTGATCTCCGTTCGTAACGCTCCACAAATCCAATACGCAGACAACATTAAAATAACTGCTCAGTCAAAACCACAAGATACACACGGATCCGGAAAACAATTCCACCAACAAGACAGAATACTAAAACTAGGCTCTGTGAATCAACACAGACGAATTATAAGTCGGCACAAACACAGAGAAGCCAGTAGCGGTAGAAAGATCACATGCACGTCGTCCGCTGCGACTACTTACCGAACGACCAACCAACGGTCGTCTTGACTCAAGTCAGGCACGGCAAAGATCCCAGTATAAATCATCGACTAACAACTTATTGCCATGAGGTCGCTTCGACTGGCGGACACACACACAAAAGTGAAAGTTGCACAACTCGAATACCACGGTCCATTCAACTAAAACTCAACTCGCTGAATCCGGTCATTGACGTGGTGGTTCACTCTCGCGACGACATCCTTCCGTCGGACAGTGCATGTGTGTCGCCAGCGGTCGGGCGAGTACTGGCTGTCCTGACCTCACCGCTGCTCCGTCCCAACTCAACTCGCTCCACACACCACGACGACGACAAGCGCTGCTGCTGCTACTCACGGACAGACAAGGCAAGCAAACGCAGTAGCGCCAGTGAAAACACTAAGAAAACGAGACACCTCTATCGCTGTTACAAGATGCCAATCTTTGAATGGCATTAACGGGAGCCGCACACTGCTCAGTAATGTAAGGATACAATGAAATTTAACACCAAATTTTGACACCTACTGTATACTTTTGTATAGCAATAGGAAAAGTGATAAGTTCGGCATAAATCAACACAACAGGCACAGTATAAGACAGGATGGTGCGTAGTCTGGCCTATGCAGGTGATGCGAATGAACAGATTAACTGCTAAAGAAATATAATAGGACACTGGTGGCAGCAGGCATAGAAATGAGAGTGTAAGTGAACATAAAAGCCCAAATACGTGCGAGTAATACAACCAGAACTAAATATGATGTTAGAAATTGACCAGGCGCGAAGACAATTTGTCCATCTGGGAAGACTGGTAGAATCACAGAACGATATTAATGCGGAAATAAAGCGACGTATGCACTTACTTAATAAATGATATTATGGGCTGGCCATACATCTGTAGTCCAGAAATCAGTCCAGGAACACAAAGTGTCAACTGTATAAAACATGCGGTCCAGAAACCTGGGCGTTGACACAACAGTGTGAAGAGTTCATAGGATGTTTTGAAGGCTCAAAGCAAATTCTACGGGGTGACTAAGTGAAGTATGGCGTAGGCGATATAACTTTAAACTTTATAAATTACATAAAGATCTCCAAATCATAAAGTTCATTAAAATTAGACGCCTGAAATTGATCGGCCATGTTTATCATATGAAACGTGAGACCCAACTGAAATAGCTTTGCTGCAAAACTCAGTGATACGAAGGAACAAAGAAAGACCGAAATTTCGATACTGGGATGACGTACAAGATTTAACAATTATTGGTGTCAGAGAAAGGAGACGAAAGGCGCTGGAAAGGAACGAATGGAATGATGTCCTAGAGTAGGCCAAGGCCCATCAAGGGCAGTAAGGCCAAAGGAAGCACTATTAGTTAGCATCCGACTACTATCTACAGTTTGTTTTACCTATAAATACTGGTTGTGCAAGAATGTGCCTACACTCACAGGGTCAGAATGAACAGCGAAAACTGACTCATGTGTGAAAGTACGCGGCAACAGAAGCCAATCCGTTCCATTAAACATGGGTCAGAAATCGAGCCGTTTCCGAGATAATTACGAAAGTGTGATTACAATCGACCACTACCTTCAGTATGAAATATTGTCCTGGTTAGTACAAATATATTTGAAACGTAAACTTCTCAATTAAATCCCTTTCTATTAGGGACCATCAAAAGGTTTCTGTTTGAGGGCGTTTCTGCAGCGTATATGCAACGTAGCGTGACGCCGATGCGGGAATAGAAGCACCGACATGTAGGCAACGAATTTGGTGGCATTCGTGTCTTCACGACGTGCGTGCGGCAAATGTGACGTTATTACCAAAAGCGTCCAAACGGGAACATCGTGGTCATTCTTTTCTTGGCTGCCGAAAGACAAACACCGATAGACATCCATCGGAGTATGAGGAATGTGTATGGACCAGCATATCTGACGAAAACCAACTCTGACAAGGAGTGCTGCTGTGTCATGATAACTCACGTCCCCATATCGCAAATGTCGTAATGCAGAAGTTATGCCAATCCAAGTGGGAGACACTCGAGTATTCGCCCAACAGTCCTGAACTGATCTCTCCCCATGTGATTATCAAGCCTTCGGTCCCTTAAAAAAGGCCTTTAAGGTCGACAATTCCTGTCGGACGAGGATGTGCAGCAAGCTGTTACGTACTTCCTCACACACCAGGATTCGGTGTTTTACGAAACAGGAGTCTACAAA
Source organism: Schistocerca gregaria (assembly GCF_023897955.1). NCBI lineage: Eukaryota > Metazoa > Arthropoda > Insecta > Orthoptera > Acrididae > Schistocerca > Schistocerca gregaria. The sequence goes on along the minus strand of NC_064920.1, from coordinate 972,738,356 downwards.
CTCGCGCTTCTAAGGGATAATTGCCTCAATGCTCACAGCGATTTTGCGTGATTGGCATACCGATTCTGGAACAGAACGTACGGCCTTCGAATGGAAACTTTTTGGTCACCCCTTGTGATTTGTCTGACATTTCGTCCATGGCTCATCGGTGGGACATGTAGCACACGTATGACGGGGCACCGGTGGATTTTGTTTCCGCTGTAACAGACCGCTATGGGCCAAGACGGACAGGACGAGCAGGGTCTGCATCTTGGCCATGAATATCACCGGACTTCTACCTTCTGGATTTTTCCGTCTGTGGTCATCTCAGTGTTGGAGTGTAAATCAACCACGTTTGAAGAACTACAGCAGGGAGCTATACCAACTAATCAAGATTTATAAAATTGACCCGGAGATGTTTGAAAGAATTATTAGTTTACTGCAGAAACAACTGCTGTATTCCATCCAAATAAATGGAAGACGCATAGACACTTAACAGGTACATGTCTACCGTGAACTGTAACGTGGTAATGTATAACGTGCTGAAATATGTTGTATTTCTTACCGCGCGGGGTAGTCACTCGGTCTAGGGCGTCTTGTCACGGTCTGCGCTGCTCGCCCCCGTCAGAGGTTCGAGTCCTCCCTGGGGCATGGGTGTGTGTGTAGTCCATAGTTTAAGTTAGATTCAGCAGTGTGTAAGCTTAGGGACCGATGACCTAAGCTGTTTGATCCCATAAGATCTTACCACAAATTTACAATTTTTTGTTGTATTTCTTCTTAAGATAGGTAACGGGTGGAATTTGAGCTCCATTAGATGAGTGCTTAATAGGAAAGCTTAGAATTAAAATGCATCTGTACTACACTCTAAGACAAAATCGGTGCACCATGAAGGAATTTTTAGTATGGGACGGATATAGGTAGATATGATGTACATGTACAGACTAAAAATGATTACAATTTCAGAAAAAATCAATGATTTCTTCAAGAGAAAGAGCTTCACCAACTGAGCAAGGCCGGCCGGGGTGGCCGGGCGGTTCTAGGCGCTACAGTCTGGAACCGCGCGACCGCTACAGTCGCATGTTCGAATCCTGCCTCGGGCATGGATGTGTGTGATGTCCTTAGGTTAGTTAGGTTTAAGTAGTTCTAAGTTCTATGGGACTGATGACCTCAGAAGTTAAGTCAAACAGTGCTCAGAGTCATTTGAACCATTTTTTGAACTGAGCAAGTCAACACATTGGTTCACCTCTGACCCTTACGAAAACAGTTATTCGATTTGACTCTTATTGATATAGATGTTAGATATCCTCCTCAGGGATATCATGCCAAATTTGTCCACTTGTGCCTTAGACAGTCAAAATCTTGAGCTGGCTCAAAGGCTCTACCCATAATGCTCCAAATGTTCTCATTTGGGACGAGATCTGGCGACGCAGGTGGCCAATGTAGGTTTGGGCAAGCACGAAGACAAGCGCTAGAAACCTCACTGTAAGCAGGTGACCATTATCTTCCTGAAATGTAAACCCGGCGAATGACAACCAAAGGGGTTTTGCTATGAAAAGAAATGGCACTCGAGACCATCACGCCTGGTTGTCGGGCCGCATGGCGGGCTGCAGTCAGGTTGGAATCCCACCACTGTCTGGATTGTCTGCAGACGCGTCTTCGCAGGTCACCGGGGCTCAGTTCGATCCATCACTGAAGACAATTCTGCTCCACTCAATGACATTCCGCGTCGAAGACGTGTCTGGAGATGCCCCAGAAAGATGTGGGATACCATCATGACAGTCGTCAGCCATATGGCCTGACTGCCAGGGGTGATGGTCTGGGGTGACATTTCCTTTCATATCAGGACCGCTTCGGTTGTCATACGTGGCACACCTACAGAACAGCGGAACGTCGATGATACTCTCTGCTCCGTTTTGTTGCCCTTCATGACAAGCCACTCTGGGTTTACATTTCAACAAAATAATGACCGCCCGCACATGGCGAGAGTGTCTACTGCTTGCTTCGTGATTTCTCAGCTCTACTGTGGTCAGCATGATCGCCAGATCTCTCCTCAATTGAGAAAGTTTGGAGCATTACGGGTAGGGCCCTACAACTACAGGGTGTTTCAAAAATGACCGGTATATTTGAAACGGCAATAAAAACTAAACGAGCAGCGATAGAAATACACCGTTTGTTGCAATATGCTTGGGACAACAGTACATTTTCAGGCGGACAAACTTTCGAAATTACAGTAGTTACAATTTTCAACAACAGATGGCGCTGCGGTCTGGGAAACTGTATAGTACGATATTTTCCACATATCCACCATGCGTAGCAATAATATGGCGTAGTCTCTGAATGAAATTACCCGAAACCTTTGACAACGTGTCTGGCGGAATGGCTTCACATGCAGATGAGATGTACTGCTTCAGCTGTTCAATTGTTTCTGGATTCTGGCGGTACACCTGGTCTTTCAAGTGTCCCCACAGAAAGAAGTCACAGGGGTTCATGTCTGGCGAATATGGAGGCCAATCCACGCCGCCTCCTGTATGTTTCGGATAGCCATAAGCAAACACACGATCATCGAAATATTCATTCAGGAAATTAAAGACGTCGGCCGTGCGATGTACCGCTGTTGGATCACCTGCTGCACTAGCTGTGCGTTGCCCTCTGTGGGTGCCGTACGCTGTCGCCCTACCTTTCCAGCACGTTCATCCGTCACGTTCCCAGTCCATTGAAATTTTTCAAACAGATCCTTTATTGTATCGCTTTTCGGTCCTTTGGTTACATTAAACCTCCGTTGAAAATTTCGTCTTGTTGCAACAACACTGTGTTCTAGGAGGTGGAATTCCAACACCAGAAAAATCCTCTGTTGTAAGGAATAAACTATGTTGTCCACAGCACACTTGCACGTTGTGAACAGCACCCGCTTATAGCAGAAAGACGATGTACAGAATGGCGCACCCACAGACTGCGTTGTCTTCTATGTCTTTCACATCACTTGCAGCGCCATCTGTGGTTGAAAATTGTAACTACTGTAATTTCGAAAATTTGTCCGCCTGAAAATGTACTGTTGTCCCAAGCATATTGCAACAAACGGTGTATTTCTATCGCTGCTCGTTTAGTTTTTATTTCGGTTTCAAATATAACGTTCATTTTTGAAACACCATGTAGCTCGGGATTTTGATGATCCAACGCGCCAGTTGGACAGAATTTGGCACGATATCCCTCAGGAGAACATTCAACATCTCTGTTAATCATTCCCAAGCCGAATATGAGCTCGCATAAGAGCCAGAGTCGAGCCAATGAGTTTTTGCTTGTGTTATAGTATACTTTCAGTTTTCGCTATTAACTGTAAAACTCCATAGATATATCGCCGTATAGATTTATCGCCATTTCTGCATGATGATCCCTCACGTTTCAAAAACTTATACTACATAGTCTTTTGACACCACTTGTAGCAAAACGGTGTGACAGCATCGAGGAAAACAAGGAAGGAAGATTGGGGTTTAACGTCCCGTCGATAATGAGATCATTCGAATTGGAACACAAGCTCGGATTTTTTCAGGAACAGGGAGTGAAATCGGCAGTGCCGTTTCAAAGAGACCGTCCCAGCATTTACCTGGAGCGATTTAGGGAAATCACGGAAAGTCTAAGTCATGGAGGTTTAACGCGAATTTGAACCGTCGTTCTCTGGCATACGAATTCAACATGCTAACCACGGCGTCATCTCGGTTCGCAGCAGCGAACAGAACAAAACGTGCAACCCAGCTATTGTGACTGCCCTGTAAACAAATGACTGTGTATTACTTTGGCAATTTCTTTATTGACATTTACTGTATATAGTACCATGCAGCCAGCACCTTATTATGATGGTGGTACTTCTGGTCATAAAAAGAAAATTTCTCAGGACATAAAGAGCAAATCATAACTAGAAACAGGTCGTAATGAGAAATTAATGTAACCAGCATTGCTGGTTCTAAGGACATTTCAAAAAAAATTGTGAGTGCACTTGCTATATTATCCACAAGACACTTCGATGGTGATTGTGCAGCCGCACAGTCGTAACAGATGGCTGCTGGCCATCTCTACAAGGGCTACAGTGGATCTGCACCTTTGGTGGCCCACCAATATCACTATTTCCACAAGGACTGCAGTGGGTCTGTACCTCTGGTGGCCCACCAATACCATAATCTCTACCAGGACTACAGTGGGTCTGCTTTGTCAGTGACAATCAATTTGAACCCCCAACAGGCACTGCTTACGTTAGTGAGTGTAGGTCAATTTCAACCAGTTTCCGAGAAGTGCCTCGAGGCCTGTGGTGCGGTCCGACGAATTGTAATTTAGCCTGTTCTCTAATGATGTAGGTCGTGGAGAATATCGACAGTCCAACGACACTTTTAACCCGCTGTGAGTGAAGAGAGCAGTTCAGGTGGAGTCGGTACTGAGATATTTCGGAGGTATTGTTTGTACCATGACTTGGGTACACTCATTCTGTTTACCGTGAACATGAACCAGATAGTTTATTTCGATGCTCTTGATGACCAGGTATTGCCGTTTCTTCTATATTTGTATGATGGATACTCCGCAGACAGCCCCATAATCCAAGATGATAACATTCATTTTTACAGGACTGCACTCACAGTTTCCCAATGACACCTCGACTGATGCGATAAAGCACCTGTCCTTTGCCAAATAGAACGATTCTGATCAGCGATTGAAACCTGACAGTCAATATCTCTCTAATATTTTATTTATTTAGTTATTTATTTATTTATCCAGCTCAGATTAAGATCTTAAGGCCCTCTCTTACGTCTGACCAGGATCAACACATACCACAGATATTACAATACTTCATTTGTGTGGCTGTACTGTCCTTAGTTGCTTTATATTTCCTGAAGATATTTTTGTTCTGGCGGTACTACCACAGGAAAATACGTGTTTTTCTCATCAAGTGAGTTTCGCTTTATTAAAGTAAAGCATCATTCGTGGTCTGTGATTAAAGATATGCGCAATTTGTCTTGTTTTCTGTATTCGAAAACATTTCATTACAAATTCTTTGTTTTTTTTCTTACGGCAATCTTCTTGGTTTTTCGCCTACATCAGGAAATGCCGACTGCTAGCATATTTCTGGTTCCAACAATCTTAGACACTGATAATTGTGGCCTAATTTTACGCTGATTTCCACAACAATGCATTTTTTAGCGTTTAACAGAGCGCAGTTTCGTACACCACTGTCACCATTTATTTGTATACATCTAATACATCTAATTGCTGGCAACATTACCACAAGTTTTTGTTTGATCTACTTTTTTTGCTCTCTATGTAATCCATTATATGTGTGTTATTCTATTTAAATATGTTGTTTTGTATTTATATACTGTATAAGAGAAATGAAGGTATAGTAATGGAATTTAATTTTTTGTGGTGAGTAGGTGGATGTGGGAGAAGCAAAGAAGAGTGGACAGTATATGCATAGTAGTGTGATGGAGAGTGAGTTGAAAGGAAAAGGTGAGGGGCAAGAAATGAAATGTAGTTGGGCAGAAGGGCGGGGGGAGGGGGTTGAGTGAGAGAGGATGAAGGTTGGAAAACGCACTTTTTATGAGATTTCTTTAATTATTTTGAGTCTTATAATGTTCACGTATTTTTTAGTTGTGCTTGGTCTGTGCTGATCCTGTTTAAAATGGCCTGCAAATGTTGAAATGTTTCCACCGTACTGCAATGCTCTGATGAGTTCTTCATATCTTGTGTCAGTGTCCTGCCAATCATCCCAGATGCCAGATTGTTGGTATCTGGGTGGTTTTGATTTAAGTTTTGGGATGTGTTTCTGTATTGAGATGTATGTTTTGTAAGCAATGTTTATGCCTTGTTTTTTTAATGTGTTACCTATTTTAAGTGTTTGTTTTGATAGGATATTGCTCGCCGTTTTCTGTGTTGTGCAGATTGTGTTTGTGGATGTGTTTTGGTTAGTTCTTTTTATTATTTACCTCTTTATTTTTCTCTTTAGTTTGCCTACCCATTTTTATTTTTATCTATTTTTAATGCTTTTTGCTTTATAATGATCAGATCTTTTTGATAATCCAAAGTGTTTAGCGGGATATGTGTTAAACAGAGTGAACAGGATCCCCCTAAACACTTCTGATGACCAAAAAGAGCTCTTTTCTCAGCGACTAAGATTGCTGCGACTATTCTGATAGGGCAAGTAGATCGGTATTTACGTGCTAGACGACTGTTCACAGTTTTTTTTTTTTTACTACTCTTAGATATAACTGAAGGTCGTCAGCGTATTGATGATATTTTCAGTGGGACAGAATAGTTGATACATCATTAACGTACAATGAAAAGGATAATAGGCCCGATACAGTTGCGCTACGGGATCTAATCGTCCATGAGCAGCTTCAGCTGGATATGGTATACGTGAAAGAACTTGTGGGCTATATTCCTCGCCGAATTTAAACCATAATCAAAACTATAGGACATTGTACACTGTATTAGCAGGATGTCTTCCGGGGGTGAGAAATTGTTATTATGGTGCGCTTACGTTATATTTCTTCCTTTTAAGTACACCTGCTTTATGTAAAAGGATGGCTGTACGGGATATCTTCAAAGGCCGTCAAGAATTCTGAACTCACACAGTGTTTACGTGGGTGAGATGATGCTAATTGGTGTTTACATAGTTTATGGTAATTTTTACATAAGATACTGCTTGCAGTCTATCGAGCTATCTAAAGAAATGCCGTACAGTTTCTTGGGATATTTTCAGTCTTTGCAGCAGTTTTGGTATCTGTGGGACCTGGGTGCACAAGAGTTCCGTTTGCGAAGTTGTCCGCAGATAAATCACTCTTCCCGGAAAGCGCCCACAAGTTGCGGTCTAGCCTCTGACTTCCCAAATGTTATCGTTGGGAGATGAATTTCCCGTTTTACACTTCCAGAAGTCCGCTGGTTGCATACAGTTCTTGTGAAATGCGGGCACTACAGTGTATTTCCTGCGGAGAAAACATGACGCGTCTAAAATTATAAGGTGGTAACAGTTGTCTAAGGACAGACACAGGTCATAAATCAGCAAAAGTTTAAAAAGTTGCTCACTGGATACTAATGAGTCTGATTGCCACGTTTCCTTTCTTTTGCTGTGATTATCACATGTGATGTTCTCCACTGCAGACTTTTAACGAAGGTACGTTCACACAGACTAGATACGTCAGTGGTCCGAAGACTTTCGAAGTAACAAAACCCACTACATTGTTCCTGACAGCGAGAGTCCATCAGAGGCGATGGTATAGTCAGGAATGCCACAGCAGAGTTATAGAACCCTCTTTTCTCCATATATGAGGGCCTGCTGAGAAGTAATGCCTACACATTTCTATGAGAAAACTCTTGAACCTTTTTAAATAAAACAAACGTTATAAATATTTTACATATCTGTTCCTCATGTCTACATATTTGCAGCCCTCTGCCACTAGATTGCTCCGAATTGTAGTGTGTAAAATGGAGGTGCGTAATGTAACTGTATCGGTGTGTGAGAAACAGCATGTTGTTAACGAATTTCCAACTCGAAGAGTTCGTCTACACTTGGAGCACCTTCTCCTTCAGCCTGGTAATGGCAGACCACACCCGGGTACTGCGCCATCTGCAACACTCCGACACATTTGCTCCACTGCCACCGCCCATCCCCCATACAGTACCGACTTGGTCCCATACGATTTTCATCTGTCTACAAAACTTAAAGAACACCTTCGACGACTTCGCTTTGACTGTGATGGAGCGTTGCAGGCAGAGGTAAAGTTGTGGCTACGTCAACAAATTCAAACATTCTACAGTGACGGTATCAACCAACTAGTCTCTCGTTGGGAGACAAATGTGTAGACATGAAGATCGAAAATGTAGAATGTTAATAACGTTTGTTTTTTTTAAGAAAAGCTTTAAGATTTTCCACATTAAAAATTCGGAGTTACTACTTTTCAGCACGTCATCGTACATAAATGACCTGATGGAGGGTGAGCGGCAAACAGCAGCTGTATACTGATGATGCTCAGGTGTACGGGAAGGTATTGTCCTTGAGACACAAGATAACTTACTCAAAATTCCGAGTTAATGTGATGAGTAATAGCCTGCTCTAAATGTAGAAATATGTAAGCTAATGCAGATGAATAGGAAAAACAAATCCGCAATGTTCGAATACAGCATTAGTAGTGTGCTGCCTGACACATTCACATCGATTAAATATTCAGGAGTAACGTTGTAGAGCTATATGAAGCGGAATTAACACATAAGGTCAGTAGAATAGAAGGAAAATGATCGACTTTAGTTTAATGGGAAAATTTCCGATTTTTACAGCCACAGTTCCTTCCAAAACTAAACTGGTAATATCTTTATGTCTCACAATGTGCCCTATCAACCGGTTTCTGCTTTTATCCAAGTGGTTACAGAAGTTTCTTGTCTCTCCAGTTCTATTCAGTACTTCCTCATTATTTAAACAATCTACCTATCTAATCTTCAGCAATTTTCTGTAACACCACATTTCAAATGCCTCTATTCTCTTCTAGTCTACGCTGTTAATCTTCCATGTTTCACTTCCATACATTGTTAGATTGCAGACAAATAACTTCTGTCAAGACTTTCTAACACTAAACTCTAAATTCGAGGTTAAAATATTTCTCTTCTTCAAAAATGCTGTTCTTGCCATTGCCAGTCTACATTCTACATTTTATATCCTCTCTACTTCGACCATCAACAGTTATTCTGCTACCTAAACATCAAAACTCATCTACTACTTTTACTCAATTGTCTCCTGATAATTCCCTCATGATCGCCTGAATTAATTCAACAACATTCCATTATCCTCGTTTTGCATTCGTTGACGTTCATCTTACGTCCTCCTTTCAAGACGCTGTCCATTCTGTTCAACTTTACTGTCTCTGTCAGAGCTACAATGTTATCAGCAAACCTCAAGGTTTTTATTTCTTCTCCCTTATCTTTAACTACTACTCCAAACTTTTCTTTCTTTTCCTTTACTGCTTGCTCAGTGTACAGATTGAATAAATAGTTCTTCGTACATACATCCCGCAAAATGACCACAAAGAGAAAATTCGAGAAATTAGAGCTAATATGGAGGTTTGGCCTGGCTATGATGCTATGCCCTATGTCATTGGCCTAGAGCCATCATCATTCTTATCAGTAATGTCATGCATGACGTCACAGATCCCCTTTATCTAATGACGACATTGATTGGCTTTAATCCTGAAATGACTTTCACAGGTCATACAGCTTGAAGGTTATGTATGATGCCATCAGTGACCTTGAACTCATGATTTCATCAATCAATGAATCAGTAATTGGAAATTAAAAATCTTCTCCCCACCATATCTCCAACATCAGATACTTTTGCAAATAGTGCAGATGGAGCCACATTGTGATACTAACACTAGGATCTGACTGGAAGAGAGGAGTGAGGTGTGTAACATATATATATTGATAAATAAATTAGACTATTTGGATACATTTGACCACACAGCACAGACAGGGCTACTTTGTACCTGGTTGTTTCATATTAATGGTGACTAAAATTCTAGGCTATGATTGGACGAGATGGGAGTGGGTATCTTATGCAGTGCATCTTCACACAATTTTATTTAGGTATCATGGACATGCCATTGATCTGTATGTAAATTCTGGTACCGAGCGCCACGGGTTTCGAATCTGCGCCAGACGGCACTGACTTCGATTACCACTAGAGGTCTCTGCAGCCGTCGCGCCCTGAGCCGTGGCTGCGCGCATTCCTGGCCTGCGTAAAACATGAGGGCGCCACGGTGGAGCACGTGGTTCCAGCAGCCAATAGCAACGTACCCTATCCTCTATATAAGCGCCTGCCTCTAACTTAGCGAGGCAGTCTGATTTTCGCGTTAGTCTATCGACATCTAACATACAGACTGCGTGTTTACTTTGTTTCCGTGTATGAGTGGACGTTGTCGATTCGTGAGGTTGTCGCTTGCGACCCCGTTGCTTCTTGCGTGTTGTTGTTAGTAAGGTCTTGCTCGGTCGTCCGTCGTTGTTCATGTCCGTCGTCTCCCGTTCGTTTCTTTGTTCGCGGGCCGCTCCCGTTTGGTCCCACCGCGCTTCGTTCTCGGCAAGCCCTCGACCATTAAGAACGCGATTACAACGTAAATAATGTCAGTTGGCACAATTTTTACACCAGAAATAATGAATATTTTGGACTTTCAAGGAAATAATTTGTACACTCTTGGAAATCTAAAAAAGAACACATTGACACCGGTGTGTCAGACCCACCATACTTGCTCCGGACACTGCGAGAGGGCTGTACAAGCAATGATCACACGCACGGCACAGCGGACACACCAGGAACCGCGGTGTTGGCCGTCGAATGGCGCTAGCTGCGCAGCATTTGTGCACCGCCGCCGTCAGTGTCAGCCAGTTTGCCGTGGCATACGGAGCTCCATAGCAGTCTTTAACACTGGTAGCATGCCGCGACAGCGTGGACGTGAACCGTATGTGCAGTTGACGGACTTTGAGCGAGGGCGTACAGTGGGCATGCGGGAGGCCGGTTGGACGTACCGCCGAATTGCTCAACACGTGGGGCGTGAGGTCTCCACAGTACATCGATGTTGTCGCCAGTGGTCGGCGGAAGGTGCATGTGCCCGTCGACCTGGGACCGGACCGCAGCGACGCACGGATGCACGCCAAGACCGTAGGATCCTACGCAGTGCCGTAGGGGACCGCACCGCCACTTCCCAGCAAATTAGGGACACTGTTGTTCCTGGGGTATCGGCGAGGACCATTCGCAACCGTCTCCATGAAGCTGGGCTACGGTCCCGCACACCGTTAGGCCGTCTTCCGCTCACGCCCCAACATCGTGCAGCCCGCCTCCAGTGGTGTCGCGACAGGCGTGAATGGAGGGACGAATGGAGACGTGTCGTCTTCAGCGATGAGAGTCGCTTCTGCCTTCGTGCCAATGATGGTCGTATGCGTGTTTGGCGCCGTGCAGGTGAGCGCCACAATCAGGACTGCGTACGACCGAGGCACACAGGGCCAACACCTGGCATCATGGTGTGGGGAGCGATCTCCTACACTGGCCGTACACCTCTGGTGATCGTCGAGGGGACACTGAATAGTGCACGGTACATCCAAACCGTCATCGAACCCATCGTTCTACCATTCCTAGACCGACAAGGGAACTTGCTGTTTCAACAGGACAATGCACGTCCGCATGTATCCCGTGCCACCCAACGTGCTCTAGAAGGTGTAAGTCAACTACTCTGGCCAGCAAGATCTCTGGATCTGTCCCCCATTGAGCATGTTTGGGACTGGATGAAGCGTCGTCTCACGCGGTCTGCACGTCCAACACGAACGCTGGTCCAACTGAGGCGCCAGGTGGAAATGGCATGGCAAGCCGTTCCACAGGACTACATCGAGCATCTCTACGATAGTCTCCATGGGAGAATAGCAGCCTGCATTGCTGCGAAATGTGGATATACACTGTACTAGTGCCAACATTGTGCATGCTCTGTTGCCTGTGTCTATGTGCCTGCGTTCTGTCAGTGTGATCATGTGATGTATCTGACCCAGGAATGTGTCAATAAAATTTCCCCTTCCTGGGACAATGAATTCACGGTGTTCTTATTTCAATTTCCAGGAGTGTATTTTCACTTTCAAGTGTAGGTTATGTAATTTTTACTACATGCTTGGCACCATATTTACACATCATTTAAATACTACAATCTGAGTGGTTGATAAAAGGAGGGGCTATAAAGGGTACAAATTACGTATTTCCATTATCTTGAATATGTGATACTGTGCTTTAATTGGTTACAGGCAAGGGGGATGAATTTTTAATTTCCTAAGAACACGACTGGACTATTGCAGCCATCATGGATTTTTTCATTTTTAATAGTGCGATATGATTGGCTGTAGATGTGGAGAGGCGAACATTTTTAACTTACAGTTGGCTCTGAGCACTATGGGACTTAACTTCTGAGGTCATCAGTCCCCTAGGACTTAGAACTACTTAAACCTAACTAACCTAAGGATATCACACACATCCATGCCCGAGGCAGGATTCGAACCTGCTACCGTAGCGGTGGCGCGGCTCCAGACTGTAGTGCCTAGAACCGCTCGGCCACGACGGCCGGCTTAATTTACAGTTATTAACTGCTTGATTTACTTATGCTTTCACTAGTTAAATGTCATTGAAGCCATCATGTAAGACCAGGTTCATATAAGGATCACGTGATGAACTCTGAAGATCATTTCAAGGTTAAAGTGGATTGATGTTTGTATTGCCCTACTAATGTGAAGTCAAGAGATTGAAATCCAAGATGTTAGTGTCCCTCATGAAGTCAACGACTAAGATGCAAGCCAACAGGGATAAGACCTGATACTGACTCTGAGCACTAAAATGGCCCTTCACATTAATGGCATCATTGCTTTAGCTTCGCAGGTGCTTGACAAATGACAGGAGTGGTGGTTAACCAAGCCCCTCCCCCCATAAGTGTCCTAATTCACAACAGTGGTGAAGGACCAAGTATTTATTTGAAGGGTGACAGGAATGGCGTTGATGACCACCTCTAGCGACAATAGTCTATCGGAGATGGGCAGCATGGCCTGCAGATGGACGAATTTGGGCCGTTTACATAGTCTCTCTTGCCCCAGTCAGAGTACAATGTGTTCGTACAACTGCTATGCACATGCACTTTGAGGGAGGCCTGGCAAACGTCTGCCAAATGTTCATTTTTACACAAGCTTTGCACTTCACCCAGCGAAAGTAGCACTGCTGGAGCTGATGCTTGATAAAACAATTATTCCGAGAGGGTAACTTCTGGCTGCAACAGTTTTCCACGACATCCCGTCTAGAGGGGGATTCGTCCAGTGGAACGTGCAGGCGTGGAGGATAGAGCCAAATCTGGGCCTTACGTGTAGGGTGGACAGTAAATTCCTGCGAATGGACCTGTAGGGCCGTTGAGGACCTGACTGAGAGCTCAAAAGCCTGGATGAGGGGAGGCATGTAGCTAATAACGGGTCATTCAATTCGAGCAAGTCAGTCCCATCTGAAGAATGTACTAGGAGTATGTTCCTAAACTGCATATGACTGTTTGCATTTAGTACTGGACACTAAAACCGGCAAGCTCGGGAACATCCTTCCAGCTGTGCTATCCACTCTCAGCAGAAATGTCCTTTTCACTTACGACAATCAAAATATTTGTGCCTTGCGTCTGCAGCATGAACTTGTGAATCAAAATAACGCAAAAATCACATTTTCGAATGTTCAAAAGGATTCAACTGCTGCAAGTGGGGACAGACGTCAGCACTGGCATAGGCAATCAAAACTGCGCGCTGCGGGGTATCCCATGAGACCCCATGGGCCACGAAATGCTGTTCGTGGCATGCGATGTAGTTTGCCCATGGTCAGTCTTCCCTTCAAATACCACCGATTGTGGTGGCCACGCACAAACGAATTTCACCAAGGAGTCAGTGCGAGGCAATCAGCTGGGGACTTCAGGTGACGTGGTTATGGCTGTCATCTTCTCCAGCATCAGTTCCTGTGCCTGTCGCAAGTTCTGCACTAAAATAATATTAGAGCGATCACATCCGTAGTGACCATGGACATACTGTAATGAAAACCTGACAGAAGTACACCACACACGAAGAAAAAACACACAAACGCATTGTCTACTTGGAGGATAGCGCGTGAGTTCCCACAAAATTCACAGAAAACCTCGGCGCCAATTGAAATGGCCCACGCCGGCTTCGGTGCGGGAAACCTAACATACAAGTATAAAATAAACAACAGGTTCATTACTAATAACATAATTCACTCTTCTCTGTCTCAGAGCAAAAATTCATAAGAACAAAAATAGTTCTATCAATCGAAGCCTCTGTCTTAACAGACATTTCTGATAGTCTTAACTGTTGGCCTAAAACGGCTAAGTCACAAATGATATAATGGAGCCGATGGGCTCAGCACCACTCGGTGAGAAGAATGTCTCCAAACACAATAACAGTAACGAGCCGAGGTACTAAAGAACGTGAGGCCTGTGGGTCTAGAGGCCTAGTTTTTGCGTGACCAGGGCTAAAAACGCTGGCAGCTCCACGTAGCTTCGAAGGGCGACGATTCTAGGTGGGCCGGCTGGCTTCACTGTATGAAGGGTGTGTAAGGCTTCCTGGCGAAACTTTTGTAGCATACCCGAAACAACTTTGGCGGCATTGCCATATTTTTAAAGCCCTGAAGAAAGACATTCGTGGCCGTCGATTTGCTTAAGACAAAGAGTTGCACGCCTGGGTACAATCATTGATTAGTAAGCGATCGCAAACAATTTTTCATAAAGGCGTTGTCCATCATGTCTCAGAGTGGGTTAAATGTACACTCCTGGAAATTGAAATAGGAACACCGTGAATTCATTGTCCCAGGAAGGGGAAACTTTATTGACACATTCCTGGGGTCAGATACATCGCATGATCACACTGACAGAACGCAGGCACATAGACACAGGCAACAGAGCATGCACAATGTCGGCACCAGTACAGTGTATATCCACCTTTTGCAGCAATGCAGGCTGCTATTCTCCCATGGAGACGATCGTAGAGATGCTGGATGTAGTCCTGTGGAACGGCTTGCCATGCCATTTCCACCTGGCGCCTCAGTTGGACCAGCGTTCGTGCTGGACGTACAGACCGTGTGAGACGACGCTTCATCCAGTCCCAAACATGCTCAATGGGGGACAGATCCGGAGATCTTGCTGGCTAGGGTAGTTGACTTACACCTTCTAGAGCACGTGGGGTGGCACGGGATACATGCGGACGTGCATTGTCCTGTTGGAACAGCAAGTTCCCTTGCCGGTCTAGGAATGGTAGAACGATGGGTTCGATAACGGTTTGGATGTACCGTGCACTATTCAGTGTCCCCTCGGCGATCACCAGAGGTGTACGGCCAGTGTAGGAGATCGCTCCCCACACCATGATGCCGGGTGTTGGCCCTGTGTGCCTCGGTCGTATGCAGTCCTGATTGTGGCGCTCACCTGCACGACGCCAAACACGCATACGACCATCATTGGCACCAAGGCAGAAGCGACTCTCATCGCTGAAGACGACACGTCTCCATTCGTCCCTCCATTCACGCCTGTCGCGACACCACTGGAGGCGGGCTGCACGATGTTGGGGCGTGAGCGGAAGACGGCCTAACGGTGTGCGGGACCGTAGCCCAGCTTCATGGAGACGGTTGCGAATGGTCCTCGCCGATACCCCAGGAGCAACAGTGTCCCTAATTTGCTGGGAAGTGGCGGTACGGTCCCCTACGGCACTGCGTAGGATCCTACGGTCTTGGCGTGCATCCGTGCGTCGCTGCGGTCCGGTCCCAGGTCGACGGGCACGTGCACCTTCCGCCGACCACTGGCGACAACATCGATGTACTGTGGAGACCTCACGCCCCACGTGTTGAGCAATTCAGCGGTACGTCCACCCGGCCTCCCGCATGCCCACTATACGCCCTCGCTCAAAGTCCGTCAATTGCACATGCGGTTCACGTCCACGCTGTCGCGGCATGCTACCAGTGTTAAAGACTGCTATGGAGCTCCGTATGCCACGGCAAACTGGCTGACACTGACGGCGGCGGTGCACAAATGCTGCGCAGCTAGCGCCATTCGACGGCCAACACCGCGGTTCCTGGTGTGTCCGCTGTGCCGTGCGTGTGATCATTGCCTGTACGGCCCTCTCGCAGTGTCCGGAGCAAGTATGGTGGGTCTGACAAACCGGTGTCAATGTGTTCTTTTTTCCATTTCCAGGAGTGTATTAACAGTTATGGCGATTACTTTTGAAATGATAAACAGTTTACTTATCTATTTTCCACCCGTCTCGTTTTCATTTGACAGCTCCGTATACTGCGTGATTGTTGTAGTTGTCGTTAGGTTGTTGTGCTCTTTAGTCCAGAGACTGGTTTGACGCAGACCTCCATGCTACTCAATCCTGTGCAAGTCTATTCATCTCTGAATAACTATTGCACCCTACATCCTTCTGAATCTGCTTAGTGTATTCATCTCTTGGACTCTCTCATTGATTTTTACCTTCCACGCTTCCATCCAATACTAAACTGGTGATCCCTTGTTGCCTCAGAACGTGTCCTGCCAACCGATCCCTTTTCCTAGTTAAGTTGTGCCACAAATTCCTCTTCTCCTCAATTCTATTCCGTAACTCCTCATTACGTATGTGATCTACCCTTCTAATATTCAGCATTCTTCTCCAACACCATGTTTCGAAAGCTTCTATTCTCTTCTTGCCTAAGGTATTTATCGTCGATGTTTCACATTCATACGTAGCTGTACTCCATACAAATACTTTCAGAAACGACTTCTTGACACTTAAATCTATACTCAATGTTAATTAATTTCTTTTCTTCATAAATGCTTACCTTTGCCATACCCAGTCTACACATTATATCATCTCTTATTCGACCATCATCAGTTATTTTGCATCCCAGATAGCAAAACTCACCTACTACTACCAGTTTCTCATTTCATAATGTAATTCCCTCAGCATCACCGGATTTAATTCGACTACATTCCATTATCCTGGTTTGTCTTTTGTTGATGTTCGTCTTATATCCTCCTTTCATGGCGCTGTCCATTCCCTTCAGCTGATCTTCCAGGTCCTTTGCTGTCTCTGACCGAACTACATTGTGGAGGGCAACCCTCAAAGTTTTTATTTCTTCTCCATGGGTTTTGTTCCTACTACTAATTTTTCTTTTGTTTCCTTTACTGCTTTCTCAATATACAGATTGAATAACATCGGGGATAGGCTACAACCCCGTCTCACTCCCTTCTGTCACTGCTTTCCTTTCTTGCACCTCGACTCTTTATAACTGCCCTTAGTTTCTGTACAAATTGTATATAGACTTCCGCTCCCTGTATTTTACCCCTGCCACCTTTAGAATTTGAAAGAGAGTATTCCAATCAACGTTGTCCTTAGGTTTGCCTTTCGTTAACTTATCTTCTAAGGTAAGTCGTAGGGTCGGTATTGCCTCGCCTCTTCCACCACTCCTACGGAATACAAACTGATCTTCGCCGAGGTCGGTTTATTTTTCAATTCGCCTGTAAAGAATTCGTGTTAGTATTTTGCAACCGTGTTTTATTAAACTGATAGTTCGAAAATCTCAACACCTGCTTTTTTGTGGCTGGAATTATTATATTCTTATCGACGTCTCACCAGATGGCTGGCTCATCCTAGGCTATCAGTAGTTCTAATAGAATGTTGTCTACTCACGGGATGTTGTTTCGAATTAGGTCTTTCACGCGGTATCATATCTCCCATTTCATCGTCATCTACGTCCTCTTCCACTTCCATAATGTTGCCCTAACGTACATCGCCCTTGTATAGACCATCTGTGTATTCCTTCCACCTTTCTGCTTTCCCTTCTTTGCATAGGTCTGGTATTCCATCTGAGCTCTTGATATTCATACCAACGTCCTCTTCCACTTCCATAATGTTGCCCTAACGTACATCGCCCTTGTATAGACCATCTGTGTACTCCTTCCACCTTTCTGCTTTCCCTTCTTTGCATAGGTCTGGTATTCCATCTGAGCTCTTGATATTCATACAGGTGGTTCTCTTTTCTCCAAAAGTCTGTTTTATTTTCCTTAACGTAGTGCCTATTTTACCCCTAGTGATATATGCTTCAGCATCCTTACATTTGTCCTCTAGCCGTCCCTGCTAAGCCATTTTGCACTTCCTGTCGACCTCAGTTTTGAGACGTTTGTATTCCTTTCCACCTGCTTCATTCACTGCATTTGTATATTTTCTCCTTTCATCAATTAAGCCGGCCGGTGTGGCCAAGGAGTTCTAGGCGCTTCAGTCTGGAACCGCGCGACCGCTACGGTAGCAGGTACGTATCCTGCCTCGGGCATGGATGTGTGTGCCGTCCTTAGGTTAGTTAGTTTTAAGTAGTTCTAAGTTCTAGGGGACTGATGACCTCCGATGTTAAGTCCCTTAGTGCTCAGAACCATTTTCATCAATTAAATTTAATACCTCGTCTGTTATCATTCGGTAGGACGACGGTTCAATCCCGCGTCCGGCCATCCTGATTTAGGTTTTCCGTGATTTCCCTAAATAGCTCCAGGCAAATGCCGGGATGGTTCCTTTGAAATGGCACGGCCAACTTCCTTCCCTAATCCGATGAGACCGATGGCCTCGCAGTGTGGTCTCCTTCCCCAAACAACCCCTCTTCTGTTATCCAAGTATTTCTGCTAGCCCTCGTCTTTTTACTTACTTGATCCTCTAGTGCTTTCACTATTTTATCCCTCAAAGAAACCCATTCATCCTCTACTACACTATATTTTTTTCCCTGGTCTTGACAATTGTTCCCTAATACTCCCTCTGAAACCCTCTACAACCTTTGTTCTTTCAGTTTATCTAGGTTACATCTTCTTAAATTCCTACTTTTTTGCAGTTTATTCAGTTTTAATCTACAGTTCACAACCAATAAATTGTGGTCAGAATCCACATCTGCCCCTGGAAGTGTCTTAAATTTAAAACTTGGGTCCTAAATCTCTGCCTTACCATTATATAATCTATCTGATACCTTTTAGTATCTCCAGGATTCTTCCATGTATACGACCTTCTTTTATGATTCTTGTTCCAAGTGTTAGCTATGATTAAGTTGTGCTCTGTGCAAAATTCTGCCAGGCGGCTTCCTCTTTCATTCCTTACTCGCAGTCCATATTCACCTACTACTTTTCCGTATCTTCCTTTTCCTACAATCGAATTCTGGTCCCTTATTGCATCATACGTTTCTTCAGTCTCTTCATCATCTGCGGAACTAGTTGCCTTTAAACTTGTACTTCTATTGTAGGCGTGGGCTTTGTGTCTGTCTTGGCTACAACAATGCGTTCACAACCCTTTTCGTAGCAGCTTATCCGCGTTCCTATTTTTTTAATTGATTATTAAACCTACTCCTGCATTACCCATATTTGATTTTGTATTCGTAAACCTGTATTGAATTGACCAGTAGTCTTGTTCCTTCTCCCACCGTACTCCACTACTTTCCACTACATTCAGCTTTAACCTATCAATTTCGATTTTTAAATTTTTTAACCTACCTGCCCGATTAAGGGATTTGACATTTCACGCTCCGATCTGTCTTGATTCTTATTAGCGTTTAAAAATCCCTGAAGCGACGTAGATGATGCGGAAGCAAGTAATTTAACATAAGACCCACAGGGTAGCAAATGTCGGAAATACTCCAAAAGTGGATGACAAATGTTGACGCCACCAGATGACATACCTCGCAGCACATTCGTATCGATCTATTGCACCTAACCATCCTAATCCAAGACACGTTTTCACGTCGGTGTAACTTTGGGCCCATTTGTGCGGCTTTAGTGCGTCGAGATCAGGGTTCGAGCATTGCGCATGGCAGGCAGCATTTCTTTCACTGCCTTAGACCATCATGTGTTTACACTGAGCTAAGATCTACGAGTGAAAGTAGGCGCAAAGAACTATGTTGTCAGTAGGGAAACAGCAATAGCAGAAGGGGTCGGACAGGAGAGTTCGCTAACTTTGAACGTGGACTAACCATTACATGTGACCTGAGTAACAAATCCATCAGAGACATTTCAACCCTTCTAAAGCTACCAAAGTCGACTGTTGCTGAAGTGATTGTCAAATAGAAGCGGGAAGGAACAATCACAGCTAAACCAAGACCGGACAGACATCATGTATTGACGGGGCTCTAAGCACTATGGGTCTTAACATCTGAGGTCATCAGTCCCGTAGACTTAGAACTAAGTAAACCTACCTAACATCACATCCATGCCCGAGGCAGGATTCGAACATGCGACCGTAGCAGCAGCGGCGGTTCCGGACTGGAGCACCTAGAACCTCTCGGTCAAATCGGCCGGGACGGACTGTTATCGTCGAGCATAGCGGATGGTAGTTGTAACGAAATCTCCTGAAATCAATGGGAGGAATTACTCGTGAGGCCCAAAGTGCTGCCAGCATTCCATCTGGCTTAACGACTGTGTGTAGGGAGTTAAAAAGAATGAGGTGCATCGGTCAATCAGCTCCTCATGAGCAGCATATATCTGTACTCAGAGCTAAGCAACACTTGAGATTGCTTAAAGAGCGACGCCAACGGACAGTAGATGACTGGAAACGAATGATTTGGAGTAAGAAATCAAAGTATCCCCTAAGGCAATACGATGGAAGGTTTTGGGTTTGGCGGATGCCTGGGGAACATGTTTCTCGTGACTTTGGTGTGCTCCCCTCATTGAAGTTACGAAATCACAAAAACCTGAAGCATGTGAAGTCGTTTTACAGCACTCTGTACAGCACACAGCAGAGGAGCAGTTCGGAGACGACGAAGGTTTGTACCAGCATGATAATCCACCCCGACATAAAGCAGTAACTGTGAGGACAAAAACATTCGTCAAATGGTTTGGCCTGCCCGGCTCCCGACATGAAGCCAATGGGCCGCCTCTGGGATGAGTTACAACGTTGACTTTGCTCCAGACTACTGCGTCCAAGATGACTAGCTACTCTGGGTTGTGATATTCAGTAAGAATGAGCTGAGATTCCTCCATAGATATTTAGACGTCTCATTGAAAGTGTTCCCAGAAGAATTCCAGAAGTAATAATGGCGTAGAGTGGCCCTAACCCGAGCTGAAGACAACTAATGCTATGTCCTGATACCTCTGATTACATAATGTACGTTCCCAGACCTTATATCGGAGCATTCTAACATCTAAGAACAGTTTCTATGGCTTTAAGGAACATATAAATAATTCACATTGACAATATTCTTTACGTAAAAGTTATAATAAATACATCACACATGTTCTTGAACAAAGCATTTTACATAAAGAGTATGTTTGCTACTTCCATGTTTACACTGTTTCAGTACGGCCATATACACAGCAGTCTGTAATCTAAGCCGCTAAATACACTGCACAACACAGTTGAAGAAATACTTCTTCGAAACCCCGTACTTGTCTCCCATTGCAATGCATGTCTGAAATTGGGCTCAGAGGTGTTCACAAGCCTCCTCTGTAACACGACATTGCAGTGCCTGTGTTATTCCAAATTACGATGTAAGGTTCCTTGGGACACGTATGCATCTATTCGCAGCTGCGGATATGAGCTACCATCAGCTGTATAATGGAGCCACATGTAGACACATGGTTGACGACATATGGAAGATTGGATCAGACCGTGAGTCGTGCTCTGACAACCACTAGGTAAGACGACCGCACGCGATAAAGGGGAAATGCAGGTTCGAGTCCCGGTCCCGCACAAATTTGCATCGTCGTCCTTTCATTATACAGCTGATGGTAGTTCATATTTTGAACTGCGAATACATTTAATGCATTTCACGTTAATGGTGTAACGGCGTGACGTTTTGTGACGTCACTATAGGGCTCGTCACTCCAAACAGCAGAGCTCAGATCATGTGACGTGTAAGGTGGGTCACTGATGTCACATTGGCACCAAATTTCACCAGAATTCTACCCAACACCACCATGGACTGTAACACAATCGGAAAGCCGTCCCGCCCTCTTTCCCATTTCACCCCGTCTTTCGACTTGTCTGCGATGGAGGCCAAATGGTGACACCCAGAGATGAAAGCAAGCGGTTTTCTTATCGGTGGCCAAAGAAAAGATTTCAGACACACTGTCGCTCAGAATCGTCACGGAAAGGCCTCAGGGGATGGCATATATCACGTTAATGGAACCACCCCTTTCCTGACGGCGTTCATTCCCATACATTTCGCGGCCGAAAACGATCTTTCTCAGTGTGACGAACAAAAGGACGACATTCTTGACAACCTTTAACGCTACTGACACCCCCGCACGTTTTAAATCCTCTCTAAGGACATCATGGGCCTGCGTCCCCATTGAACATGATCACACCCCTTTGGACTGCAACTTGACAACATTTTTTTTCTTTCGGTTACAGTTTGGTACCACTAGGGACCACTACGAACAGTTATTCGAAGAAATTTGAACGTGATCCGAAGCAGCAAAGGGTGCTTATGTATTTTCAGCTCCCCTGTAACGCATCTTCCTGTGGCGTGATCACAGAAGGATGTGACATCGACACATGCTGGAGTACAAAAGCAAACAGTCCCTCTAAGAGTCCCCCAGTTTGGCAATACCCTCGGTGGCACCTGCTCACATATATTTATTTTAAAAAGCGCCTTCACAGAGAAAAAGTGCGAAGCAGCCCTAGGTGTCCGCCGCCTGTCAACCATTCGACACCCTTCTGATTCCAGTAGCCGGCCTGCAGGCATTTAGCGCTATTTTGCAAGTTTTCTGTGTACAGACACATTTTTAAAATTCTCAGTAATTGTGGACAAGAGACACCAAGGGCCTTAGAAGGACACTTTGCTATTGAAGTCATGCAAGTGTCAATGTGGCACTCCTCTGTAACCACATCACAGGATGGTGCGAAACAGGAGGGCTGAATAGGCACAGGCACCCATTGCTACTTCGGAGCACCATCAAATATGGTCGAATAACTCTGAAAGCCCTTTAGTAAATCCAAACTGTACACAAGGGTAAAAATTGCGGCAGTGCTGCGTTCCACAAGGGTACCATCACGTTCAGTGGGGATGTACCCCGACAGTTCTCTCAGACAGGGGTTGAAACTTAAGAGTTGGTACAGCACTAAAGACTGTCAAGGGCGTTGACCTATTGCTCATTGCATGGAAACTGTGATGCCCTGTATGTCATCCCCTGAACCCTTTTAGTGTCTGTTTTGAGCGGTGGTGTGCCTTAAATCTTTTCCTCGGCCACCCATACCAAAACAACGTAATTTCAACGGTGCATGTCACCATTGTGACCTCCATCGCCGAGTCGTTAAAAGAAGAGGGTGAGCCGGCCGTTGTGGCCGAGAGGTTCTAGGCGCTACAGTCTGGACCCACCCGACCGATACGGTCGCCCGTTCCAATCCTGCCACGGCCATGGATGTACGTGATGTCCTTAGGTTAGTTAGGTTTAAGTAGTTCTACGTTCTAGGGGACTGATGACCTCAGAAGTTAAGTCCCATAGTGCTCAGAGCCATTTTTTTGTGTCCAGGAAGGAACTTCTGGTCATTTTGAGGGGAGATATTATACGCGAATCTCCCGTGACGAAATCGGAGACGTAAGCTATGCAAAGGTTTTCTGCACTATATCTGCATAATCGTTATCCTAAGATGGTGTAGTAGGTTCTACTTGTTATTCCATGAGTCTGATTTACCGTGACATCTCTGTTAGGTCTGTTTACGGAACATGGTGAGTAACCCTCTTAGTGATAGAACGTCGACCTTTCAATGTCCTCTCATATCGTAGTGCCCCATCACCCGTAATATCGCTGTCGTGCCGATGTAGTTCTGCAGTCCGTTCCACCAGCTGGCCACGAGAGACTGTGTCAGCTATCTTCCGTTGCGGTGAAGCAGAACTGTGCATTTCGTCATGTCAAGATGGACAATAGGTTATGTGGCACTGGCCTGTACAGAACTTGAAAGGAGGGCACAGGATCTTTACGTGAGGCAGATATAAGCAAGATCAGAATCTTTACGTGAGGCAGATACAAGCAACATCAAAGCGATGTAATCAACATATTATCTACATTGGCTGTACGCTTTTATGACTTTGGGGGAATTATTTTTGCTTCTCTAGTAAAACCTGAGCCTCTGGTACATTTCTACCGCTATTACAGGTGCGATGGCCGACCGGAGTGGCCGTGCGGTTCTGGGCGTTACATTCAGGAACCGAGCGCCCTTTCCAGTCGTAGATTCGAATCCTGCCTTGGGCATAGATGTGTGTGAAGTGTGAAGGTCAAGGCGACTGATGACCTCAGACGTTAAGTCGCATAGTGCTCAGAGCCATTTGAACCATTTGAACACGTGGGATTCATATTCCAACTTAAAATATTTTATGTAGGTGCTATACGTACTTGAGCCAGAGAAGACCTTTAGATCTCTGGTGAAAATTATGAGCCTTTAAGCAGTGTATCCACCATATGTCTACCACTATAGAAATTAGAATAAAATCAGTTTAACTTATTTCAGGTTTACTTTATTTTATTGTTTCATTACAAGGGGTTAATACTAATTCCAGAAATTCAGCAAGCACGCGCCATCGTCTGCACTCGTTGGTCCTCCACAGTCCCCCACGTGTCGTGACTCATGTAACGGACGAAGACACCACTGTTTACTTTCGCGCCGTCTGCAAAGGGCTTCGACGCCGCCACCTCCTCACCTTTTGCGATTCCAGCGACTTTTACATGGCGACGACGTCGTCGTTTTTCACAAATCAACGCAAAACTCTGAAAGAAAACGGAGAGTACATGAGTTTACTGCCAACGCAAAACTCTGAAAGAAAACGGAGAGTACATGAGTTTACTGCGATTCGTGGGAGCTCGTATGTGCTCAGACACTGCGACATACCTTCGTATATTTTGCAAACAGCTTCGACGCCGCCACCTCCCTCTCATCTTTAGCGCTTCCAGCGACTTGTACACGGCGGCGGCGTCATCAAAATACGTATTGTTCTCCATCAAGCTGTCTTCTCGTAGCAACTGTCTCTGAAACTCTGCCTAAACGTCCCAGCGTCTTTCCTTATATAGAAACATGACAATAGAACACGTGGTTTCCGTGGAAATGTGGTCTGACGTCACTCCTTTTCCATTGTCAACTACAATTCCTTATGCATTTATCGATACTACACAACAAATCGTGAAAGAAGAGGCGAGGAACTATACAGCGGCTCGCCCACTGCTTCTGTGTAGGGTATCTAGACTGAAAACTTGCCGATTTTAGTACCCGTATAGCTACTACCTAACTTGCAGACACTATCCTTTACACTCAATTTTTAATCACCTTATGTCATCCAGAACTGTACAAATGTTTCCTCTCTTTAACTAGGATTTGTACATGCGTCATACACAGCATAATGTACTTTTAATATTAGTGAGAGAGGTGAGACAGTTCTCAAGGCAATAATACTAGGTCAACTCTCCGCATATCAAAGGTATGTTCTCATTTCGTGGTTTCTTTTCACAGCTTAACGCAACCGGATATCCCTTAACCCTTTTATGGCTTAACATTCGCCTCTTGTGAATGTGTTGACAAAGAGACGTTAACATTCTATGCTTCCTCTCTCATAATTTTGCCTAAAAGAATGCTAGACTTCCACTACAAGAAGTCATCATCATTCTGCCAACAGCCTTGTCAAAGACAGTGTGGGCGTGGCATGGGGAACTGCTCCTATAAGGGAGAATAATTAGCAATAATCATCGATATGACGACTCAGAAGGCAATGGAGATCATGGCACTGAAGATGCATAATGTGTATCTACACGAAAAGTGCCCTATTACAGGTGCACAATGTTTATATACAAGAAAAGTGCCCTATTACATGTGCCAATACATAAAACGAGCAGAAAACTAGTGACCCTCCCCCGAAAAAGGTAATTTAGGTCACTTACTTAGTAGGCATCTTTTGAGACTATTAAACGGAGGACTCTGGTGCAATTCTAGTTACCGGAAAACAGTTGACGCTAGTTGGAAAACAGCTGCGGTTCTACATGGCCCCAATGCGGTACTCATATGAAGTGACTGCATAAACAGAGAATGAGACTGCGGTCGGTCGCTATACCAGTGTCCTATCGAATAGTACAGCTAAAGAAACCACTTTTTGAGAATGTCAGTTGGTGCTACCGTTTGTAGGCCTATGTACTTACACTCGCATGTCACTATGATGGAGAAGGAGTTGGTGTATGGTATTCATAACGCTTTTAACCAGAAGCTGTACGTAATACACCGCCGAACAAAAAAGTAAAGCACCTGGAAGACATGGTCGGATGTCAATATAACTTAGTACTTTCCGTGCAATGTGAATGAGTAGAGTTGCAATTCTCTGGGACAAAACAGGCACAAAAGTGCATTAGAATTCTTTGTGTTTAGTGGTTCTACCAGCCCTTGCAATGCATATAACAGAGTCAGATGTTGAGTGATTTGCATGAAGGACACGGAGACGCCGTGTACTCGTGTGAAACAGCGGCGTCGTTGTGGGTCTCCGATTGGTTGGTTGGTCGAGTTGTGCAGTATCTTGAGTTGTAGGGCATTCATATGTGATAGTGGTCCGACGCTCGACTGCATGGGAAAGTGAGAGCAGGCATACTTTTGTCAAGGTTCCGGCAAAAACATGTATGACCACCACAAGGGAGGATCACCGTATTTTGCACCAGCCACATCATAACATCTTCTCATCTGTGCCAGCCATCCCAGAACAAGTAATGGGCTCCCAGCAACATTCTGTGTCCTCCCACACTACTTGCCGTAGTCTAGGCAGCAGCCACACTAGAGAATTAGCGGCCGATCCCTAGTCTACCGTTAACACCACAACACAGTCACATGCGTTTGAATTAGTGCTGTGACCGGGAAGAATGAACTACTGGTGAATGGCGTCACGATGTATCCAACTGTCAATGTTGTGCACTGCCCCTAATGATAGCTGATTGATGTGACTGTGTCCAGCACCACACCACTGACACCAAATTCAAATATTGAAGGATTACTATTCTTACTCATCAGCTTTAATACACATTTTTATACGTTTAGAGGAATCTGCCTCTCATCATACTAGACAGAAATTCTGTCTACGTTGTCCTGTTTCCTTCTGCTGTCACTCTGCGACGAGGGTTTCTCGTATAGTATAGTCGTATTGTGTCATCAGCGAACATTCGTCGATAGCTGCTCACCCTATACGACAAACAGTTTGTATACTCGTATATAAAGAACAAGAGCTGTTGTGTCACGTTTCCCTGGAACTGTCCTGACAACACCCTTGTTTCTGACGAACACTCGGCGTCCAGGACAACGAAATGGTTTCTATTACTTAAGAAGGCTTTCAGCCACTCATATATCTGAGAACCTATTCCCCAATACCATGTCAAATGCGTTTCGGAAGTAGAAATATGAAATCTGCCTATTGTCCTCCATCCATAATCCACAATTCACAGGGTATTGTGTGAGAAAAGGGGAAACTGAGTTTCGCACGAGCGATGCTTCCTAAATCCGCGCCGATTTGTGGACAGAAGCTATTCTACCTCAAGAAAAGTTTTTCTATTCGAAGACAGAATATCTTAAGGATCTGTATTTTTGCGGGCTTCGCACTTGAGGGAGAGAAAGGGGGGAGGGGGGAGGGAATAGAATCAATCGATCAGATAACAGGGTGAAGAGGTAGATGTGATTATACCCGTAAGGAAAATTAAATGTAGGAGGA
Organism: Schistocerca gregaria; assembly: GCF_023897955.1. Lineage (NCBI taxonomy): Eukaryota > Metazoa > Arthropoda > Insecta > Orthoptera > Acrididae > Schistocerca > Schistocerca gregaria. Next base: position 972,711,136 of record NC_064920.1, on the reverse strand, counting down.
GAGAATATTTTGCCAGATGGGATGGATAGTGATTACATTTGTTGTAGCTGGGATTCACAGTCACAATAAAGTTTTTGAAGGACATCATCTTTAACCCAGTGGCAGTATAAGTTTTTATTACACTATTGCAATTTCGTCCTTATGCCATTATCAAGTGCTGATATTATGGCTTTAAGCCATGTCAGCGGAAGGTAAGCTGACACATTTCTATGTCGTTGTCAACCCTGTTAATTATATTGGTGTCGTTGTTACAAAGTGCGAGCACTGCCGGGATGGTTGCTTTGAAAGGGCACGGCCGGTTTCCTTCCCCGTCCTTCCCTAACCCGATGAGACCGATGAACTCGCTGTTTGGTCTCTTCTCGCGAAACAACTCCAACCCAAGCTTCCCTCCAATACTAAATCGGTGATCCCTTGTTGCCTCAGAAAGTGTCATGCTAACCTACTCCTTTTTCTAGTCAAGTTGTGCCACAAATTCTTCTTCTACTCAATTCTATTCAGTACCCCCTCATTAGTTACGTGATCTACCCTTCTAATTTTCAGCACTCTTCTGTAGCAACAAGTTTCGAGAGCTTCTATTCTCTTCTTGTCTAAAGTATTTATCGTCTTTATTTCACTTTCATACGTAGTTATACTCAGTGCAAATACTTTCAGAAAGAACTTCCTGACACTGAAATCCTTACTCAGTATTAACGAATTTCTCTTGTTCAGAAAATCTTATCGGATTTAACTGCTAAGGTCATCAGTCCCTAAGCTTACACACTACTTAACCTACATTATCCTAAGGACAAACACACACACCCATCCCCGAGGGAGGACTCGAACCTCCTCCGGGACCAGCCTCACTGTCAATGACTGCAGCGAACCAGACCGCTCGGCTAATCCCGCGCGGCTCTCTTCTTGAGAAACGCTTTCCTTACCATAGCCAGTCTACACCTTATATCCTCTCTTCTTCGACAATCATCAGTTATTTTGCTTCCCAGATGGCAAACCTCACCTACTACTATAAGTTTCTCATTTCCTAATCTAATTCCCTCAGCATCACCTGATTTAATTCGACTTCTTGCCATTATCCTGGTTTTGCCTTTCATGGCGCTGTCCATTCCGTTAAACTGGTCTTACAGGTCCATTGCTGGCTTTGACAGAACTACAATGTCGTCGGTGAACCTCAAAGTTTTTATTTCTTCTCCATGGTTTTTGTTCCTACTCGAAATTTTTCTTTTGTTTCCTTTACTGCTTCCTCAATATACAGATTGAATAACATCGGGGAAAGGCTACAACCCTGTCTCACTCCCTTCTCAATCACTGTTTCCCTTTCGTGCACCTCGACTCTTACAACTGCCACTTAGTTTCTGTACAAACTGTACACAGCCTTTCGCTCCCTGTATTTTACCCCTGCCACCTTCATAATTTGAAAGAGAGTGTTCCAATCAAAGGCTAGAACTGTAGGTCTGCATTTCCTTAACCTATCTTCTAAGATAAGTCGTATGGTCGGTATTGCCTCGCGTGTTCCAACATTCCTACGGAATACAAACCGATTTTCCCCGAGGTCGGCTTTTTATTCAATTCGCCTGTAAAGAATTCCTGTTAGTGTTTTTCAACCGAGACATAAGTCACTGATAGTTCGATAATCTTCACAAATCGGAACACCGGCTTTCTTTGGGACTAGAACTGTTATACTGTTCTCGAAGTCTGAGGGTATTCCGCTTGTCTCATACATCTTGCTCACCAGATCGAAGAGTTTTGTCATGGCTGGCTCAACCAAGGCTATCAGTAGTTCTAATGGAATTTAGTCTACTCGCGGAATCTTGTTTCGACTTAGGTCTTTCAGTGGTCTGTCAAATTCTTCACGCGGTATCATAACTCCCATTTCATCTTCATCTACGTCCTTTTCGACTTCCATAATATTGCCCTCAAGTACATCGCCCTTTTATAAACCCTCTATATACTCCTTCCACCTTCCAGCTTTCCGCTTTCCCTTCTTTGCTTAAGACTGGTATTCCATCTGAGCACTTGATATTCATACAGGTGGTTCTCTTTTCTCCAAAAGTCTGTTTTATTTTCCTGTAGGCAGCACCTTTCTTAACCCTAGTGATATATGCTTCTACATCTTTACATTTGTCCTCTAGCCATCCTTGCTTAGCCATTTTGCCTGTCGACCTCATTTTTAAGACGTTTGCATTTCTTTTCGCTTGCCTCATTTACCGCATTTTTATATTTTCTTCTTTCATCAGTTAAATTAGATACCCCTTCTGTTATCCAAGGATTTCTACTAGCCCTCGTCTTTTTACCTACTTGATCCTCTGCTGCTTTCACTATTTCATCCAACATAGCTACCCATTCATCTTCTACTACACTATATTTCTTTCCCCTGGTCTTGACAATTGTTCCCTAATGCTCCCTCTGAAACGCTCTATAACCTCTGGTTCTTTCAGTTTATCCAGGTCCCATCTTCTTAAAACCCTACCTTTTTGCAGTTTCTTCAGTTTCAGTCTACAGTTCATAACCAATAAATTGCGAGTATCTCCAGGCCTCTTCCATGCATACAACTTTCTTTAATGATTCTTGTACCAAGTGTTAGCTATGATTAAGTTATGTTCTGTGCAAAATTCTAACAGGCAGTTTCCTCTTTCATTTCATACCCCCATTCCATATTCACTTACTACATTTCCGTCTCTTCCTTTTCCTACCATCGAATTCCAGTCACCCATGACTATTAAATTTTCGTCTGTCTTCACTGTCTGAACAATTTCTTTTATCTCATCATACATTTCAACAATCTCTTCGTCATCTGAGGAGCTAGTTGGTATATAAACTTGTACTGCTGTGGTAGGTGTTGTGGTTGGCAGGAGAGCCAACACCGTATTACTAAAGGAGGCCGAAATGCACGCGTCTCAGCTCACGCAGGCTGGCGTGAGGTCTGGAACATGACAATGGAATTAGAATTGAGAAAAACGGACGTAGCTGGTGGAATACTTAACTTTAATCCGTTAATGAAGAACGTCGCTCGTGAGAGTACATGATTCACAATATCAATGGTAACTGATAATGGCGCCTTGCTAGGTCGTAGCAAATAACGTATCTGAAGGCTATGCTAACTATCGTCTCGCCAAATGAGAGCGTAGAAGTCAGTGAACCATCGCTAGCAAAGTCGGCTGTACAACTGGGGCGAGTGCTAGGAAGTCTTTCTAGACCTGCCGTGTGGCGGCATTCGGTCTGCAATCACTGATAGTGGCGACACGCGGGTCCAACGTATACTAACGGACCGCGGCCGATTTAAAGGCTAGCAACCGTGGTGTCTGGAGGCGACACCACATTCCTCCCCCGCAAATCGGCATACGGTTGTGGCATAAGGCATCCGCCCGCAGTGGGGAGGACCCCATGTTGACGTATGCGACGAGGTGGGCAGCCTAACAACAGGAGAGGCTGTGCCACACGCACCCTACCATTCGAACCGCGGGGAACTAGGAAACGCCTGAAAACCTGCTCCAGGGTGCACGCCAACATGTGGTGTATGCGCCCGTAGAGACAGGAGGGGCCGAAGGGTCGACCTCCATCGGGCCGGGGCACCCGAGGGGCGAAGACGACATATAGTCCGGAGCGGGCAAGTGTTCCATGTCGGAGGACAACTGGTCACGGGAAGCGATTGGCGGGGCGTGACCCAGGGAGGCGCCCGGCGGTTGCAGCGACTCGTCCACTGCGGGCGTCGCCGGCGGAAGAACAGGCGGCGGCGGCGGCGGTGGCGGCGGCGCGTCGCCATGGGGCAAAATGGAAGGCAGCGTCGGTAACACCTGGGGCCGAGGCGAGCCAGTAGATGGAACCCCAGGGCTCTGACCGGACGGCACCGTCGCTGAAAGCAGACGGCGAGCGGTAGATCCCGTGCGACGACAGAGGCGCAGCTGGTTGAGATGCCGACGCACCTCACCAGTGGCCCCCAAAAACAGATACATAGCGCGTCCGAGGCAGCGAAGAATGCGCTCTTCGAGCCAACGCCGTGAACCTCGGTAGTGGCGATAGTAGACAACGTCGCCTGCAGCAAAAGCAGGTGTCTGCCGCTGCACAGGGACCTGATGCGGCGGATGTAGCAAAGACTTCAAGGTTCGATGACGGCGACCGTGGAGCAACTCAGCCGGCGAGTGACCATCTTGGGGCTGAGAGCGATGCGAGGACAAAAAGAGCAATAACGCGTCCTCCCGAGGACTGTAACGAACCTGGGACCACGACCCTGGTCCGATCATTATCAGAACGCAACAAGAAAAACACCACGTCGTACAAAAAGTCTCTCCTTGTGAGCAAAAAATCAGCGAACCAACGGGTCCCCGATCCGTGGCTTTGACAAGGGCCATTGCGCAGCAATAAAACGCAGAACGGAAGCAAGGATAGGGTCGGCAGCTGTGGCTGTAGCTACATGACGAAATTCAGTCGGAAACGATTCGACCACGTCATCGGTTTCCGCATCAATGAACATGCAAGCAAGTTCGGAGGAATCGAATGCCTTATCCTCAGCAACAGGCATGCGGGACAACGCATCGGCGTTTCCGTGCTTAGCAGTGGACCGATACAAGATATCGTAGTGGTACTGCGAGAGGAAAATAGACGAGTGAATGAATTTCTACGCTGTACTTGGAGGTACAGGATGAAAAAGCAAAAAAATGGTTCAAATGGCTCTGAGCACTATGGGACTTAACAGCTATGGTCATCAGTCCCCTAGAACTTAGAACTACTTAAACCTAACTAACCTAAGGACATCACGCAACACCCAGTCATCACGAGGCAGAGAAAATCCCTGACCCCGCCGGGAATTGAACCCGGGAGTGGGAAGCGAGAACGCTACCGCACGATCACGAGCTGCGGACAATGAAAAAGCGATGTCAAAGGTTTGTGGTCTGTGATTACGGTAAAGTGACGACCATACAAGAAATCATGAAACTTTGTAATACCAAATACGAGAGCCAATGTTCTTTCTCGATCTGTGAATAATTTCTTTGCGCAGGCGAGAGCAATTTGGACGCAAATGCAATAGGGCGATCGTGCGATCCATCTTTGTGCGCAAGCACAGCACTGATCCCGAAATCCGATGTATCCACCATCAACAAGAGGGGCTTCTGGGGATCGAATGGCGTAAGGCAAGTATTGGAAAGCAACGCCGATTTCAACTGGCGAAAGGCGCGTTCGCATTCCGTCGTCCAGGCGAACGGAACACCTTTACGGCGTAAGCGATAAAGCGGAGCTGAAATGGAAGAGGCATGCGGCATATAACGGTGGTAATAGTTTATTTTTCCCAGCACACTCTGTAGCTGCTTCAAATTCTGCGGCGATGGCAATTGTTGTATGGCACAAAGATACGTGGGACTGGGATGTATGCCTTGGGCATTGAGTACAAGTCCCAAGTATTGCAAGTCCCGAGCAAAAAACACACATTTGTCCTTCCGCAAGCAAAGACCATTTTGTCGCAAGACCTGAAATAATGTTCTGAGATTGGCCAAATTTTCTTCTTCCGTCCTTCCGGAGATCACTATATCGTCCAGATAATTTGCTGCAGTAGGGACCGACGCACATCAGTTTGTAGATATTGCTGAAACAACGCAGGGGTGGATGCACACCCGAATGGCAGTCGCTCGAATCGATACAAACCAATATGCGTGTTAACCACCAAAACGCGCTGGGATTCTTCGTCCACCGGTATTTGCAAGTATGCATCTGCTAGGTCCAACTTCGAAAAATATTTACCCAGGCACAGTTTGTCCAAAAGATCTTCCGGGCGGGGTAAAGGAGAAGTTGCAATCACTAGTTGTGGATTCACTGTTGCCTTGAAGTCCACACAAAGTCTCAACTTTCCGGAAGGTTTTGGCAAAATTACTAAGGGTGATGCCCAGAAAGAAGCCTGCACACGTTCAATTACACCTTGTGATTCCAAATCGTGTAATGTTTTTGTGACCTCATCACGCAATGCGTGGGGAACATTGCGCGCACTGAAAAAATTCGGTTGCGCGTTTACTTTCAGTTCCAAATGTGCTTTGTAGTTCTTAGCGCAATCGAGGCCCGGTGCAAAAATGTCTGCAAATTCTTCACATACATGAGAAACACTGTCTGAAGGCACCGTCTGGTTCACTGAGAGACCTGATTTACGATAGACAAGTTAAACAACTGAAATAAATCTAAACCAAACAAGTTCACTGCAGAAGAAGAACGAAGGACGAAAATTACACAAGTTTTGTTTGTCCTTTGTATGTTGCAAGAAGGCTGACTGTCGTAACACAGGGATACCTTGACCTGAATAACTACTTAACTTAACATTTGCGGCACGCAACGGAGGTGTGCCCAGCAGTTTGTAAGTGTCTCGATTGATCAGTGAAACTGCAGCTCCGGTATCGAGCTGGAATGGTATCACTTTGCCGTTAATGTCCAAGTCCACAAAAAGTTTATTGTCCTGCTGACGACAAGAGCGACTGTTTCGTGCAACGAGAACTGACACTGGTACATAATCACTTGCGACCTGACGGGAGTTCCGGCGATGTGGACGCACACTATTTTTGGGACGAACACAGTCACTGTTAGAGAGAGTGGCACTGGACGGAGTGGAATGAACTACATGAATTTCCATGGGCGAAGTGCCGGCCGCGGTGGTCTAGCGGTACTAGGTGCTCAGTCCGGAACCGAGCGACTGCTACGGTCGCAGGTTCGAATCCTGCCTTGGGCCTGGATGTGCGTGATGTCCTTAGGTTAGTTAGGTTTCAGTAGTTCTAAGTTCTAGGGGACTGATGACCACAGATGTAAGTCCCATAGTGCTCAGAGCCATTTGAACCATTTTTTGAACCATGGGCGAAGTTTCGAGAGCCTGAGTATCCTTGGTTCGATCCCGATTCCGGCGCGAAGCAAAGGGCCTGGAACGGTTTTGAGCTTCCGATCTGAGATTTTTCTGGCAAACACACTGAACATGTCCTTTTTAATTTCAATAAAAGCAAATAGCTTGGTGTGCCCGGCAATTCTCACGCGAATGTTTAGTAGCACACCGCGGGCATGATTAGAGGGCGGCGCTCGGTCTGCAATCACTGATAGTGGCGACACGTGTGTCCGACGTATACTAACGGACAGTGGCCGATTTAAAGGCTACCACCTAGCAAGCGTGGTGTCTGGCGGGGACACCACAGTAGGAGTGGGCTTCGTATCTATCTTGGCAACAATGATGCGTTCACTATGCTGTTTGTAGTAGCTTACCCGCACTCCTATATTTTATTTTATTATGATACCTAGTCCAGCAATATCCCTATTTTATTTTGTATTTATAACCCTGCATTCACTTGACAAGAAGTCTTGTTCCTCTTGCCACCGAACTTCACTAGTTCCCACTATATCTAACTTTAACCTATCCATTTCCCTTTTTAAATTTTTAAACTACCTGCCCGATTAAGGAATCTGATATTTCACTCTCCGATCTGTCTTGATTCCTACGATCGTTTAAAAATCCCTGAAGTGAGGTAGATGATGCGGAAGCAAGTAATTTAATATAAGACCCACAGGGTAGCAAATATCGGAAATACTCCAGAAGTGGATGACAAATGTTGACGCCACGAGATGACATACCTCGCAGCACATGCCTTTCGATCTGTCGCACCTAACCATCATAATCCAAGACACGTTTCCACGTCGGTGTGACCGTGGGCCCACTTGCGCATCTTTAGCGTGTGAAGCTCAGGGTTCGAGCGTTGCGCATGGCAGGCAGCATTTCTTTCTCTACGTTAGACAATTATCTGTTTACACAGAGGTACGATTTCCTCATAAAAGGAGGTGGGGAGTACTATGCTGTCAGAAGGGAAGCAGCATTAGCAGAAGGGATCTGTCAGGAGAGCTCGGAAACATCGAACGTGGGCTAATCATTGGATGTGACCTGAGTAGCAAATCCATCAGGGGTATTTCTTTCCTTCTACAGCCTCTGTTAGTGATGTGGCTGTGAAACGGAAACGGGGAGGAACAATCACAGCTAAACCAAGGCCAGACAGACCTCATGTGCTGACGGACTCTGTGACGGTACGTCAATTTAATGGACATTTGGAGAAAGGAAAAACAAGTTTTTGCTATGACACGTGTGAAACATAAGTTATCTAAAGACTAAGTACCTCTGCGCGATGTATAACAAATAGTAAAGAACGTAAGTTATTATTATCAAAACACAAATATCGATGTAATTAACAATACACAGTTGTTTTGTATAATCTCTGTGTAACATAGGCCAGGAATATCAGAGGTAATGCTTTGATTGAACGGACTCTACTTTTTTGTTTCGTCTAGAAGTAGGCCACCGTTGTAGCGCTGGATAATATTTTATGTAAGTTTGGTTGTAATTTAGTAAAATATACTTATAACTGTTATTAGAAAGTGTGTATTATTGACTTAGTTGTCACCTCTCATGATCGCAACCATTAATTGTAATTAACAAAATGTTTTACAGAACTTCGGAGTGCAGGGAGCTCATCTCCCCTAGCAGGATTTAGTCAGACATTACACTGACTGTATTATTTAAATAAAATTTCATGTCATAATATTAAATCTAAATGCGAGAGACTTCTCAGTTTTGATCTTTCATTAATTTCAAAGTTAAAAAACGTAGTGATAAATTTTATTTACTAAAATCCACAGCACTGAATGAGTTCAGTATGTTTCATTTTGGCCGCCTAACGGCAGATGAGATTCTCTCCAGTTTTGCCTTGCAAATAATGAACAAGAAATATTGAAAATATTTTCATTCAATAAGCTCCGCAAGATCTCAACTAATCTTTATGTAGTTTGGTACATAAATATCTAGTAGCCCCTGAGACCCATATTAATAATACAGTTTGCATAAGAATAAGCATATTTTCTTTTCTAAATAGCAGCGCTCACGCAAACTACACTCCTGGATATTGAAATAAGAACACCGTGAATTCATTGTCTCAGGAAGGGGAAACTTTATTGACACATTCCTGGGGTCAGATACATCACATGATCACACTGACAGAACCACAGGCACATAGACACAGGCAACAGAGCATGCACAATGTCGGCACTAGTACAGTGTATATCCACATTTCGCAGCAATGCAGGCTGCGATTCTCCCATGGAGACGATCGTAGAGATGCTGGATGTAGTCCTGTGGAACGGCTTGCCATGCCACTTCCACCTGGCGCCTCAGTTGGACCAGCGTTCGTGCTGGACGTACAGACCGCGTGAGACGACGCTTCATCCAGTCCCAAACATGCTCAATGGGGGACAGATCCGGAGATCTTGCTGGCCAGGGTAGTTGACTTACACCTTCTAGAGCACGTTGGGTGGCACGGGATACACGCGGACGTGCATTGTCCTGTTGGAACAGCAAGTTCCCTTGCCAGTCTAGGAATGGTAGAACGATGGGTTCGATGACGGTTTGGATGTACCGTGCACTATTCAGTGTCCCCTCGACGATCACCAGAGGTGTACGGCCAGTGTAGGAGATCGCTCCCCACACCATGATGCCGGGTGTTGGCCCTGTGTGCCTCGGTCGTATGCAGTCCTGATTGTGGCGCTCACCTGCACGGCGCCAAACACGCATACGACCATCATTGGCACGAAGGCAGAAGCGACTCTCATCGCTGAAGACGACACGTCTCCATTCGTCCCTCCATTCACGCCTGTCGCGACACCACTGGAGGCGGGCTGCACGATGTTGGGGCGTGAGCGGAAGACGGCCTAACGGTGTGCGGGACCGTAGCCCAGCTTCATGGAGACGGTTGCGAATGGTCCTCGCCGATACCCCAGGAGCAACAGTGTCTCTAATTTGCTGGGAAGTGGCGGTGCGGTCCCCTACGGCACTGCATAGGATCCTACGGTCTTGGCGTGCATCCGTGCGTCGCTGCGGTCAGGTCCCAGATCGACAGGCACGTGCACCTTCCGCCGACCACTGGCGACAACATCGATGTATTGTGGAGACCTCACGCCCCACGTGTTGAGCAATTCGGCGGTACGTCCACCCGGCCTCCCGCATGCCCACTATACGCCCTCGCTCAAAGTACGTCAATTGCACATACGGTTCACGTCCACGCTGTCGCTGCATGCTACCAGTGTTAAAGACTGCGATGGAGCTCCGTATGCCACGGCAAACTGGCTGACACTGACGGCGGCGGTGCACAAATGCTGCGCAGCTAGCGCCATTCGACGGCCAACACCGCGGTTAGCGGTGTGTCCGCTGTGCCGTGCGTGTGATCATAGCTTGTACAGCCCTCTCGCAGTGTCCGGAGCAAGTATGATGGGTCTGACACACCGGTGTCAATGTGTTCTTTTTTCCATTTTCAGGAGTGTATTTATTAGAAGGCTGTGACTCGCGCGGTGTGTTTAAAAAATATTATATCGTCCGTACTTCGGGGCAGCCGATGTCCGTACGAGTGTTATCGCGATATAAGTTAATTAAAAGTCTTATGCTAGCCCACAATATTTAAAGCCATCCCAAAGAAAATCATAAAACATAATTATAAAAACAAAAATATATCACTGTCCAGTGATAAGGGACCACACGCTCACATACTCGTATACAGTTGTGACAACTCGCGTCGTCGAGCATAGCGGATGGTGCTTGTAACAAATCACTGGGAGGAATCACTCGTGAGCCCCAAAGTGCTGCCAGCACTCCATCTAGCTCAACGACTGTGCGTAGGGAATTAAAAAGAAGGAGTACAGTGGTCGATTAGCTCCTCATGAGCCACGCAAATCTGTACTCAGAGCTAGGCAACACTTGAGATTGTGTAAGGAGCGACGTCAACGGACAGTAGATGACTGGAAACGAGTGATTTGGACTGACAAATCAAGCTAACCCCTAAGGCAATACGATGGAAGGTTTTGGGTTTGGCGGATGCCTGGGGAACATGTTTCTGGTGACTTTGGTGTGCTCCCCTCATTGAAGTTACGAAATCACAAAAACCTGATGCATGTGAAGTCGTTTTACAGCACTCTGTACAGCACACAGAAGAGCAGCAGTTCGGAGACGACGATGGTTTGTACCAGCATGATAATGCACCCTGACATAAAGCAGTAACTGTGAGGACAAAAACATTCGTGAAATGATTTGGCCTGTTCAGAGTCCCGACATGAACCCAATGGATCGAGTCTGGGATGAGTTAGAACGTCCAAGATCACTACCGCGTCCAAGATGACTACCTACTCTGGGTTGTGATATTCAGTAAGAATGGGCTAACATTCCTCCATAGATATTTAGTAGTCTCGTTGAAAGTGTTCCCAGCAGAATTCCAGACGTCTTAATGGCGAAGAGTAGCCATACCCAACGCTGACGACAACAATCGTTGTGCCCAGATACCTTTGATTACATAATGTACATCCCAAGGCCTTAAATCAGAGAATTATGCTATATCAACATAAACTAATGTGGTATCCATTGCCTGAAGAAATGAAGAACATAAAACATTAGGGCCGTTTAAGAAAACGTTCTAGCATCTGGCAATAGTTTCCATAGTTTTAAGGAGCATGTAATTTATTCACATTGACAATATTTTTTACGTAAAAGTTGTAATAAATACATCATACGTCCCATAGTGCTCAGAGCCATTTGAACCATTTTTTCTAAGCCGCTAAATACACTACACAACACAATTAAAGAAATACTTTTTCGAAAGCCCGTACTTGTCTCCCATTGCAACGTATGTCAAAAATTGGGCTGAAAGGTGTCCACAACCCTCCTCTGTAACAAGACATTGCATTGCCTGTGTTATTCCAAATTACGATGTAAGGTTCCTTGGGACACGTATGCATCTATTCGCAGCTGCGGAGATGAGCTACCATCAGCTGTATAATGGAGCCACATGTAGACACATGGTTGACGACATATGGAAGATTGGGTCAGACCGTGAGTCGTGCTCGGATAACCACTAGGTAAGACGACCGCTCACGATAAAGGGGAAATGCAGGTTCGAGTCCCGGTCCCGCACAAATTTGCATCGTCATCCTTTCATTATACAGCTGATGGTTGTTCATATTTTGAACTGCGAATACATTTAATGTATTTCACGTTAATGGTGTAACGGCGAGACGTTCTGTGACGCCACTATAGGGCTCGTCACTCCAAACAGCAGAGCGCAGATCATGTGACGTGTAAGGTGGGTCACTGATGTCACATTGGCACCAAATTTCACCAGAATTCTGCCCAACGCCACCGTTGACTGTAACACAACGGGAAAGTCGTCCCGCCCTCTTTCCCATTTCACCCCGTCTTTCGATGTGTCTGAGATGGAGACCAAATGGTGACACCCAGAGATGAAAGCAAGCTGTTTTCTTATGAGTGGCCAAAGAAAAGATTTCAGACACACTGTCGCTCAGAATCGTCACGGAGAGGCCTCATGGGATGGCATATATCACGTTAATGGAACCACCCCTTTCCTGACGACGTTCATTCCCATACATTTCGCGGCCGAAAACGATCTTTCTCAGTTTGACAATCAAAAGGACGACATTCTTGACAACCTTTAACGCTACTGACACTCCCGGACGTTTTAAATCCTCTCTAAGGACATCGTGGGCCTGCGTCCCCATTGGACATAATCACACCCCTTTGGACTGCAAGGTGACAACAATTTTTTCTTTCGGTTGCAGTTTGGTACCACTAGGGACCACTACGAACAGTTATTCGAAGAAATTTGAACGTGATCCGAAGCAGCAAAGGGTGCTTATGTATTTTCAGCCCCCCTGTAACGCATCTTCCTGAGGCGTGATCACAGAAGGATGTGACATCGACACATGCTGGAGTACAAAAGCAAACAGTCCCTCTAAGAGTCCCCCAGTTTGGCAATACCCTCGGTGGCACCTGCTCACATACATTTATTTTAAAAAGCGCCTTCACAGAGAAAAAGTGCGAAGCAGCCCTAGGTGTCCGCCGCCTGTCAACCATTCGACACCCTTCCGATTCCAGTAGCCGGCCTGCAGGCATTTAGCGCTATTTTGCAAGTTTTCTGTGTACAGACACATTTTTAAAATTCTCAATAATTGTGGACAAGAGACACCGAGGGTCTAAGAAGGACACTTTGCTATTATAGTCATGCAAGTGTCAATGTGGCACTCCCCCGTAACCACATCACAGGATGGTGCGAAACAGGAGGGCTGAATAGGCACAGGCACCCACTGCTACTTCGGAGCACCATCAAATATGGTCGAATAATTCTGAATGGCCTGTAGTAATTCCAAACTGTACACGTTGGTAAAAATTACGGCAGTGCTGCATTCCATAAGGATGCCATCACGATAAGTGGGAATGTAGCCCGACAGTTCTCTCAGACAGGGGTTGAAACTTAAGAGGTGGAACAGCACTAAAGACTGTCAAGGGCGTTGACCTATTGCTCATTGCATGGAGAACTGTAGATTTCAAACGCGAAATTGCGATAATGAACGCTGCGAGCAAAGGGGAAGTTTCAGTGATGCCCTGTATGTCATCCCCTGAACCCTTTTAGTGTCTGTTTTGAGCAATGGTGTGTCTTAAATCTTTTCCTCGGCCACCCATAGCAAAACAACGTAATTTCTACGCTGGGTGTCACCGTTCGGAGCTCCATCGCCGAGGCGTTAAAAGAAGAGGGTGAGCCGGACGGTGTGGCCGAGAGGTTCTAGGCGCTACAGTCTGGACCCGCCCGACCGATACGGTCGCACGTTCGATTACTGCCTCGGTCATGGATGTGCGTGATGTCCTTAGGTTAGTTAGGTTTAAGTAGTTCTAAGTTCTAGGGGACTGATGACCTCAGAAGTTAAGTCCCATAGTGCTCAGAGCCATTATTTTGTGTCCAGGAAGGAACTTCTGGTCATTTTGAGGGGAGTTACTATGCGTGAATCTCCCGTGACGAAATCGGAGACGAAAGCTATGCAGGGGTTTTCTGCACTATATCTGCATAATCTTTATCCTAAGATAGTGAAGTAGGTGCTACTTGTTATTCCATGAGTCTGATTTACCGTGACATCTCTTTAAGGTCTGTTTACGGAATATGGTAATCCACTTAGTGACAGAACGTCAACCTTCTCATGTCCTCTGATATCGTAGTGCCCCATCACCCGTGATAACGCTGTCGTGGCGATGTGGTTCTGCATTCCGTTGCACCAGATGGCCATGAGAGACTGTGTCAGCGATCTTTCGTTGCGGTGAAGCAGAACTATGCATTTCCTCATGTCAAGTTGGACAATAGGTTTTGTGGCACTGGCCTGTACAGAACTTGAAAGGAAGGCACAGGATCTTTACGTGAGGCAGATATATGCAAGATCAGGATCTTTACGTGAGAGCCGGCCGCGGTGGTCTCGCGGTTCTAGGCGCGCAGTCCGGAGCCGTGCGACTGCTACGGTCGCAGGTTCGAGTCCTGCCTCGGGCATGGATGTGTGTGATGTCATTAGTAGTTCTAAGGGGACTGATGACCACAGCAGTTGAGTACCATAGTGCTCAGAGCCATTGTTTTTCTTTACGTGAGGCAGATATAAGCAACATCAAAGCGATGTAGTCAACATATTATCTACATGGGCTGTAGGCTTTTATGACTTTGGGGGAATTATTTTTGCTTCTCTAGTAAAACCTGAGCCTCAAACTGGTACATTTCTACCGCTATTACAGGTGCGATGACCGACCGGAGTGGCCGTGCGGTTCTGGGCGTTACATTCAGGAACCGAGCGACCGCTCCAGTCGCAGGTTCGAATCCTGCCTCGGGCATAGATGTGTGTGATGTCCTTAGTTTAGTTTGGTTTAATTAGTTCGTGCGATGTCCTTAGTTTAGTTAAGTTCAAGGCGACTGATGACCTCAGACGTTAAGTCGCATAGTGCTCAGAGCCATTTGAACCATTTGAACAGGTGGGAACTTAAAATATTTTATGTACGTGCTATACGTACTTGAGCCAGAGAAGACCTTTAGATCTCTGGTGAAAATTATGAGCCTTTAAGCAGTCTATCCACCATATGTCTACCACTATAGAAATTAGAATAAAATCAGTTAAACTTATTTCAGGTTTACTTTATTTTATTCTTTCATTACAAGGGCGTTAATACTAATTCCAGAAATTCAGCAAGCACGCGCCATCGTCGACACTCGTTGGTCCTCCACAGTCCCCCACGTGTCGTGACTCATGTAACGGACGAAGACACCACTGTTTACTTTCGCGCCGTCTGCAAAGGGCTTCGACGCCGCCGCCTCCTCAGCTTTTGCGCTTCCAGAGACTTTTACATGGCGACGACGTCGGCGTTTTTCACAAATCAATGCAAAACTCTGAAAGAAAACGGAGAGTACATGAGTTTACCGCGAGTCGTTGGAGCTAGTTTGTGCTCAGACACAAAGACGTACCTTCGTATATTTCCCACACAGCTTCGTCGTCACCACTTCCTCAGCTTTTGCGCTTACAGCAATTTGTTCAAGACGGCGAATGCAAGACTCTGAAATATAACAAGAGTACTTGAGCAAAAGTTAACTGCGATTCGTGGGAGCTCGTATGTGCTCAGACACTGCGACATACCTTCGTATATTTTGCAAACAGCTTCGACGCCGCCACCTCCCTCTCATCTTTAGCGCTTCCAGCGACTTGTACACGGCGGCGGCGTCATCCAAATACGTATTGTTCTCCATCAAGCTGTCTTCTCGTAGGAACTGTCTCTGAAACTCTGCCTAAACTTCCCAGCGTCTTTCCTTATATAGAAACATGACAATGGAACACGTGGTTTCCTTGGAAATGTGGTCTGACGTCACTCCTTTTCCATTGTCAACTACAATTCCTTATGCATTTATCGATACTACACAACAAATCGTGAAAGAAGAAGCGAGGAACTATACAGCGGCTCACCCACTGCTTCTGTGTAGGGTATCTAGACTGAGACTTGCCGATTTTAATACCCGTATAGCTACTACCTAACTTGCAGACACTACCCTTACACTCAATTTTTAATCACCTTATGTCATCTAGAACTGTACAAATGTTTCCTCTCTTTAACTAGGATTTGTACATGCGTCATACACAGTATAATGTACTTTTAATATTAGTGAGAGAGGTGAAACAGTTCTCAAGGCAATAATACTAGGTCAACTCTCCGCATATCATCTGTATGTTCTCATTTCGTGGTTTGTTTTCACAGCTTAACGCAACCGGATATCCCTTAACCCTTTTATGGCTTAACATTCAGCTCTTGTGAATGTGTTGAAAAAGAGACGTTAACATTCTATGCTTCCTCTCTCATAATTTTGCCTAAAAGAATGCTAGACTTCCACTACAAGAAGTCATCAGCATTCTTCTAACAGCCTTGTCAAAGACAGTGAGGGCGTGAAAGGCTTTCAGGGAACCCTCTTGCCCTTGGCATGGGGAACTGCTCCTATAAGGGAGAATAATAAGCAATAATCATCGATATGACGACGCAGAAGGCAATGCAGATCATGGCACTGAAGATGCATAATGTTTATCTACACGAAAAGTACCCAATTACAGGTGCATAATGTTTATCTACAAGAAAAGTGCCCTATTACATGTGCCAATACATAAAACGAGCAGAAAACTAGTAACCCTCCCCCGAAAAAGGTAATTTAGGTCACTTACTTAGTAGGCATCTTTTGAGACTGTTAAACGGGGGACTCTTGTGCGATCCTAGTTACCGGAAAGCTGTTGACGCATTTTGGAAAACAGCTGCGGTACTACATGGCCCCAATGCGGTACTCATATGAAGTGACTGCATAAACAGAGAATGAGACTGCGGTCGGTCGCTATACCAGTGTCCTATCGAATGGTATAGCTATAGAATTCACTTTTTGAGGATGTCAGTTGGTGCTACCGTTTGTAGGCCTATGTACTTACACTCGCATGTCGCTATGAGGGAGAAGGAGTTGGTGTATGGTATTCACCTTTAACCAGAAGCTATATGTAATACACCGCCGAACAAAAAAGTAAAGCACCTGGAAGATATGGTCGGATGTCAATATAAGTTAGGACCTTCGGCGCAATGTGAATGATTAGAGTTGCAATTCTCTGTGACAAATCAGGCACAAAAGTGCATTGGAATTCTTTATGTTTATCGATACTACCAACCCTTACAGTGTATATAAGTGACATGAACAGCGTCAGATGTAGAGTGACGCCTTGTACTCGTGTGAAACAGCGTTATTAGCAAGAGGTTGACAGCGGAGTCGTTGTGGGTCTCCGATTGGCTGGCTGGTCGAGTTGTGCAGTATCTTGAGTTGTAGGGCATTCATACGTGATAGTGGCTCGACGCTCGACTGCATGGGAAAGTGAGAGCAGGCATACTTTTGTCAAGGTTCCGGCAAACATGTATGACCACCACAAGGGAGGATCACCGTATTTTGCACCAGCCACATCGTAACATCTTCTCATCTGTGCCAGCCATCCCAGAACGAGTAATGGGCTCCCAGCAACATTCTGTGTCCTCCCACACTACTTGCCGTAATCTAGGCAGCAGCCACACTAGAGAATTAGCGTCCGATCCCTAGTCTACCGTTAACACCACAACACAGTCACATGCGCTTGAATTAGTGCTGTGACCGGGAAGAATGAACTACTGGTGAATGGCGTCATGATGTATCCAACTATCAATGTTCTGCACTGCCCCTAATGACGATCACTGACAAGCGTGCGCTACCAGGGGAGAGTTCTCATTCTTCCAATGTTTTGGAGAACTTACTCTACACCTATATATATCCTCCGCAAGCCACCGTATGGTGCTTGGAGGAGGGTACTTTGTGCCGCTACTAGTCATTTCGTTTTCTGTTCCATTCGCCTAAATGCCTGTATGTCTCCACACTAGTCCTAAGTTCTCTCATCTCTTCGCGGTCGTTACTCGTAATGTACGCCGGCGGCAGTAGAATCGTATCGTTCTACTGTCAGCTGCAAATACCTGTTCTCTAAATTTCCTCAATAGTGTTTCGTGAAAAGAACATTGCCTTCTCTACAGGGATTCCCATTTCAGTAGCGTAGTATCTCAGTAACATCTCTCTTGTTGATCGAACCTAAGGGTAATAAATCTGGCAGCTCGCCTCTGAATTGCTTCGATGTCTTCCATTAATCTATCATGTTGGGAAGCCTAAAAAATCGAGCAGTACTCAAGAATTTGTCCCACAAGTAGTCTATAAGCTGTCTCTTTTGTACAAGGGCTACCCTTTCCTGGAACTCTCCCAGTAAAGCGAAGTCGGCCATTCCACTTCCCTGCCACTGTCCTTACTCGCTCGTTCCATTTCATATCGCTCGGCGACGTTACGCCTACATAACAGAGCGATGTGACGGTGTCCAGCAGCACACCACTAACACTTAATTCGAATATTAAAGGATTACTATTCTTACTCATCAGCTTTAATACACATTTTTATACGTTTAGAGCAATCTGCCCCTCATCATACTAGACAGAAATTCTGTCTAAGTTGTCCTGTATCCTTCTGCTGTCACTCGACGACGAAGGTTTCTCGTATAGCATAGTCGTACTGTGTCATCAGCGAACAGTCGTCGGTAGCTGCTCACCCTATACGACAAACAGTTTGTATACGCGTATATAAAGAACAAGAGCTGTTGTGTCACGTTTCCCTGGAACTGTCCTGACAACACCCTTGTCTCTGACGAACACTCGCCGTCCAGGACAACGAAATGGTTTCTACTACTTAAGAAGGCTTTCAGCCACTCATGTATCTGAGAACCTATTCCCCAATACCATGTCAAATGTGTTTCGGAAATGTAGAAATATGAAATCTGCCTATTGTCCTCCATCTGTGATCCACAATTCACAGGGTATTGTTTGAGAAAAGGACAAACTGAGTTTCGCACGAGCGATGCTTCCTAAATCCGCGCACGATTGTGGGCAGAAGCCATTCTACCTCAAGAAAACTTTTTCTATCCGAAGACAGAATATCTTAAGAATCTGTATTTTTGCGGGCCTTGCACTGGAGGGAGAGATGGGGGGAGGGGTAGAGGGGAGGCAATAGAATCAATGGATCAGATACCAGGCTGAAGAGGTATATGTGATTATACCCATAAAGAAAATTAAATGTAGGAGGAGAGAACATTTTGCCAGACGGGATGGATAGTGAATACATTTGTTGTAGCTGGGATTCACAGTCAGAAAATTTTTTTTGAAGGACGTCATCTTTAAGCCAGTGGCAGTTATAAGTTTTTAATACACTTTTGCAATTTCGGCCTTATGCCATTATCAGGTGCTGATATTATGTCTTTAAGCCATGCCAGCGTAATGTAAGCTGACACATTTGTATGTCGTTGTCAACCCTGTTAAATATATTCGTGTCGTTGTTACACAGTGCGAGCACACGTATACAAACATCGTAAAACAACAAAATCTGCATATGCCCATGTTCATTAACCCATCACTAGTCACACATGCATTAGACCACAGCTGCAGCTGAACATGTGCATTTACAGAGTATGCATTTTTACGATTTTTGTATGCGTTTGCTCGCACTGTGTAACAACGACACGAATGTATTTAACAGGGTTGACAACGACGTACAAATGTGTCAGCTTACATTACGCTGACATAGCTTAAAGCCATAATATCAGCACTTGATAATGGCCTAAGGCTGAAATTGCAATACTGTAATAAAAACTTAGAACAGTCACTGGCGTAAAGATGAGATGATGTCCTTCAAAGGAATGGATAGTATATGGAGGAAGATAGTTCTTTATTAGATTCCAGAAAAAGAAATAAGAAAAGACTAAGACGATCACGCAATGGTAGATCGCATCAGAAAACACTCAGACGGAAGATGGATGCATACAGCGAAATACCATAACGCTAGGGAAAGTATAGAGGGAGAGAGGTGCTTTTATCCATCATGATGACTTTGTTGTCAAAAATCTATTGAGATCATTCGTTTCGAGCAATTTACAGTCTACCGTTCAGGAGTGGACGAGGAAACGTCGTATGTTGGGAGGGAATAGGACCTTTTCTCAATGATCACGAAATCGAGTCAAATATACAAACAACTTGACAGTATGAGCCCACTCATCAGTATGACGTTGCACCCCCTCTGGCCTAAGTGCATGCACTTATTCGGCTGGGAAGGACGTCATAAAGCCGTTGTATCCAAACGATCTTGGCCAAAACTGAGCAACAGCAACTCCATAGCCTTCAACCTTCTTCAGCCCTTCGTCATGGCATGACTCACGGCAGCATGGACGGAGACATAAGTCCTACACAGTCACATTGTGTCGGTCTTTCGGAAAGTCCCCATCTGATAACGTTGTCCCTGGGTTTATCAACACCTCGTCTTAGCCTGTTCAGTGATTCGTAGGTGGACCAATCAAACAACCTTCACATGGAGGCACTTAGCAGGTTTCACCTGCTTGTTAAGTTGGTCACATCGAGATGCTCACAGTTGTTCTCTGGCATCAGACATAGTTAATGCTGACGCCAAACTAAAGAAACTACTTCTGGCTTTCAGTCTATATCTTGGTGGTTGATGAACATGGAGAGAGTGTAAATAATTTAGTTCAATCTTTATCCTTTCTACGTCTGCAGCTACTTTACGATGCATACGTGCAACACCTGCCAGTCAGTTAATCTTGTCTGTAGGTCTCGGTGTCTCCGGTGGTATATTGCAAAGCGCCGTAAAACAAAAGTCTACCGTAACACGTCACAAACAGATGAGTATACGGTTCCGAATTCCATCGTTACTAGTAAATTACGTACGTTTCCTTTACTAAATAATTTCTATAAACAAAAAGAGAAGGGACAAAAGGAATGTGACAAAAACTAAGAAAGGCTTTTACTTGGTTAGGCCGGTATTACACTATCAAATTTCTTTGTCAAAGATTTGATCAAAGGTGTGATCAAATGTTCGTCAAATATATTTGACAAAGATTTTTGACGTGGCGCTAAAAAGGGGTCATCATATTTTTCGTCAAAGTTCAAGATAGCTGACAACAACAACTTGTTATTAACCGCAGCAGTTACATGTAACACAATTGCACTGTGTGCACATGTGGAAGAGAAGCAGGTGGAAAGAAGGAGACGTACCTGGGTGAAGCCGTGGGTTTTACGACGACACGATAAAAGCATTCAACAAAACTTGTTACGTGAGCTTATAGTGGAGGGCGTCAAGTCATACATCAATTACTTAAGAATGGATGAGCATACGTTTCAGTATGTGCTCATTGAAGTGTATCCTCATATCACAAAGCACAATACTCACTTAAGAACTGTTATACCTGCAGAACACAGGCTCTATGAAACACTCCGATTCCTTGCTACAGGAGAGAGTTAGGTTAGGTCAGGTTAGGATAGGTCTCAAATCTTCTTAATCTGTTTCTGTATGCAGGGTGCCTCACGTTGTAAGGCGCCTCATCAGCCGATATTTACCGGCAATGTTTATAAAAACACTACAGATGACAGAACGCTGCAGCGATGCTAGCACTCCACGTGGTATCACGTCACATTGCAGTGAACAGAAGACAAGCGACTTCTTTGATCAAATCTACAGCGAGGTCCTAGATTTGATCAAATTTATTTGACGACAGACGAGATTTGACAAAGTTCCCTATTACACCATCAAATTTCTTTGACAAAGATGTTTGACAAAGAAATTCGATAGTGTAATACCAGCCTTACAGCGAGGACAATAATTTTGTAACTTTTACATTTACAACAGATCACATCCACAAAAGGTGTTCGAAATTGGCACCGTTTGCTCGAATGTAGTATTGCATCGCTCAATCATCCCTTCAGGCCCAAGCCTAGCGGCTACACGTACAGTGAGGTACGTCATCTGCTGACGTCACATGTTCAACATTTCTCATCCATTTTTGAAGAATTTCCTGACTTTTGCGACCCCATGCGTCTTATATTAAATTAGTTGTCTCATTATCGCTTTGTGTTTATTTAAACGTTAATAAGAATCAACCTGTATAGTGGATTTTGTTTTTCGTAGTTTGTCATTATTCTGTTGATTTTTTTTTAATAACGGCACGACCACGACAGGAAACAAGTAACAGACAACAGGATGAGACAAGATAAGAGAGAAATCGTCATAAGTTCAACCAGTCAGTTCGAAACTGATAACGCCACTGGAACAGTTAACAGGGAACTTTATCCTGTTACATTACGTAAGAAACTACTTGTATTATCACAAAGTCAAGGTTGCAGTATGGTCATTTCTTACATAACTGCATCCTTTTATAGACTTTTATTAATTACAGATTACCATGAGCTGAAATTTCGCGCGTAGTATAATTATGTCAGGGGAGTAACTCAGAATATAGTGGTTATATCCAGTGAGTGTAATGCAAAGGCTAACAACTAACTCATGATGTAACGAAATAACAAGTAGTGCATTTTACTAAAAGTAAAGATGTAGCACGCTTCGGTTACAGATTTAATGAGTCACAACTAGAGTCAATCGTGTCTTATAAATAAGTGACCAAAACAGTATATGGAGATACCAAGTGCAACGAAGATACAGTCACAGCTGTCGAAATGTGTATTCGTAGATTGACGATTTAAAGATGGTTCTTGAAATTTTTGTGAATAGTCTTCCACAGGCCAGTTCGAATTTGCGATTATGGCTCTTCAGCAACTCCGTGACGCCCTGCCAAGGATCAAACAAATCTCCTATGTATCTCTAGAGTGCGAACGCGACTGCAGGGTAGGGTTTTTGACTGAAACTTCCTGGCACATTAAATCTGTGTGCCCGACCGAGACTCGAACTCGGGACCTTTGCCTTTCGAGGGCAAGTGCTCCACCATCTGAGCTACCGAAGCACGACTCACGCCCGGTACTCACAGCTTTACTTCTGCCAGTACCTCGTCTCCTACCTTCCAAACTTTACAGAAGCTCTTCTGCGAAACTTGCAGAACTAGCACTCCTGAAAGAAAGGATATAGCGGAGACATGGCTTAGCCACAGCCTGGGGGATGTTTCCAGAATGAGATTTTCACTCTGCAGCGGAGTGTGCGCTGATATGAAACTTCCTGGCAGATTAAAACTGTGTGCTCGACCGAGACTCGAACTCGGGACCTTTGCCTTTCGCGGGCAAGTGCTCTACCATCTGAGCTACCGAAGCACGATTCACGCCCGGTACTCACAGCTTTACTTCTGCCAGTACCTCGTCTCCTACCTACCAAACTTTATAGAAGCTCTTCTGCGAAACTTGCAGAACTAGCACTCCTGAAAGAAAGGATATAGCGGAGACATGGCTTAGCCACACCTGCTACAAAATCATGACTCTGAGCACTATGGGAATTAACATCTAAGGTCATCAGTCCCCTACAACTTAGAACTACTTAAACCAAACTAACCTAAGGACATCACACATATCTATGCCCGAGGCAGGATTTTTTTATTATATAAGATAATGAGTCCTGCATCCAAAGCAGGAATCATATCCCCCCTTTTTTTACTGTTTTTAATACATTCTTAATGTGGTTTTATTTTATACCACAAGAAAAATAAATGTACCTAGCACCGCATCGTGCTCTGAGAAAAAGAAAACAATATCTCTGCACGTTCCTACACCGAGGTAAATGTATATGGGGAAAACGAAAAAAAAAGGTGCTTCATACGGGATGCAGAAGGGTGGGTCGCTACTCTGCTTACGCTTCATCATCCAGGTACGTCTTCACGTATATCGTGTTGTTCCACCGAGAATCGAACTTAGTCATGTCAGCTCACTCAATGGGTATCTTCTTCTACCTGTTGATGATCGAGCTGCGTGGAGGACGCAGGGTCGCGTAGGGCACTCCCTAAGTAATTAGAAAAATGCTGTCTGTATTTTTGGTTCCGTACGATCTCGCAATGACGTTCTTATAGGTAGCTCCAAAAGTCGAATACATCTTTAGGTCCATCGTGAAATAAGTAGTGTACCGCATGCGCACGGATCCACGTGACAGCGTTGGTCTTGGCGCGCGGGAAATACTGTTGATCTGGAAATAGTAGAAACCGAGGTGTAATGTGATCCGGAGTCACTCGTAGAAAATACGACAAAATTTGTCGCACCAAGCGCCATACGTCTTCTGCCGCGCCACATGTGATACGGTGTTCGTCCGTGTCTGGTATCCCGCAGTCTACGCAGATAGGCGATTCCGCCATGTTTATTTTGTGGAGGCGTGATCGGGTGATCAGTTTACCATTGACTGTGATGTACCATGTAGATCGGACGGCTGTCTCCAGTGGAACCGCGTGAATCGTCTTCCACACCACCTTCCAATTAACCTGAGGGCTCTTGGTCTCCACGATGTTCGGTGGGCGCCTCTGCTGTAGGACATGATATATATCCCGCGCCGACGCCTGTTTCGTGGGTGGTACTGCGATACGGACATAGCTGTGTTCAACTTAAAAGTTCCCTAAGTAGTAGAAGGGTGAGGGTATGTCTTGCGTCGTCAGTGGGGGCATAAGGGAGGGCGGAGCTAAGGACTCCAATAGCAAACCTGTCAAACTTTCCGGGTGGTGGCGCCACAGCTTGATGTGTCAGCTGACATACAGGGCCACCACTCTGTCGTGGACATGGACGAGACCAAGACCTCCCCTTTCTGGGGGAAGGGTCAGTGACTCATAACTGACTTTGAAGAGCATACCTGTACTGGCGTAGGCCCCGAATGCCGCTAATAGACGCCGAGCCATCAGTAACTCTATTTCGAGACATTTGATAGTGCCACGAAGCTGAAGGGGTTCGACACACGCTGGGGTCAACCCGTCTCCTATGGCCATGGCTACCGATTTGGCGACATTGAGACAGCTGCCGGAAGCCACACTGTACGTGGTAATCCATTTTAGTGCTCTGTTGATATCGTCGCGATTGCGGAACACGAGAACCAGATCGTCTGCATGTGCTGTACAGCGAAATGTGACGTCACGTAGGATAAGACCGGTGAGGCGTTGACGGAGGCCACAGAGGAGCGGTTCCAGTGCCAGAGCATATAGTAACGTCGACAAGGGGCAGCCTTGACGCACGGAGCGGAAAATCGGGAGGGACTGCGAGAGACGCCCGTTAACGAGCACTTTGGAAGTCGCCCCTCGGAGGAGGCGCATCACGACGTCTGTGAATTGCTGTGGGTACTGCATGTGCTGGAGAACGGACGTTAGTTACGCGTTGCCTGGTGAGACGTCGTTGTGATGCCTCGTGTAAGGACGTGAAATGGGTACCATCATGTCTCCGACTTTGAAAAAGGTCGGATTGTAGCCTATCGCGATTGCGGTTTATCGTATCGCGACACTGCTGCTCGCGTTGGTCGAGATCCAGAGCATTGAATCGGTGGGTTCAGGAGGGTAATACGGAACGCCGTGCTGGATCCCAACGGCCTCGTATCACCAGCAGTCGAGGTGACAGGCATCTTAGCCGCATGGCTGTAACGGATCGTACAGCCACGTCTCGATCCCTGAGTCAACAGATGGGGACCTTTGCAAGACAACAACCATCAGCACGAACAGTTCGACGACGTTTGCAGCAGCATGGGGACCAAGGCTGCGGTTACCTTTGACGGTGCATCACAGACAGGCGCACATGCGATGGTGTACTCAACGACGAATCAGGGTGCACGAATGGCAAAACGTCATTTTTGGATGAGTCCAGGTTCAGTTTACAGCATCATGATGGTCATATCCGTGTTTGGCGACATCGCGGTGAACGCACATTGGAAGCGTGTATTCGCCATCGCCATACTGGCGTATCACCCGGCGTGATGGTATGGGGTGCCAATGGTTACACGTCTCGGTCACCTCTTGTTCGTATTGACGGCACTTTGAACAGTGGACGTTACATTTCAGATGTGTTACGACCCGTGGCTCTACCCTTCATTCGATCCATGCGAAACCCTACATTTCAGCACATAATGCACGACCGCATGTTGCAGGTCCTATACGGGCTTTTCTGGATACAGAAAATCTTGGATTGCTGCCCTAGCTAGCACATTCGAGAGATTTCTCACCAATTAAAAACGTCTGGTCAATGGTGGCCGGGCAACTGGCTCGTCACAATACACCAGTCACTACTCTTGATGAACTGTGGTATCGTGTTGAAGCTGAATGAGCAGCTGTTTCTGTACACGCTCTGTCTGACTCAATGCCCAGGCGTACCAAGGTCGTTATTACGTCCCGATGTTGTTGTTCTTTCTACTGATTTCTCAGGATCTATGCACCCAAATTGCGTGGAAATGTAATCACATGTCAGTTCTAGTATAATATATTTGTCCAATGAATACCCGCTTATCATCTGCATTTCTTGTTGGTGTAGCAATTTTAATGGCCAGTAGTGTACTTGTATATGCCCGCATTCGCAATTGGACTGTTCGTATCAGAAGCTGAGTTCAAACTGAGGCCACCGTGTGTTTTAATGGTTTAACTTACATTTACTGCAGTGAAGATGGCCACACAGTGACCGAAATCTAGATATGCAATAAACATAATGTGTGACTGCTGTACGCTTTACTAATTTAAATGAATACAGTGCCTGAGCGCAACTGTTTCCCTGTGGAATCAGGCTTGGTCCTTGAAGATGTTGTAGGCAGGGTGGAGAGGGGAAGCGTTCGTGTCGACAGCTGAGCTGAGCGTCACTATTTACGGAGTCGCGGATGCCATTATTGGGCGAGAGGGCGGCGTGTCGTGTGGCGCGCAGGGTGCACGGCGCGCCACGGCAGCGGCCATCGATCGCAGGGGAGGGCGGCAGCGGTCTCGGAGCCAGTGTAGCGTCAGACAGCGTAGCGTCCGCGTCGCAGGTGCGTGGAGCGCGCGCCAGCCACCGCGCCGCCACTGTGCTCTCTACGGCTGTCGTCGCCCGGGCTGCGCGCAGAGCGGCCGCCGGCTGTTTTCGAAACACACCCGTCCGCACTCACAAGGTAACACTGTTTACTGCGTGCCAACAACGCAGCCGCTACTGCTGCTGCTGCTGCTTCCAGCGTCATGATTCCTTTACTCACTGCCTTCCACTGCTTGAAAAGTAACGTCTCTGATGCCTTCCAGTACTCCAAAGTCTTTCAACTCTAGAGATATTGACACCTTCTGTCAGCAAGGCGCTTCATCTTCCTCCTGCCTGATTTCTGTTTCCTTCTTTTTCATTAATTTTGTGACAGTTTTGATGCAACATGTGACGAATTCCTCTCCTGCGCCAACCTCTTAAAGAACAGACAACAACGCTCTCAGTCGAAGAGTAAAAATGGAAATACTGTAGCTGCCAAATCTGACATTTATGTCATGGACTGTGCGGCTGGTTCCGACGGAGGTTCGAGTCCTCCCTCGGGCATGGGTATGTGTGTTTGTCCTTGGGATAATTTAGGTTAAGTAGTGTGTAAGGTTAGGGACTGATGACCTTAGTAGTTGAGTCCCATAAGACTTCACACACATTTCAACATTTTGACATTTGTCAGAACACCGGTTTGATGCGGCCCTCCACGAATTCCTCCACCTGCTCAACATTATTTGTTAAGATGTCGAATGTTGTTGTTGTTGTTGTTGTTGTAGTCTTCAGTCCTGAGACTGGTTTGATGCAGCTCTCCATGCTACTCTATCTTGTGCAAGCTTCATCTCCCAGTACCTACTGCAACCTACATCCATCTGAATCTGTTTGGTGTATTCATCTCTTGGTCTCCCTCTACAATTTTTACACTCCACACTGCCCTCCAATGCTAAATTGGTGATCCCTTGATGCCTCAGAACATGTCCTACCAATCAACCCCTTCTTCTAATCAAGTTGTGCCACAAACGTCTCCTCTCCCCAATTCTGTTCAATACCTCCTCATTAGTTATGTAATCTACCCATCTAGTCTTCAGCACTCTTCTGTAGCACCACATTTCCAGAGCTTCTATTCTCTCCCTTTCCGAACTATTTATCGTCCATGTTTCAATTCCATACACGGCTACACTCCATACAAATACTTTCAGAAATGACTTCCTGGCACTTAAATCTATACTCAGTGTTAACAAATTTCTCTTCTTCAGAAACGCTTTCCTTGCCATCGCCAGTCTACATTTTATATCCTCTCTACTTCGACCATCATCAGTTATTTTGCTCCCCAAATAGCAAAACTCCATTACTACTTTAAGTGTCTCATTTCCTAATCTAATACCCTCAGCATCTCCCGACTTAATTCGACTATATTCCATTATCCTCGTTTTCCTTTTGTTGATGTTCATCTTGTACTCTCCTTTCAAGACGCTATTCATTCCGTTCAACTGCTCTTCCAAGTCCTTTACAGTCTCTGACAGAATTACTATGTCATCGGCGAACCTCAAGGTTTTTATTTCTTCTCCATGGATTTCAATACCTACTCCGAATTGTTGGGTTTTTGGGTGTTAAAATTACGAACAACTTCAGTTGGAAAGACCACATAGATAATATTGTGGGGATGGCGAGCCAAAAGTTGCGTTTTATTGGCAGGACACTTAGAATATGCAACAAGTCCACTGAAGAGACAGTTTACACTAAACTCGTTCGTCCTCTGTTAGAATATTGGTACGCGGTGTGGGATCCTTACCAGGTGTGATTGACGGAGGACATCGAAAGGGTGCAAAACAGGGCAGCTCGTTTTGTATTATCATGTAATAGGGGAGAGAGTGTGGCAGATATGATACGCGAGTTGGGATGGAAGTCAGTAGAGCAAAGACGTTTTTCGTCTCGGCGAGATCTATTTACGAAATTTCGTCACCAAGTTTCTCTTCCGAATGCGCAGATATTTTGTTGAGTCCTACCTACATAGGTAGAAATGATCATCAAAATAAAATAAGAAAAATCAGAGCTCGAACAGAAAGGTTTATGTGTTCGCTTTTCCCGCGCGCTGTTCGGGAGTGGAATGGTAGGGAGGTAGTATGATTGTGGTTCGATGAACCCTCTGCGAAGCACTTAAATGTGAATTGCAGAGTAATTATGTAGATTTAGATGTAGATGTTAAAGGCTGTGACCTCCCTTACAGTGTTTCCCCTCTACAGCTCCCTGTAGTGCCATACAGGTTATTCACAATTGTAGTACACATCTCCTCTCATCATGTCCCGTTTTTTTGTCAACGTTTGAATCCTGCCTCGGGCATGGATGTGTGTGATGTCCTTAGGTTAGTTACGTTTAAGTAGTTCTAAGTTCTAGGGGACTGATGACCTCAGATTTTAAGTCCCATAGTACTCAGAGCCATTTTTTGTCAGCGTTTTCCACAGGTTCCTTTCCTCGCCGATTTAGCGGAGAATCTCCTCATTCCTTACCTTATCAGTCCACCAAATTTTCACCATTCTTCTGCAGCACCACATATCAGATGTTTCCGTTCTCCTCTGTTTCGGCTTTCCTGCTGTCCGTGATTCGCTGCTCCAAACGTACATTCTCAGAAATTTATTCTTCAAATTAAGGCGTATGTTTGATACTGCTAAATTTCTCTTGGCCAGGAATGCCCTCTTTGCCTGCGTTAGTCTGATTTTTGTATGTATCTACATCGACATTCATACTCCGCAAGCCACCCGACGGGGTGTGGCGGAGGGTACCTTGAGTACCTCTCTCGGTTCTCCCTTCTATTCCAGTCTCGTATTGTTCGTGGAAAGGATTGTTGGTATGCCTCTGTGTGGGCTCTAATGTCTCTGATTTTATCCTCATGGTCTTTTCGCGAGATATACGTAGGAGGGAGCAATATACTACTTGACTCTTCATTGAAGGTATGTTCTCGAAACTTCAACAACAGCCCGTACCGAGCTACTGAGCATCTCTCCTGCAGAGTCTTCGACTGGAGTTTATGATCTACGTAACACTTTCACGGTTACTAAATGATGCTGTAACGAAGTGCGCTGCTCTGCGTTGGATGTTCTCTATCTCTTCTATCAACCCTATCTGGTACAGATCCCAAACTGCTGCGCAGTATTCAAGCAGTGGGCGAACAAGCGTACTGTAACCTACTTCCTTTGTTTTCGGATTGTATTTCCTTAGGATTCTTCCAATGAATCTCAGTCTGGCATCTGCTTTACCGACCATCAACTTTAAATGATCTTTCCATTTTAAATCACTCCTAATGCCTACTTCCAGATAATTTATGGAATTAAGTGCTTCCAGGTGCTGACCTACTATATTGTAGCTAAATGATAAGGGATCTATCTTTCTATGTATTCGCAGCACATTACACTTGTCTACATTGAGATTCAATTGCCATTCCCTGCACCATGCCTCAATTCGTTGCTTAGTCCTCCATAGGTCACTTTGCTTCCACGGCAGCAGAATTCCTTCACTTCGTCTACTTCCTGATCACCAACTTTGATGTTGAGCTTCACGCTCCTCTCATTTTTGCTACTTCTCACTACTTGTGACTTTTTTCCCTGTGTATTCTCAGCCCATAATCGGTACTCATTAGACACTTCATGCCATTCAACAGATTAAAAAATGTTCAAATGTGTGTGGATTCCTAAGGGACAAATCTGCTAAGGTATCAGTCCCTAGACTTACACACTACTTAAACTAACTTACACTAACTCATGCTAAGAACAACACATATACCCATGCCCGAGGGAGGACTCGAATCTCGGGCGAGGGGAGCAGCGCAATCCGTGACATGGCGCCTCAAACCGTGCGGCCACTCCGCACGACGTCAACAGATCCTATAGCTCTTCTTCACCTCCATTCATCGTTGCAATGTCATCAGTGAATCTTGTCATTCATTTTCTTTCACCCTGGATTTTAATCCCCCTTTTTGAATCTTTCTTTTATTTCCGCCATTTCTTTCTCGATTTGTAGACTGACCAGTAGGGGTGAAAGAGTGCATCCTTGTCTTACACAATTATGAAACCAAGTACTTCGTTCTTGGCCTTCCAGCCTTGTTGTTCCCTCTTGGTTCTTGTACACACTGTATATTTCCTCTCTTACTCCAATTTTTCTCATAATTTCGAACATCTTGCGTTATTTTACATTGCCGAACACTTTCCAAGATACTACTCCAGACGGGTGTAAAAATAAATGTGCGCAACGGAAAATAATAAACGCTAAAATGAAGATGTGGTCCCGTCTGACTACCCGCTGAAGCAGATCTTAGGATGTCTTAATGGACTTTAACATATAAATTACAACGTAAACATAAATGAATGATTAAGGCAAATAATACTACTAAATGATAAGCGTTGTTCCTGCGTATATATTTACTGTAGATTAAAAAACTTTATATTACAAAGTTTACATTTCCTAAGTAGTTTTACTAATCAATTGCCCAACTCTGCCCCTTATTATGACTGCGCAGTCTAATATCAATAACACGAAATGACTGACATCATCTACGTACCAAACACTAGAAGACACTACTTTCAATGATGATCTACGGTGCTGTGGAACCTCAGTGGAAATAAAATGACGTGATCACAGCTGTTTAGCTTTTATAGCCCTAATAAGCCGAAGCAGTTTGCGATATCACCGTATGTACTGCGCCCGGTGCATCGAATGATGGTTCTCGTACTCGTCTGCGACGATGGAAGAACGCCAACCACAAATAAACTCTTTCAAACACTATGACGGCAGAAGCCGGCCCTCTGACTAATATACTCTAATATCCACAAGGGCGGATTTCAGATAACGTCTCAACGTAAGTATAGGCAGAGACCAATTACTGAACGCTGCGTACTCAACGACGACTTCCAACCCAGAGGTGAAGTCCAGAATCGTATAGGTTCTCAACAGTACAGTACCTAACTATAAACTCTCCTGACAGCAAAGGCAGCAAGTCCATCTGTACCAACAAAGCTGATATCGAGCGACCGTCACACACGAACGCCCACAATGGAAGACCTCTTCTCTCCACCGCTGGTCTTCCAGCAACATTCAGCTACCCACCATCGTAATTCCAAAAACGAATCATAATCATATTTCCGAAACCACGGAATATTCTCCCTCTCGACAGATTCTTCCGAACGACGACCAATCATATTTTAGTCTTTTGTCGTCCAGCGCGGTAAGTTTCCGTGGAAATACCTATATTCGTACAATGGTACGCTTCTGAGTAAAAATCCTTGGAAATAACCTAGCCTGCATGGTTTCCGAGGTGCCACTTCGTTCCTTTCGCCTGGTTCCAAAATTTGCAGAGTTCGGAAGTATTATCCGGTTATCCTTCCGGCCCTACTACAACAGCGGCCTATTGTGCTCCAGAGCTCAGGTGCCACGACGTTCGTCTAGCTACTTCCTGTGTTTAAGCAGGACCAACACCTGTGCGGCCTTCCACCCAGAGCTTGAGTTCTGCTTGCCGTTTCATCTCCGCTAGCGGTCCACGCTCTACTAGTATAGGCAATCATTCATTACGCCGTTTTTATAATAAAGACACTCCATCACCTTTCATGCAGTAAGCGTTAACAATTGTTGACAAGTAGTACGTGACAATGTCAGTCTCCTTTAAATATTCATATATACGATGTACAACCTATCAAATGACATCTAATTGTGGTTGTAGTTCACGGCAAAGTTTGTGGATGAATGCTTGTAAGGTCTGAAATTATAGCCACCTTACAACTTTTTCTAGATCAGCATATCCAAAGATCGTGTCACGCTTTTTCTTCTGTTTGTAGAAAACAGATTTCCATTCAAACAGTTGAGAATATACTTTACACCATAGAATTACGCTCCTCACCGCATTTCCGCAAAGAATAGCGAGACAAATTAGGAAATTGATACTTTATCAAGAACGTTCAAGAACTAGGAAACTGTCTGGTCCTTTCAAAGAAGAAAACAGCAACCACCCACTGTTAACAATGCTATTTGTTTACACAAATAGCTTCGTCAGTTGTTTAAAACAGACGACGGCTGTTCACATTTATATTACATTAGTCGTCGTTTCCATTGATGGTTGATTCTTTTTTAACAACTAACGAACCAACAACAAATGTAATATGAACTTGTACAGCCTTCTGAGGGTGAACTTGACGGTTCGAAAGCAGTAACGGCGCTATTTTTGTAAATAAGCAGCATTATTTACAGTGGGTGGTTGCTGTTTTCTTCTTAGCAAGAATCAACATGTCTCACGGTCTCAAAAATGTCGGTTTTCGTCAAAGCAGCAGCAAAAGAGTTTTTATTCTAATTGCCAGTAATGCTGAGGCACTACCGTTTTATTTGTGATAAATTAAGAACAGCAAGCAGCAGTAGTTTGTTACCTGCAGTTAGTAAAATCTACTTCTCATATCTCTTACACTTTGGAGCTCCAGAGGGAAGTACAGCTTAGCAAGAAGACCAGTCACCGATATGAAACTTCCTGACAGATTAAAACTGTGTGCCCGACCGAGACTCGAACTCAGGACCTTTTGCCTTTCGCGGGCAAGTGCTCTACCAACTGAGCTACCGAAGCACGACTCACGTCCCGTACTCTCACCTTTACTTCTGCCAGTATCTCGTCTCTTACCTTCCAAACTTTACAGAAGCTCTCCTGCGAACCTTGCAGAACTAGCACTCCTGAAAGACAGGATATTGCGGAGACATGGCTTAGCCACACCATCTGCTAACAGATGTTTGAAACACTCTCTCCATGGTTTGGCATCTGGACCTAGAACCATGCAACAGAGTACTGAAAACACAACAGTCCTGGAGACGCGTTTTGTGAAAAAATGGCGCTTAGATAGTTTACCATTTCTACCCTTCAATTGCCTCGAAATATATGATCAGGCGAACATGTGCAACTGAGGAACGTATTAAGAGAATTAAAAAAAATCCACATCAGTTTCCAGTAATTCTATTTATTTGCCCGACCTGTTTCGAAGCCTAAAGCTTCATCTTCAGTTGCCATCAGCTGCGAGGAGGAGTTTCTAGCGTACAAGAACTATTGGGTTGACATGCCAAAAAGAAAGGTGAAGCCCTAAAAAGTGGTGTACTCACTTCAACTGTTAGTTAAATATATTTCAGTCTCTGCCTTTCCCTACAGTTTTTACCTTTCGCAACTCCCTTTAGTATAACGGAGGTTATTCCGTGACATCTTAACACATGACCTATCATCTTGTCTTTCCTTAGGTATTCTTCTCTACACACTCTTTTCCTCGCCGATTCGGTGCAGAACTCATTTCTTCTCGGTTCGCCTAATTTTCAACCTCATTTCCATGATACCAAATCCCAAACATTCGATTCTTTTCTTTCCCGGTTTTCCCAGAGTCCATCTTAACTACTGCGCCGCCTCGCATATTTGAAAATGCGGAACAAAGATGTTGGAGGAGTGAACCTGTGAGTTGAAAGTGGCGAGTATATAACGACTTCAGATGGGGAGCTATGGCCTCGAAACAAATTCCGCAGGGCTCA
Source organism: Schistocerca gregaria (assembly GCF_023897955.1). Classification (NCBI taxonomy): domain Eukaryota; kingdom Metazoa; phylum Arthropoda; class Insecta; order Orthoptera; family Acrididae; genus Schistocerca; species Schistocerca gregaria. The sequence goes on along the minus strand of NC_064920.1, from coordinate 972,676,971 downwards.
TTTAATTGGTGAAAGATTTTACTTTCAACGTAGATAGTTTCACTATACCATTAAACAAATTAGACCATTTCTACACATCTTTAATTCCACACCGCACGTCTACAATCTGTCTCGACGCAGTCTCATGGTCAGGCGCCAAGATGAACGAAATTGATTTCGTTACGCCTTCCACAACTAAGAGAACTGTTTTCAATCGCATAAAGCGTTAACTGTTCGCTTCACAATGAAACAATTACAATTTTTACTTCAAAACAACCTCTGCGAAAACAGATCAATACAGCTTAAAGATATAGGAACTCACAGTCCAATCTGCTGAATTCTACACCTATCTGTGTAGTTTCCGTCGTCACACTAGTATTTTTCTCTTTTCATGCTTTCGCACGACAGTTTCGTATACAAGGCTAATTCTATCTGCCCAACGTAACCCCAACAGAAAAGATAAAAACCGGAAAGAAAGAAACTATATTCATGCCGTTACCGAGTCCTCAAGGTCCGAGGGGCAAAGTATATCTCCTTCTTCTTCTTCTTCTTTTTTTTTAAAAAAAAACGAAATTTCATAACTACAAATTATGAACTCCTTTCGAGTCAGAGTTTTTCTTATTGACTTAGTTACTTAATAACGACTTCCTGGTATGAGACCACGATCATAATATATTTCAGCAATAATACTGCTTACATCGATAAAGGATTTACTCAACTGCATTACTTTATGTAATATGTTTCAGTTCTTGTCGTTCTGAGACCAAAGAATGCCAGAATGAGTTCGTACGTAACGTCGCGAAGTATAATTACCCAATTGCTATTCATTTTCAGGGTATATTCCGCGTTAACTAACAAGACGCGAGTACAAGGCGACAGGCAACGTGGGTTTGAATCACGTAACGTCCACGTGGACGATCGTGGCAAGAGGCAAAAGATGACTGACAAGAGCGCAGAGGGCAGCCTCCTTGCAGAATTTTGAAAATTTCTGAATGGATCTGTCTTACATTTGGTTGCCTCACACCATGACTATACACTTGATTTGTTGCCGCAACAAGAAGCTACCTGGTTTGCTTCGTTCCTATTCATGTCCGTACGTTTTCGGCTTCCGAAAAAAATGACCAGTGGCAACTGACGATTGTGTAGTTTACCGTAGTTTCAGCGGACACAGATCATCGTATATGCTTGTGCCGCTATTACTAGTTTTGCCTCTGAAGGGAACAGCTCTTTCTTTACCGGAATTACACTGTTTTTCCTAAATCATCTGACACGAATATCCCGATTTTACTGTATAATCTTTCTCCGAAACGTCGCCTACTGAAAGAGACGCTAAATGGTGTCTTCTTGTCTCTATGGACACACAAACAATTAACACACACATGAGAAAAAGAGAGTCAGATGCGCAAGCACATTAAACACGTCCGTTCGCACATAATGCTGCCATCTGAGACAGCTGCAAATTCTGTCACTGATATGCTCAAAACAGTTAAAAAATGGTTCAAATGGTTCTGAGCACTATGGGACTTAACTTCTGAGGTCACAATCCCCTAGAACTTAGAACTACTTAAACCTAACTAACCTAAGCCCATCACACACATCCAGACTGCAGCGCCTAGAACCGCTCGACCACTTCGGCCGACCTCAAAACAGTTATGCGGCCCTGAGAGAGACAATGAAATCAAGTTGTAAAAGACAAGAACAAGAAGTAAGAATCACAGAAAAGCTGTCTTAGATATGTGTTGATGCTACATGAGCATGTTTAACATTCTTTCAGCTTACTGCTACATGGCTGTGACGAAGACTAGAATGAAATGCTGAAATAAGTTTAGTCTTTTTTTATTTAAAAAAAAAAAACAGCTCAATTTGTAGTGAAAACTCTATATACTATTACAGTAGCGCATAATGAAGATTTACAGTACTTGAATCAAATCGACGAGGAATTCTGGGAAATACAAATTAGGCTTGCGATTTTGTTAATTATTCTATGATAACTTACCGATAGATATTTTATAGAATCTGTCCTTATGAACATTTTTTAGTACAATTCTTTTCTAACATTGTTTGAGCTGTATCAGTTTTCCACCTCCCACCTGTTTATGTTGAAGCCCGTATATGTTACATCTATTTCATAATGAATCATTACAAAAGTCCAGTCTCTTAATTTGCATATCCACTCATGTCACGACAACAAGTTCGGACCCTCCTGTAGCTGATACGAAGTAACTAATGAAAGACAGAAACGTGCTAATTACGATGCGAAAGCTCCTGACTGCGCTGATAGAGCTTCGAGACAGTATCCTGTCAGCTGATAGCACCCCAATTCTGTTCGCTGGAACAAGTAAATTTCTACTTTCCATACAGTGCCATTTCTGAAGAAAAAATATAGTGTGGCTCTCGCTGGACTCCTACATACTACACTGCCAGCCAGTGTTTCGTGGGGACCTGTCCAGGCTTAAAGCTGATAATGGGCTGATTCTATGTCCGGTTGATTTTCAAATTGGGTTCCCCCTTAATCTTCAGTCCCAACTCTCCAGCACCAACAAGGCAGCACATAGAAAAAAATTTTTAATAGAGGTGGAGCCCCTCCACGCCCACACCGGCATGATGGCCAACTCCGAAACGTCGCCTACTGAAAGAGACGCTAAATGGTGTCTTCTTGTCTCTATGGACACACAAACAATTAACACACACATGAGAAAAAGAGAGTCAGATGCGCAAGCACATTAAACACGTCCGTTCGCACATAATTCTGCCATCTGAGACAGCTGCAAATTCTGTCACTGATATGCTCAAAACAGTTAAAAAATGGTTCAAATGGTTCTGAGCACTATGGGACTTAACTTCTGAGGTCACAATCCCCTAGAACTTAGAACTACTTAAACCTAACTAACCTAAGCCCATCACACACATCCAGACTGCAGCGCCTAGAACCGCTCGACCACTTCGGCCGGCCTCAAAACAGTTATGTGGCCCTGAGAGAGACAATGAAATCAAGTTGTAAAAGACAAGAACAAGAAGTAAGAATCACAGAAAAGCTGTCTTAGATATGTGTTGATGCTACATGAGCATGTTTAACATTCTTTCAGCTTACTGCTACATGGCTGTGACGAAGACTAGAATGAAATGCTGAAATAAGTTTAGTCTTTTTTTATTTAAAAAAAAACAGCTCAATTTGTAGTGAAAACTCTATATACTATTACAGTAGCGCATAATGAAGATTTACAGTACTTGAATCAAATCGACGAGGAATTCTGGGAAATACAAATTAGGCTTGCGATTTTGTTAATTATTCTATGATAACTTACCGATAGATATTTTATAGAATCTGTCCTTATGAACATTTTTTAGTACAATTCTTTTCTAACATTGTTTGAGCTGTATCAGTTTTCCACCTCCCACCTGTTTATGTTGAAGCCCGTATATGTTACATCTATTTCATAATGAATCATTACAAAAGTCCAGTCTCTTAATTTGCATATCCACTCATGTCACGACAACAAGTTCGGACCCTCCTGTAGCTGATACGAAGTAACTAATGAAAGACAGAAACGTGCTAATTACGATGCGAAAGCTCCTGACTGCGCTGATAGAGCTTCGAGACAGTATCCTGTCAGCTGATAGCACCCCAATTCTGTTCGCTGGAACAAGTAAATTTCTACTTTCCATACAGTGCCATTTCTGAAGAAAAAATATAGTGTGGCTCTCGCTGGACTCCTACATACTACACTGCCAGCCAGTGTTTCGTGGGGACCTGTCCAGGCTTAAAGCTGATAATGGGCTGATTCTATGTCCGGTTGATTTTCAAATTGGGTTCCCCCTTAATCTTCAGTCCCAACTCTCCAGCACCAACAAGGCAGCACATAGAAAAAAATTTTTAATAGAGGTGGAGCCCCTCCACGCCCACACCGGCATGATGGCCAACTCCGAAACGTCGCCTACTGAAAGAGACGCTAAATGGTGTCTTCTTGTCTCTATGGACACACAAACAATTAACACACACATGAGAAAAAGAGAGTCAGATGCGCAAGCACATTAAACACGTCCGTTCGCACATAATTCTGCCATCTGAGACAGCTGCAAATTCTGTCACTGATATGCTCAAAACAGTTAAAAAATGGTTCAAATGGTTCTGAGCACTATGGGACTTAACTTCTGAGGTCACAATCCCCTAGAACTTAGAACTACTTAAACCTAACTAACCTAAGCCCATCACACACATCCAGACTGCAGCGCCTAGAACCGCTCGACCACTTCGGCCGGCCTCAAAACAGTTATGTGGCCCTGAGAGAGACAATGAAATCAAGTTGTAAAAGACAAGAACAAGAAGTAAGAATCACAGAAAAGCTGTCTTAGATATGTGTTGATGCTACATGAGCATGTTTAACATTCTTTCAGCTTACTGCTACATGGCTGTGACGAAGACTAGAATGAAATGCTGAAATAAGTTTAGTCTTTTTTTATTTAAAAAAAAAACAGCTCAATTTGTAGTGAAAACTCTATATACTATTACAGTAGCGCATAATGAAGATTTACAGTACTTGAATCAAATCGACGAGGAATTCTGGGAAATACAAATTAGGCTTGCGATTTTGTTAATTATTCTATGATAACTTACCGATAGATATTTTATAGAATCTGTCCTTATGAACATTTTTTAGTACAATTCTTTTCTAACATTGTTTGAGCTGTATCAGTTTTCCACCTCCCACCTGTTTATGTTGAAGCCCGTATATGTTACATCTATTTCATAATGAATCATTACAAAAGTCCAGTCTCTTAATTTGCATATCCACTCATGTCACGACAACAAGTTCGGACCCTCCTGTAGCTGATACGAAGTAACTAATGAAAGACAGAAACGTGCTAATTACGATGCGAAAGCTCCTGACTGCGCTGATAGAGCTTCGAGACAGTATCCTGTCAGCTGATAGCACCCCAATTCTGTTCGCTGGAACAAGTAAATTTCTACTTTCCATACAGTGCCATTTCTGAAGAAAAAATATAGTGTGGCTCTCGCTGGACTCCTACATACTACACTGCCAGCCAGTGTTTCGTGGGGACCTGTCCAGGCTTAAAGCTGATAATGGGCTGATTCTATGTCCGGTTGATTTTCAAATTGGGTTCCCCCTTAATCTTCAGTCCCAACTCTCCAGCACCAACAAGGCAGCACATAGAAAAAAATTTTTAATAGAGGTGGAGCCCCTCCACGCCCACACCGGCATGATGGCCAACACAAAAGGTCTACTGCCATCTCTGCATAAGGGTTAGTATTCACTAAAGTGAGGTGTCGCAGGATGTGGGTACTGCGATGTTTGCGTACGTCTGGTTAGGATTAACCATTAATACGCGCTCATCTGGAGATAGATTCGTCGAAATCTGACGACGGGTAGCGGTTTTAAGGGCAGAGGGAAAAAAGTGCCAGGACAAGAGCCAAGGGAAAAAAACCTCTGCGATAGTTAGGTCGCGTGGTAAGAGCAGTAGCGGTTTTCTTGCTGCCTGCGATAGGTTGTGCAAGGATAGGCTTGGTTAGTAGAGGGTATCATGCTTGTCGATACCTTGGCGTTGTGCGTTGTGCTGCTCGGCGGCTGGCGCTGGGTGCTGGCACGGAGTCCTCGTTCAGCGTCAGCAACCTGCAACAGTTAGGTTTGTTATCGATCATGTGTCCGACAGGTCATATACCGGAGACACAGTGTGAGGGAATGTTGGCAGCTTGTTTGTGCGCCTGTGGGCGAGCTCGGTCGGTGTCCCTGCTGTGGCCTGTTGATCGGCTCTAGTAGCAGCTGGTAGTTGCCAGTCAGAGTTGCTGATGTGCAGGGGCTTACCGACGTTTGTTGCTGTTTGCATATGTTAGTTTACCACAGGTGGCTATGCCCTAACTACCAGTGTCTGTGGCCGCTTGTGTTTCCACCTGTGGTTGTGATCGTAGTTTCCCAGAGTGAGGATAAAAGGATTGTTCGAGTGTCTCGAGTTCCTGTATAGTCGTGTGGCGTGTTTTTTGAATACTTCCTTGAGGGTATCAAGGCGGTATTCATGGTGAAGATCCACGGTGCGTGTGTAGCGTAGAGCGTTGCTAATGATTCGTAGCACCTTGTTCTGTATGATCTGCAGGCGGCGCAGTCGTGTAGGAGCTGCATATCCCCAGACGGGAGCTGCGTACGACATCAGAGGTCTAATCAGTGTCATGTATATGGACCTCGACACCCTCCTGTTCAGTGTGCTTTCCCTGTTGATCATTGGGTAGAGCTGTTTGAGCCTCGCGTGCGCTCGGTTGGCAACGTATTCAATGTGGTCCCCCCATGTAAGTTTCCGGTCCAGCCAGACACCAAGGTACCTGACTTTCTCTCGGAAACGTATTGGGCGTGTATGTAGTGTTATTGGTCTACAGTGTTGGTGTTTGCGCAGTAGTTTCGGTCTGCGTGTGAACAGAACTGCTTTGCACTTGTCGACGTTTACTTTAATACGCCATCTCTCCAACCAAGGCTCAGCTGTTCTGAGTGCTGTCTGTATTCGTGAATTGGCAGCACATAGAAGTAGTTCACGAGTCTATATAGAGCCTTGTTGCCCACTTGTGGTATGGATGTTGTCTAAATTCTCGACAGACTGAAAAATTAAATCACATATTGCATCTGTATTTCGATGACAAAATACAGATTGCGAGAAGTACATATATCGAAAAATGTCAGCATGAACAAACAAACCTCATGAGCTGGCAGAACAAGCCACTTGGCTGGCATGCCACATCGAGTTTCTAGATGTAAACACCGACAAATGTTCCTTTTGCGTTAGGAGACGAGAGTTCTTCGATTTATCGATCCTCTGCAGCAGCGTTACACAAATATAAGTGGCGTGCACAAATGTCCTGTTCGAAAGACTGGAAGACAATACACTTACTTGTAATTACCGATCCTTTCGAGACAGTTTCGTTGTATTAAAGATTCTCTGAGCACTTCCCGCTTTAATTTGATGCACAATCAACGTGACAGTTGCACCGAGGATATCTAATTCTACAATACACTTGAGTGTTCTGTTAGATGACATTTGACATTAGTACTGTTAAAATATTTTCATCTAAGATAATAAACGAAAGTCTTGTATAAGTACTACTTAAGGTCAGACATAAAAGTCCTCTGCTCAGTCCTTTTGTGCTGTCTCAATAAACCTCTTACCAAGATATAACTGAGCATTGTATTGGGCTTAAAATATGGTTTTTTCACGTTTCTAATAGGTTTGTATGGCTGTAACATCTTAAACAAGACATGGTGCAAGACAATTTGTAAATATAATATTAGCTTTGTTTAATAGTCATTCTTTCGAACAATGAACCCAAAGTGTAGATCTTCAGAATACTTATTGTACAATAATCTCGTAACCATTCATTTATTGTATTTTGAAAACTGGGCTCCCCCGTTAAGTAAATTTAAAATTTATTGTTAGAAGTTACGTAAGCAAGTTCACTGACACATCTGTCGTTTTTCTACACGTCATACAAAAGAAGAAGAAGGTGACGAAGTAGAGGAAAAAGAATGAGACAGTCGAATAGTACGAAGGTTAGAGAAAAGAGGTGTGGAGGGGCTGACGAGACAGTTCCTTTTGTCCATCGAAATCACGATCGACTCACACTGCTTTCTGTTAAAGCGAAATTGTACCAATAAGGAAGAGAATTAAGTTTTCGTGCCATTCGTGTCTCTGTTTGGCTTCTGCTTTTTTTTTGTTTTGCTGCCTGCATTCGTCAAAATAATTTACCATTACACGATATAGGTTGTAGGTGAACATGTGGGGCAAAATGGAATACAAAACTGATGTAGCAAATGCGTTTTTATCAACCAGACACGTGACTCATAAAGGAGATATTTGACCTGTATCGAATCTCCAGGACACGTCCCTTGTTTTATGCTGGTGTTAATTTAGTTATGACTTCTCAACAATGTGTCTTACCACAATAAATGGTTAGGTGACCTATTGTTCAGACATACGAGGTGTGACCATAAAGTAATGAGAATGATTTTCTTTGCAGGATGTGGCAACCTTGCAGGCTTGGATAGGCACATTATCTTTGACCTTGACCTATCTGCTTCTAGTCCAAGCGGCACATCGATGCAGCTGCTCAGTTGTGAGTTGCGCTGTAATAAGTTAACATGTGTTTGTGTCTCTTGTCACGGAAGTGGTACCGCATAATATTGCGTTAAGTTGGGTGAAAACGCTACGACAACTTACGGTAAGCTTCAGAAGGCTTTTGGAGAGGAGGTTATGTCAAGAGCTCAAGTTTTTCGTTAGCATAAAATGTTTAGTGAAGGCAGAACGAATGTTGAAGATGAAGACCGCAGTGGACGACATTCAACCTCACGGACGGATGTCAACTTGGCCACTGTGCGTGAACTCCTACGATCTGATCGAAGATCATCCGTGAAAATGATTGCATAAGAACTGAACATCAATGGAGAAACAGTACATCTAATAATAACTGAAGATATTGGTATGAGAAAGATTTGTGCAAAAATGGTCCCGAAAAAACTCACACCACAACAGCGAGAAACACGGAAAAATGTGGCAGCTGATCTGTTAGAGCAAACGGAAATCAATCGAGAATTGTTGAGCCGTATTATCACTGGTGATGAAAATTGGTTTTTTCAGTACGATCCAGAGACAAAACGCCAAAGTTCGCAATGTAGCTCAAAGGGATCACCCAGATCAAAAACGCTCGCATGTCAAAGTCAAAAGTGAAATGCATGCTTGTGTGCTTCTTTGATTTCAAGGGAATTGTTCATGAAGACAAACGGTTAGCCAATATTACTACAAAGAAATTTTAGAAAGAGTTCGTAAGGGAGTTCTTCGTGTCCGTGCCAGCATTGCTGATAATTGGATTCTGCATCACGATAATGCGCCATGCCGTACTGCACTGTCAGTACAGCAATTTTTAACCTCAGAACAAATTTCAGTACTACCACAGCCACCTTATTCACCAGATATCGCTCCATGCGACTTTTTTCTATTTCCAAGAGTCAAAACGCCGGTCAAGGGATACCATTTTCAAACAACACAAGATGTCCAGAAAGCTGTGACGAGGGTCTTGGAGGATATTACAAAAGATGAGTTGCAGAAATATTACCATCAATGGCAGAAGCGCTGGAAAAAGTGTGTGCAATCAGAAGAGAACTACTTTGAAGGAGACAACACTAAACTTGAATAAAACGGTAAGCAACATTTTTTTCACATCAGTCTCAGTACTTTATTGTTGCACCTCGTAAGCTATCCATCCACAGTGTGAGATATCACAAACACTGGTGTTCAAAACGTAAGGAAGAAGGTAACTTTTGCATGATGTGTCACTCACTACCAAGTAACATAGCTCAATGAAACTTGAACCACACACAGAAAGAACTACTACAGTATAGTACAGATGTTAACCGAAAGAAATACGCAATGAGTCGAACAGAAACGACACTGTTATTCAAAGACAACAATTACACTGAAGTCACCTCGATTTATGGTGGTCCTCTGGACATTACAAAAGGCAGGAGATGGTTCTTCATTTATTGTGCAATCATCACGGATAGTATTGCATGCATTAAAGTGTGCTCCCATGGTTGCCAGAAGATTGGTAGGGAGTTCTTGTGGTAGGACATTCCATAGCCCGCCGGAGTGGCCGAGCGGTTCTAGGCGCTTCAGTCTGGAACCAAGCCTCGGGCATGGATGTGTGTGATGTCCTTAGGTTAGTTAGGTTTAAGTAGTTCTAAGTTCTAGGGGACTGATGACCTCAGGTGTTAAGTCCCATAGTGCTCAGAGCCATTTGAACCATTTATTTGACATTCCATTCCCTCACCAGCGCGGTTGACTATTGTTGAATGGAGGTCAGTAAGCCGATTCAACATTGTGTCTCCCCACAACATAATATCTGGACAACCAAAACGATCATGTTAGATAAGGTCCCTCGGAGCATTGCGGCTTCCCTCTGGCTATACGAGGGTACGTCCAACACTGTCGAATATGATGATTTTGGTCGTCCAGGCGTTACGGTGTGGGAGGTATAATGTTTAATGGGAGTACTGACTTCTAAATCTTTGAACACGGTACAATCATTCATCAACATTTTCGCGACACTATACTCTTTGCCTATGTGCGGCTTTTCCGGGGTGCATTCGACCCTGACTTTATTTTTATGCATGACAATGTGTGAACACACCGAACTGCGCAGGGGAAAGAGCACTTGGAACGAGAGAATATTCTGTGAATGTTCTGCATGCCCGTTCCTCGATTTAAACTCCATCGAGCACTTGTAGGAGGCGTCCATAATGTACCAACGAGGATCCAGCCGTTTTCAACCACGGTCGTAGAATAATGGTCTCCTTATTACAAGGAACGCCTTAGTCCTTACCAATATAGTAGTCAGCAATTTTTGTTAATGATTCTTTTCACTCCGTCGTTCATGAGCTATACCCCTGAGATACGAGTATGCTTAAAGCTCAACAAGGGAAAAACTACTTGGTAGGTTAAACTAAGAATCAATGTTAATACATTACTTACTGACCTTCATTACATGTTTGGTACTTTCTCAGCAGTGCCCACCAACTACGTATCATACTTCAGAATTCTGTTTCATGTCGTCAAAGCCATCACAGATTTGTGCCAATCCTCTCAGTTCTAGCAGCAAAGGGAGTATCGTAGACGACACATCCGACATGCACCCTCAGAAAAAATTAAGACGAGTTCGCTGCTCACGCAGTAGTCCTATACATGTGGTAAGCTGCTCTCGTGCAGTGTACTAACAGAAATACAGGAGCTTGCCATCCCATCTCAAAACGTTCACAAGACACCTTTTTTTGTAAGACGTATAATCAGAGTCTACTCATAAGCCTAATTATGACTATTCAAACAATTAAAACTATTTGCACAAGTAAGGGAGACATCATCTGTGAATAGCACGTATGTGTGGAAGGCAGCATCATCAGCATTGTATGCAGAAACTACTGTATAGATTCAGTATGAGGCGTGAATTGAGTGGTCCTAGTATCGCACATTCCGAAGGTGGAATACATCTAGGTTGCACTCCTGCACCTCCCTGCAAACGGTTACATGTCACAGAACGCGCCCTCGTTGGAAGAACATTACTGTCAAGTATCCTCAAAACCCGAACGTCCCTTCCGTCGTCCCTCGTCTCAGTGTAAGTTAGCTCAAATTCTTTGTAGTCTATGCCGGATCCAGAATCTTCCACGCAAACAGAGACTGATGAGGCACATTGAAGGCTTAAAGCAGAACAAGAACCATCTACTAGATGGTTTCAGTAAGCTGTGTACTGTGATCCATCTACCGACTGAAGCGTGTAACTCATAATGGATGGTATGTTCCTTGAAAAAATAAAAAAATTAAAAATGAAGAGCTGTCATCAACTTGATCTGGACGCCACGATGCTCTATTAGGCGTGGTTTTATTTGAAGTTTGTATACTCTTGCGTTCCTCCGATCTTTAAACTAACTTGCCCAGCCAGTTATAGTGGGACCTACAGTTTAACGTGCCCACTTAACCACGATGCGATTTGACAAAATGTAAAATAAAACACTATCTCAAATATGTTTTCCTCAAATTTTACTGTTAACTGAATTTGTATGTGGAATCGGAATGAATTAGCAGCTTTGTATCACTTATGCTTTACGTTTGATTCCGACGATATTTTGGTGAGTAAGAAACACTTTGCCTAGCCGGAATGTGGACAGAGAGAGTGTTATCTCTGCCGGACGGTGTGGGTACGGCCATTAGGAAAGGCGGTCAGTCGGGGCAGGAGCCGGTTGGCGTTGGTTGTGGGTGTACTGGGACGTTACGTCTGTAACGTGGCCAGTAAAGTGAATAGTTGAACGCCCGCCCCGTGCGGTCTCTGTTTACACCTTGTGAAGGTTGCTTGTAGCCGCTTTAAAGTCTGCGCCGCTCTGTGTGGAATTCTGGGAGGTCGTTACTACAGCTGCCTTCCAGGAATCATCAGAACAGTTCACGGTCCTGTTTGAACGTACGGCAAAGGGAGTTGAGCTGCAGAACTGACATACAAACAACAGATATGAGAAGGCTGCCCCGCTACCACACAGGGCAACAAAAGAAACATGTTGCAGTGGGCCGGTTAAGTTGTCTAGTTGTTTAATAACTGTCGAGGTTAATATTATTTGTAATGGCACAGCTTTAAATAGGAGTTGCGTTACATGTTATCATATCTGAGTCAAGAAGCGCGTTTATATTGCCTTACTGCGTGTATTCTACACCAACAACTACATCTATACTCCTGTAGCCACCTTACGGTGTGTGGCGGAGGGTACTTGGGGAGTACCAGTGTCACTTCCCATTTTTCCAGTTCCAGTTGCGTATGGATCGTGGGAAGAAAGAATCTCTCTAATTTTATCTTCATGGACATTTTGTGAGACGAACGTAGCATGAAGCGATGTATTGGTATGTACGCTCTCGGAACTCCATAACAGTAGACCATACCGTGATGCAGAACTCCTCTCTTGCAGCAGCTGGAATTGGCTGAACATCTCTGTGACGCTGCCGCCCTTACTAAATGAACCTGTAAAGAAACGTGCTGCTACTCTTTGGATCTTCTCTATTTCCTCTATCAGTCATATCTGATATGGATCCCATGCTGATGAGCAACATTCGAGTATTGGTCACGCGAGTGTTTCCTAAGGTACTTCCATTGTTGATGGACTACATTTCCCGAGGGCTCTCCCAGTGAATCCGTCTGGCATCTGCCTTGCTCACAATTGTGTGGTCGTTCCACTTCCCTCACTCCATACGCATAGTCCTAGATATTTTATGGAAGTAACTGCTTCAAGATTGTTCTGCAGTTTTATCGTCACACAATAAGATGTTCTGCTCTGTATATTCGCAACACGTCACATTTGTTTACGTTGACTGTCATTTGCCACTCCATGCATGATGCGTCGATCCTGTGCAGGCCTCATGGGACTTCCCACGTTATCTGCTGGGTCATATGTTAGATCGGTTACTGCTGCTACAATGGCAGATTTAAGAGAATTTGAACAAGGCGTTATAGTCGGCGCACGAGCGATGGGACACAGCGTCTCCGAGGTAGCTATGAAGTGGGGATTTTCCCGCACGACCATTTCTCGAGGTTACCGAGAATATCAGGAATCCGGTAGAACGTCACATCTCTGGCATCGCTGCGACCGGGAAAAGATGCTGCAAGAACGGGACCAACGACGGTTGAAGAGAATCGTTCGACGTGACAGAAACGCAACCCTTCCGTAAATTGCTGCAGATTTCAGTGCTGGGCCATCAACAAGTGTCAGCGTGCGAACCATACAACGAAACAGCATCGATATGGAAGCCGAAGACCTATTCGTGTACCCTTGATGACTGCACGACACAAAGCTTTACGCCTCGTCTGGGCCCGTGAACACCGACATTGGACTGTTGATGACTGGAAATATTTTGCCTGATGGGACGAGTCTCTATTCAGACTGTTTCGAGCGGGTGGATGTGTACGGGTATTGAGACAACCTATGAATCCATGGGCCCTGCATGTCAGCAGGGGACTGTTCAAGCTGGTGGAGGCTCTGTAATGGTGTGGAGTGAGTTAAGTTGGAGTGATATGGGACCCCTGATACGTCTAGATTCGACTCTGACAGGTGACACGTACGTAAGCATCCTATGTGATCACCTGCAGCCATTCATGTCCATCTTGCATTCCGACAGACTTGGGAAATTCCAGCAGGACAATGCGACTCCCCACACGTCCGGATTTGCTACGGAGTGGCTCCAGAAACGCTCTTCTAAGTTTAAACACTTCCGCTGGCCACCAGACGCCCCAGACATGAACATTATTGAGCATATCTGGGATGCCTTGCAACATGCTGTTCAGAAGATATATACACCTCCTCGTACTCCCACGGATTTATGGGCAGCCCGGCGGGATTGGCAGCGTCAGTTCCCACCACCACTACTTCAGACATTAGTCGTGTCCATGCCACTTCGTTGTGCTGTACTTGTGCGCTCTCGCGGATACCCTACACGACGTTAGGCAGGTGTACCAGTTTCTTTGGCTCTGCAGTGTATATAGTGCAAAGTAAAGGTCCCATAACAATTCGCTGGGGCACGCCCGAGGTTACTTTTACAACCAAAGAATTTTCTCCGTTCAGAATGATATGCTGTGTTCTAATGTAATTTCTGAATCTATCTTCTTTCTATGAACATGCTCTCTCCTCTTGAACATACTCACTCCTCAACATACTTCTTATTTAACAACAAATTCATTGAATAAATAAATGGCGTCGCCATGGGGAGCCCTTTATTCCCCGTGGTTGCTAATCTTTTTATGGAGAACTTTGAGGAAAAAACACTTAAGTCTGCTGTATTTAAAGCCCACGGTTTTCTGGCGTTATATAGATGATACTTTTGTTGTATGGCCTCACGGCAGACAAATTAACTGGAGAAATTCCCTTGTCACTTAAACTCCTTACATGCGAACATCAAGTTTACGATGGAGATTGAGAAAGAAAGGACTTTACCCTTTCTAGATGTGTTAGAACGCCGCAAGAATGATGGATCATTGGGCATTCTGTGTACAGAAAATGCTCGCTCACAGATCTGTATCTCCAAACTTTTAGCTGCCATCACCCCGCACAGACCGCCAGTGTCCTTAGTACCTTAATACATCGAGCGCACGTAATACTGGACGATGAAACCCTCCACGCAGAATTAGAACACTTGGAGAAGGCGTTTAACGAGAATTGCCACACATCAGGCCAAATAAGGAAGGCCATGTACAGCTTTAATAACAAGAAGCAACGCACTGAGGACACTGTTGACGACTATAAATCAACTGCGTTCCTTCCATATGGCGGGAAGGTGCCTTCTAATATAGGCAGACTGCTTAGGGAAAAACGAAATCAGGGTTACCTTCCGTCCACCAGCGAAGAGCTTGGTCCTGGTTGGATATGTTAAAGACGACTTACAACTGAAAAAAAATAGCATTTACAAAATTCCCAGTGAGTGTCATGCTGCATGTATAAGCCAGACGACACGAACAGTACAGGAGCGCTTTACAGAAAACGAAAGATACATCCATCTTTGATGAACGTTAAAATCAGCAGCAGCAATATACTGTACTGCCATGGCACGCTCAATGAAATACAATAGAAAAAAAGTTTACCTCCAGTTTCCAGTTATTGGGATTCAGAAATCAAAGAATCGGTAGAAATACGTCTTGCCGATAATCTTAAATCGTGACAACGGCTTTCAACTGGATATAAGCTGTAATCCTATAATTAAAATCATTCAGTCACAGCGAAATCGATGGGATCATTCGATCGCATGTCATCAACTGACACATGCGCCGAAAGACGCCAGCACATTTCGCATGCTCCAGATTCAGCATAAATGCCGTGAATGCACCTGGCCTCTTCAGTAGTTATCTACTTACCTGATGATGGCCGGACGTCTCTGAGCCGAACTATCGTGGCAGAACGTCGACGGGATTCAGCTGCACACCCGAAAATTATTAGAATTAGAAAATTCTGTGTGCTGTTGGCTAGAATCTCTTCGGTCTAGTCAATTCAGTCACACAGCTGGTCTGATGTTCTATACGCTCGTATTTTGTTCATTAGACGATCCGTTGGGACTGTATCGAATGCCTTTCGGAAGTCAAGAAACACGGTATCTACCTGGGCGCGTGTATCTACTGCTGTTTCTTGTGGACAAACAGAGCGAGCTGGAGTTCAGACGATCGTTATTTTCAGAATCCGTGTTGGTTCCTGCAGACGAGATTTTCGGCCTCCAGAAATGTCGTAACACGCGAGCATAAACAAGTTACACCAGTCGGCGAGGAATTATTGTAATTTATTGGTAAAGAAGACTTTTAAGGTTGGCTGTTCTGTGGATTCAGTAACGGGAAAGCGTTAGTTAACAAACCAGTTGTTAATTATTGATCAATATGCTGAAACGAAAAGATAATTTTCCTTTTGGCTTCAGCTTTAAACGTTTTAAAGTTTGTTGTCATTGTAACAGTTTTTACATTTTAATGTTCAGATTAAATTGGTCAAACTTTAGTTGTAAGTTTTTCACCCCAGTCAACCCGAAACGTAAAAGAGAAGGTCCAACAGCTCCACACCAACAAAAACTACACAACAGGCACCAGGCGGTTTGTAAGCGGAATCATAGGTGTGAACTTCAGCGAGTGGAGATTGTGTTGCTTCCAGGAGCTGCTGTGAAAACTAATGCTGGCACTCTGGGCCCTTAATGCTCTTTAAGCTCGCTGGCATCCAGTGACTCATACTTGGCCAACACGGTGATGCATGAAAACCGCTGTGAGCTCCCGAGGCCCACCGCACGGCGTCTGTGGAGACGAGGCCCTCGCCGGAGCTTAACTTAAGTCTAGGTGGTGACTTAGTACCTATGTACCGCATTTTTAAAATGTGACTACGTCTATTCAGGCTGCCCTCGTGGACATATTATAGAACCGGATATATCTTCTGAAGAAGGTTCAATTACTTGGGTTAAAACCTATTTAAAGGTTGGTTTCATTACCGCAATCGAGGCTGATAGTTTGTTGTATATTAATGTTTTTTAGTCCTTAACGTGTGTCGTCTCTATCAATTAATGCTATTATAATATCAGTCATAGCTGGGGCACCAGTTCAATTGGGAGAAAAGACGTGGTCTATGACATCTTCGCAGTAGTGTTATGAATGGTGTCTATTTAGGAAGTTACAAGAACCCTCCTCTGTACTCAAGGTTGGTGCGAGCGTAACCGGCTTGAATCTTTTCACGTAAGGAAACACTTGGAGTCAAGAGGAAAAGAAGTGCTGCTCCTAATCAAGAACCCGTGCCTACGTCCTGAATTCCATATTTCATGAAGGTGGTGATCCATCAGTCGGATAGGAAAATTAAGATCGATGGACGCGTAGTTGCTACTTCATACGTGTATGTTACGTGTCAACACAGTAAGTTGGTCAACTCGGTTCAACCCATACCAGTGACACACATCAAAGACGTCCACGTTACACGGATACCCATTTTACACCACAGATAACATGTCAGAGCAAGGTCCACCACATTCCCCCCCCCCCCCCCCCTCCACCCCTGGGCGCACTAATTGTGGCTGTAATAGTCGTGTTCAGCATTACTCGTTTCTGTGGCTGTTACGGCATCAATGTGCATGCCGCTGCCATCTGGAACCACGCCGACAAGCATGTACACCTATATCGATTCTCCGCAAGCCACCTTCACAGTGCATGGCGAAGCGTTACTTCAAAATGGTTCAAATGGCTCTGTGGGACTTAACATCTGTGGTCATCAGTCCCCTAGAACTCAGAACTACTTAAACCTAACTAACCTAAGGACATCACACACATCCATGCCCGAGGCAGGATTCGAACCTGCGACCGTAGCGGTCACGCGGTTCCAGACTGAAGCGCCTAGACCCGCACAGCCACACCGGCCGGCGTTACGTCTGGGACCACTAGTTTCTCTCCCTACCTGTTTCATTCGCAAATGAAGGGTGGGAAAAACAAGTCTCCATAAACATAGAGTATGATCTCTAATTTCACCCATTTTCTCGTCGTGGTCATTTCACGAGACGTGGGTTGGAGAAAGTAAAGTGTTTGCCGAATCGTGTTGGAACGTACGCTCTCGGAATTTCGTCAGTAAATCTCTCCGTGATGCACTACTCCTTTCTTGTAGCTTCTGCCACATGAGCCTGTTGAGCGTCTTCGTAATTTCTCGCGCTTACGAAAGGGTCACGCAACCAAATGTGGAACTCTTCGTAGGATCTTCTTTGTCCTTTCTATTAACTCAGTCTGGTGAGGGTCCGACACTGAAGGAACAATACACAGAAATCAGTCTTACAAGTGTTATGTAAGCATCTTCTTTCGTGTCACAATTACGTATCCTTAAAGTCTTCCAATGAATCTCATGCTGGCATCACATTTTCCTAAAAATAGTGTTCTGTGGTCATTCCACTTTAGCTCGCGCCGACTAGTTACTCGTAAGTTCAGGGACTGTAAATATTACTTGACTATGATAGTTTCCCTACGGAAAGTTGAATTGCATATGCATCTGATGTACAACATCTGTGTAAGTACCTCTACGTGTTTACCTCGATCAACTTGACAACTCATTTGTTTCATCCTCTGCGTATATATATTGTTCGTTTGTTTTTACTGATATTTTCTGGTTTGGCTGATGCTAAACATGCGGTTCTGCTACTTTCTGACTGCTCTCTGGAGTCACCTCTTCAAACATAATACAGGAGTATAAAACATGTTCTATAGATCTACAACAGATAGACGTCAGTGGAATAAGCCAATAAGTGTATTTGTTTATGTGTCAACCCTTGTTGAAAATGGATTACCTGTGCTCTCCTCCACTCGTTCAGTACCGTTCATTGCTCCAGTGACTTACGATAAACTACTACCAGAAGAGGAGCAAACATTTTCGCATAATTAGATCCGGATGTCCTTTCACTGTTGAGCGACCGTGCCACTCGCCTTCATTTATTTTGTGCCATTGTTACACAGTGATCGCTGGCTACTAAGTAGTGCACAACTAATGTAGTGGGAAATTGATTGCCTTCTAGTTGTTGCGGCTCACAGATACGCAAAATTTTGTAAAAACATGATTATCGCCTTTGCTGGCAAAAGTTATTTATATGCACTATTGGAGTTTCGGGCGTATGGCCTTTATCAGGTGGTATAAATATGCTTTCGTACATGTCAAAATGTAAAACTCTTCTAACATGTATAGGCTCATTGTCGTATACATACGCTGAATCTACAGCATAATCAAAGGTGAGTAAAGGACGAACTTTCGACCAGTCAGCAATACATTCTAGATCAATTAAGCGCTTAACAATTCTCATTGACAATATTGTAGCATGTCTGAAGAGAGGGCTACTCACCTCGACGCATCTGCACTTTTGATCTCGCGGTAGCGCTGTTATCTCGTGAAGCAGAAGTTGTAGCTGCAAGTAGCGTCTCGCGAACGGGTGCACGTATTAGATGTGACACTACTACTGTTGTTTTAGTACAGTAGAAGGTAATTTGTACCAGTACTTCAGTTTTGCCAGACTTTCCTCCGTCGGTCCGCTGACACAGCCGAATGCCCCACAAATCTAGATGTTCAGTGATTCGACAAGCTGACCATATGGAGACTCACAATGAGGCTCCTGCAAATTCTGTCAGGTACTGATAACGCTGTCTCACTCGCCTAAGCAGCATTTCCATGTCCTTCGCAATGAAGACTCAACATCTCACGCTGTTCACACTCCTTATGCAGGGTCAACTTTAATAGAACCGACAAACTGACTTAAAATGGAGGAAAACATCCTAGGAAACAGTTTTCTGAATTGCATTGTTGCCACGGTAGATGGCGCTCACCAATGAAAGTTGCTCTGACGACGTGTAGTCTATTGTTTTTTTGTTGCAGACTGTGTGATTGACTCAGCATACTGTAAGCAAAGAATTGTCCGGTATTGACGTCGGGGACAAGCCGAGATTATGTACTGCCAAGCAGATGGAAACGGTCGGGAGGCAGCACTGCTATACAAAAACAAGTACCCTCACAGACACCAACCACATCACACAACATTTCAAGCCCTTTTTGGGCGTTCGTGTGATCATGTGTCACTTCGGACAGACGAATGTGCTGGGAGCTGGCGGACTGTGCGTACACCAGTTTGGGGGACCGGATCTGTGGTCAGAGAAACACTCATTCGTCGACGCCACCTAGCGTGACAATGATGCATTTCGGGACATGTGTTTTTTCCTGCATTTCCAGTCAGGAATCCTTCCTTGAAGTTTGTTGGTTTTATTAATGTCCACCTTGTATCCTCTATCAGGCCTGACAATAACAGCAAATATCAACTAAGCTAATGCGCTCTGCTTGTTGTCCTATTTGTTACAGAGAATTGCAACGTTAAACATTCTCATTCTCACCGATTGTGTGTAATGTTCGGAATTCGAAGTTACATTGACATCCGACCTTGTCTTCTGAGAGCTTCAATTTTTTTCAGGCGATATATATACACTACTCAAAACAAAGTTGTCACTTCTGCGAAGCCCTGTAATTCTCTCTCATTCATAAACGTATGTTTGAAATTTGACTCAAAGGTGTCTAAAACCTTGCTCTGTAATGATGCAAAAGCGTGGTACCCTGTGACGTCACTCTTGGGCTGGGCGACGGTTCAAACAGCAAGGTGCCGAAACGTACTAAAAAAGGTCATAGCTCAGAAGCTTATGTGACGTGTAATGTGGGCTAATATTGTCACATTGGCACAAAATTTCATCAGATTCTGCCCAACGCCATCGTGGACTTGCCATACAATTGAATGGCTGTCGCACCTACTCTTATCCACATTTCATCCCTTCTTTCGACGCCTCTGCGATGGAGGTAGGCTGCTCTACTGCTTGAGGACAGGCAATCACTTCGACATCCCGCGAGGCACCACAAACTGAATGGCTGTCGAAGTCTCTGAGAAGTACATTTTTAACGTGTTCATCAAAGGTGCGTACGTAGCACCGAGGATATTGCAAAAAACTTTGGGGGGGGGGGGGGGGGGGGAGCGTTCTTAGTGGGACCCTTTGTCGTTTTAATGACATACATGTCAATGTTCGATCCCTCCAGAATCACACTACTAGAGGGCGCGAAACAGGAGAGATGAAAAGCATAAACATCCTTTGCTGCTTCGGATTACATCAAATTTCGTCGAATGCTTCTCAATGGTCACCAGTGATTCCTCCTTGTACACCAGTGCGAAAAACTGAGATCGCACTACACGCCAAATTGGTCAGAGCAACATTCAGTGGGGTTGCAGCTCCACGATTTCTTTAGAGTATAGTTGAATCGTCCAGGGGTTGTGTGCAGTATCGAACGTTGACAGGAACATCGTATTGTTGCTCATATGGCACTGCGAAGTGTCGCTTTAGACCGCAAAATGTGTTGGAATCGACGCCCCAAGTGAAGGGGCCGTTTCATTGACGCCCTTCATGACGCCTCCTAAGGGCTTTTCGTGTCGATTCTGAGCGGCGGTGTTTTTGAAATGTTTTCCCCGGCCACCCTTAAGAAAATCGCGTGATTCCAACACTGGGTGTCACGGTTTTGACCTTCATCGTAGAGGCGTCAAAAGAAGGAAGGATACGAGGATAAGAGAAGGCGTGGCGACCCTACATTTGTGTGGCACACTACGAAGGCGTTGGGCACAACTGTGGTGAAATTTGGTGCCACTGTGACGTCATTAACCCACGCTACACGTCGCGTGAATTGCTGAGCTGTTGTCCTTTTTTTTCACATGTTTCGACACCTTGCTTGCTCAGCGCGAGGGTGGCATAGCACATCGCCACACTTCTGCACCACAGTGAGAGACAGTTACAAGGTTTCGCAAAAGCAACAACTTTTTATTTTGAGTAGTTTGCATAAGTAGTTTACATTAAGAAACACAGTGCACCCCTTGAATGAGTCCGTAATCACTGCGAATTTGCCCTGAAATGCTATCTAGATCTCTCAAACTGTATTAATTTATTCAGACGTTTCGCCTATTGGCATCATTAGATCAAAACGTAGAACTTGTAAACCAACTTTTCAGAAATATCGCCATATATGATAGAAAGAGTGTAAATATGTTTATGCGAATAGCCTTTTTTCTTCTTTAGCGCTCTGTTTCCCTTCTCTATCAGTAACGTGTATTGCTAAAGAGAAGTTGTCCAAACAGTACGAGAAATAAAAGCAATGTGGAAGAGTCAAACATCAAGGAAATGGAAGCACTTCAAAACTCTAGTCACAGATGTCAAAAATTAAACAGACAGTTAAATGTAAGAGGTATTATAAGAAAAATAGGCAAGAAAATGTCCATGGTAAATCCTTATTAATAGTAGGGACCAACAAAGCAACTCATCTCCTAAGGCATCATTGATATAGTTAACTGGATGCGGAGGTGGAGGGCAGGCATTGTAGGGCTCTACAAGGATTCATATATGTGAAGCCGATAATATGCAGGGTAGAGAAAATAATCAGAAGCAGAAAGTGGGGAGGAATGCATGGAGACAGCTCAAAGACTTAAACAATGCTGTCCGACTTTTTGCATGAAAAGCATTTCTGCAACTAGTCCGTCGAGAAAGCCTGAAGCAACGGACCACAAACTATGTTAATTCACTGTTGCAACATTGTTGCAGCTTGCAGCGAACTAGTTGCCAGTGGTATAGCTACAGAAATATAATATAATACAGAAAGTAGTTTTTAACATTACTGTGATAATGCTTTTCAGATCCTGCGAACTATTAGGGCAGTGTAGAGAAAGGGTTACAGCAAATAACAATCGGTGGCTAGATATTGATAAATGAGCTATTTACATTGATACAGAGGGGTCCACAGAAGAAATAATCTTGGACAGCCCACTGTCTCTCATTTCTCTATTCACTAAAAGTCAGCTTGCTGAAAAATTACGTGCCAGCCTTTTTCGTCCTTGAAGAAGAAAGCAAAAAAAAGGCACGCACTCCGTATTTTGATTTCTTAAGGAGTTGGGAAACGGAAAATTCACTTGTTGTATACAGTTATCACTAAGCATCATCTTGATAACGATTCTGAACGGATGAGGCGTAATTGCGAAACGATACGCTTTCTTTCTTCTTGCTTAATTTCGTGATAGTTGCAACATACCACAGTAATTTCTTACCTTTAAATTAGAATGTAGTTGCAGCGCAGGTGTGAAATTCCAGTGCGAATTGTTTTTGCTCAGCGATTAGCTGTGCTGTTTTCTGTTATTGCTGTGACTGTATCCTATTTTGTTCTGTGACTTTCCAAACACACAATTCGACTGTGCTATCTATTTTTCAAAGCTGCTTACCTGCATGTTATCGTCTCAGACGACGATAGCCATTTCTTATCTGATGATGGACCGGAAACCTATTAGCAACGAACATAAACATAGCAAATCATTCTCAGATTGTGTTTGTATGTGTTAAATAAGAAACATTAGTTTCTCGTAAACTCCGATGTAAAACTTGAAAATAGATCAAACTGGTGGCATATATAACAAGTAAGAAACAAAAAATGACTTCAATTTCAGATATATATGCTGTTACAGTTGCTCATTGCAGGAGATCATTGGGAAGTAGTGCTATTCTGTTACTGAATCCGACGTAGCATCTAATCAGTGCGGTATCGTCACAAGCGCAGAGTGCTAAGTACTCAACACTTATTAACAAAAGAACGATCAGGGTTATTAAAAAATTTGTAACTGGACTAAAGATTTCTTGGTAGAGAGAACGCAACGTGTCATCTCGGATGGAGAGTAGCCGACAGTAAACAGAAATAACTTTAAGTGTGGTCCCAGGCGAGGCAGACAATATTATTTTATTTATTTATTCGTGTCAGAAGCATTTACGATGTATAAAATAATGTACAATATTTACATGTCGTGTGTATATATGTTTACAAGACAATTATTTACACTTTTGCCGCCCAGAAGTTAGCGACTTCTATTGCGTTTGCCGTTGCACATAGCAGGTCTTCTGCTGTGCATTTTGCTGGACATTGCGTACACTGGAGCAGGTGGTAGGTCGTCTTCGTTGCTCCACAGTCAAAGAGTGGCGGCGCCTCTAGGAAACCCCATTTAGTCAAATTGCTCTTACAATTCGTGACACCCGAGCGTAGTCTGTTGAGGGGTCTCTATTACTCCAATTATTCTGGTTATTTTTTCGCTTGGTGTAATCCATCCCACAGTACTGGTAAGCCTTGCACGCCATATTTCAATTCGGCACTGCTGTGGTGCCCCAACTAGAGCCTCGGTAGATCTGAGGAAGCTCTTTCTGGATTTTAGTCGTGGGTTTGCTGGTTGATTACCGTATAGGGGGTGAGCTTCAGAAGTTTCTGATTTTTTCTTCTCACTTTTTGCTGCTACCTCTCGGCAGATGTCGGGGGGTGCAATTCCCGCGAGGCTGTACACATTCTCCAGAAGAGTAGGCTTCAGGCACCCGGTGATGATACGACAAGTATAATTAAGAACGACATCTACTGTTTTGGCATGGCAAGAATTGAACCACACTGGGCTTGCGTATTCTCCGGCAGAGTAACACAATGCAAGGAAAGAGGTTCTCACAGTGTTGGCGTGTGCTCCCCACGTTGTACCTGTTAGCTTTCTGATTAAATTTGCTCCTGGTTGCCACTGTTTGCTTGGTATTTAGGCAGTGCCTCTTATACTTATGAGTTCAATATTAATAGTAATCTCATTTTTTTTTTCAAATGATGCAGTTATTTGTAATGAAATACAATGCAATCCATTTAGACCTGAACTCGTAGTTTAATGAGACATAACATTTGAACCAATACTGGGATCATCTACAATATTGGGAGATGATAACACACAACTGGGAGGTTACATACATACAAAGTCCTCACAGCAAATGTTGGAAGTGCCCTCCACCGGCATCGATGCACAACTGTACTCGTTTCACCATATTCCGCGACGTTCTGTGAATTGTATCCTCGTCCATGTTGTTTATGTCGTGTTTAATGTACTCATAGAGTTCTGCAGTTGTTCGTGGTCTGTTCTTGTATACTCGGCTTTCAAGGTACCTCCGAAAGAAAAAAATCCTAGGAGGGGGATTAGGTCAGTGGGAGGGGGAGGGGGAGAGGCGGCACCATTTCTTTGAGATTATTCAGTCACCTAAGAAACTGGTTCCAAGTTGCACGCGGAAGCGTTAGACATCTGACACATTGCTCCATCTTGTTGGAAATAACCTTCTGTAAATTCGACGTCGTCCACCTGTTTCGCAAATGCACTGAAGACGCCCGTATAAACCAGAGTGTATAGGTCATACCAGAAAAATGGGACCAAAAGTCCTGAAAGCTGACACCGCGCACCACACTGCAACCTTTTCATCATGCAGTGGTGTTTCGTAATGATATGGGCGTTAACACCAAACAAATACCTGACCTTTATATGTTGATATAACTTGACATATGGGACCATGCATCATTTGTAAACCAAATTCTGGAGAGAATGGACGTTGAATAAGAGACCCGTGAAACCATTCAAGTAACGCATTCTTTTTTCATGACCTGTTCTTGCAATATGTGCATCACGTGCATTTTGGACGGTCGCAGAAGCCATTTCTTTGCAGCTCTCTGACACGTGCCATGTGAAATACCTGTCTCCTGGCTCAACCGACGCAACGATTTTCTTGGAGGGTTCACCAAGCGTCTCCGAACAATATCGATAACCTCTGCACTTAGTGATGGTCTATGTTTACCACTGTCACTGTTTAATAAGGAAGCTTCCTTCTGGTAGATAAAATTGTTGCCTTTCTTGGAACATCGCGCACTTTTAATTCTCTCCGGAAAGGCAGTTGTGTTGTAACCAATGAATCCTTCCAATACATTTTCACAACAAAAACCCACTCTCGAAGTGTGTACTGCATGTTTCGACCAACGAAAAACTGCGAACAAATCATTAATTTGCTCGTTAATGTCATGCGCCTCAAACTACACACTCACAGACTTCACAAAACGGTATCGACGAGGCTACGAACGAACTAATACGAGTATAGCAAGCACAGCATTATACCGTACGTAGAAACTCATACGCAGAAACAACAATCTATTTTCCAACAGCTGGCGGTCCTTCTGATTCTCCCCGAGCTACTGAGATCATTAAAACAACTTTCCCCATTCTACAAGCTCCCGGAGGGAAATTATGACCAACTGAAGTAGTTCAGGTTTATATGGATTGCCCTGTAATTTCTTAAAAATGCTGCACAAATATCTAGCAAGTGTCCGATAAGATTTCAAAGTGGGACAAAGACTGCCAACTTGATTGTAATATTTAGGAATGTAAAATTCAGCACGTCCCGCAACGAAATACACGCAGTATCCTATGATCACGGTATCAATGAGACACAACTGGAATCAGTAAACTCATAAACATATCTAGCTGTAATAATTTATAGGGATATAACCACAAAGACTCAGTCGTAGGTGAATAAGGTGGTAGATTTCGATTCATTGGTATGATACCCGAAAAGTGAAATGTCTACAAAGGCGACTGCTTACAAATACCTCGTGCGTCGCCTCTTAGAATATTGCTCAAGTGAGTGCGACCTGTTACAAGTAGGACCAACAGGGGATATATATTTTATTATTTATCGCATGATGATACAGAGCTTGGATCAAATACAGATTTTTAAGAGTATACAGTGTAAGAAATGACAAGCATAATTAAGGTAGAGAATCAAATGTCCAAAGTATTATAATAAATTATGTACACATTACACAAGTTCTTAGATTTCTAAGTCCAATCTGTTGATCCAGTTGAGCCCTTCAGGTGATACATGGTGGATGTCATTTATTGATCCCCCGAAGGCTCGTTTCGGGCATTCACCAGCAATGTGATTTATTGTTTACAGGGCAGCTCGACAGTCACAATCTAGAGATGTTGCCCAGCCCCATTTGTGCTTTACATATCCGCAGTTCCCTTGTCCTGTTCGGATGCAGTTGACGGTTCTCCACTGGCGTCTGGGGAGTGTGAAACCTGGAACTTGCATGGGAGGCTTTTCATCCAGATAACGTTTGAACACGGACGATTCTTCCCACTGACTTCCCACTGACTCCTGGGGATGCAGTGCTCAAACCCTGAGATGAACTGCGTAGGCACTATCGTAATCTGTCGCTGAATACTGTTGTCCAACTTGGATGAACAGTGCTCACTGTAGAAAGATAGATGTGCAACTCAACCAGACAATGCGACTTAATCACAGACTGTATACGTAGCACTCAAACTCCATGGTTACCAGTTTTAAGTAACATCCAACCTCCAGCTCTAAGAAGATCAGACGCTCTCCTGAAGATCTGTAGAAACATTCAGAAGAACCCCAACTACCCGAACATAGCGATATATTTATAGCAGGACAGAGGATACTGAACATATATTAATAAGGAGTGCAAGATTGGTCACAGATTTGTCTGTCTCAAGCGAGAGTGTCATGGAAATGCTGAAGAACCTTAACTGGCAGACGCCACCTATCCTGCGAAAGTTTACTCAAAGTTTTAGGAACCAGCATTGCGTGGGAATCTAGGAATCTATAGGGTTGGACAAAAATGTGGAAACGTTGCGCGAACTGCAAGCTTCAACATAAATATAGATGCTAGCGAAGCCTCCAGGAGGCACTGTTGAAACTGACCTGTGCAATGTCCACGATACGATACAAATGTCAGTCGTTGTATGAACAATGTTCGTTGCAGTTGTCAGAGCATGATGTTGGAGCAAAGTGAATTTGAGTGCGAGGAAATGGTTGATGCTCGTTTGATAGGTGCTTTCGTAACCAAGGTAGCCGAAGTTTTTGGTGTCTCAAGAGGCACCACCTCGAAGATTTATAACGCATTCCGGGAAAGCGAAAACACATAGTCCGCTAAGTCACAACGAGGAGGAAAGTGTGTTGAGTGATCATAATGAAGGGTCACTGAACAGGGTTGTGGCGAAGAATAGAGTACGGCAGATGCAAAAGTCACTGCAGAACTGAATGTCGCACTCGCGAACGCTGTCAGCACCAAAACAACACGCTAGACGTTCCAGAAGCCGGGGATTGCAGGGCAAACTGGAATACAACATGGACTGTGTAGCAATGGAGGATAGTCCTTTGGTCGGATGAGCCTTCCTTCACAATGTTACCAGTGTCTGTCCGAGTTTACGTCCCAGTAGTGAAACATGGTTTCGGCAGCCATTTCGTGGTACTTCATGAGTCCCATGGTTAATGTTCAAGGTCTCATTGTTGCTAAGGATTATGTGTCTATTTTCGCTGGTCAAGTCAATTCCACGGTACACTGTTTGTCTCCCAATGATTACGCTGCGTTCCTAGACGACATGGCCCTTGTCCGCACAGCTCACACGATCCAGGACTGGTTTCGTGAGCACAGGGATGAATTGTCGCATCTCCCCTGACCATAACAGTCAACGTATCTCAATATTATTGAGCTTCGTAGTCTACTTGGAGAGAACGGTGGGTGATCGCTATCCAACCTCCATCGTCGCTCTCTGAATTTGCTACTATTTTGCAAAAATTCTTGAAAACCATACAGGACCTGCATTCATCTATTCCGAGACGATTGGAAGCTGTTTTGAACTCCAACGGTTTTCCCACACTGTATTAAGCATGGTAATGTGATGTGATTTGATGTTTCCAAGTTTTTTTTTTTTTTCATATCCCTGTACTTCAGTCCCTTATGTGCAACTCCTGCAGGGACCCCGAAGACAATATTAGTAGTTACTGCGTGCACCGAGCCACATAAACCCTTATTCTTACCGTGCTACAAAGTGGCTCTAAGCACTATGGGATTTAACGTCTGAGGTCATCAGTCCCCTAGACTTAAAACTACTTAAACCTGACATAAGGACATCACACACATCCATGCCCGAGGCAGGATTCGAACCTGCGACCGCAGTAGGTGCGCAGTTCCGGACTGAAGCGCCTAGAACAGCTCGGCCGCAGCGGTCGGCACCGTGCTACATACGCTATTGGAACGGAAAGAAGCCCTAACATGTAGTGCAATTCTAAGTACGCTCTGCTAGGCACTTCACAGTGGTTTGCAGACTATGTAAGTAACTATACATTGTACTCCACAGCGACTCACCTGTACCTTATCACAAATGCATATCTGATGTGCCCTCTGTCCCATTCAACACTAGCGTTTTGTGAACTCAGGACCGAGCATTAGGGCACAATAGTTAAGACACATCCCTCAGAATCTAGATTCAATTTTCTTACCCTCTTGACTTCGTTTTGTCACAATTACTAAAACACCTAGAGGCCAGCGTTGGAATGGTTGCTCAAAGAAGGTCACCGCCGAATATCTGTCGCTGATGTCCGATCTAAACAGGATGTAAAACTTATCCCTTCCTCGCTTTTGAACACCTTGCTTAGGCAGTCGTCAACAGCATGCACAAACTTTAAAAAATGCATAACACTGTATTGTCTGTAATAATGCCATTTTATTTTGCTACCGGTTTCGGTTCTGAACCATCATCAACGGTAGCAAAATTATCACAATATGACATGTGATACATCTGTGACGATTTTCCTGCCGTTAATGATGTTTCAGAAGCTAAACCAGTAGCAAAATAAAACAACATTATTACATACAGCACAGTGTTACGCACTTTTAAAAATCTCTCTTTTGCAAGCTTAACAAATAAAGCTACATGTCACGAAGTTGGTGCCATCTCATAATGGCGTTGCTGACTCGAACATGTGCTGAGTGACTTTCACCTTCCACGCTCAGAGTTCCGCACAGACGGATGGATGATGCTTCATATTCTGAGACAAATCAGACAGTGAACATGTATTCTTATGGCTCAAGATCGTCACGGTTAGAAAGAAACATCACTGGTGTCTAGATACCACGTACTTCTCGCAACACTCCACGTAAGTCTAGCACGATAACATTCCAAACGGTGACAGCCACGGTTGGCTGGTAAGGACAGCGTACGCAGCGATTGTGCGGTCTAGATAATGACATGTCCGTACTTGCAACGGAACACCACGAGATTCCTTTACTCAGTATTGTCTCCGACTGCGGATTGTGCGTGCCCCCGGCACGGCATTAATTCCGACGGTGTCTGCCTCTGATAGCGCTACGGCACCGACAGTTACATTCCACAGTAGCTGTCTCGTAATGTAGTAGATGACCGAGTCATCTCGCTACTTTCCTCTCAGACGTAGGCCAAATTCCAAAAGGTAACACAAAGAAAACTGCACTGAGTTCATCTAATGAAATTATTGTAGTCTCTTGCCACTTATAAATTTTGCAGGATAATGTCATAGCATGACAACTTAAGATATTTAAGATTTTTTTTTTTTTTTTTTTCATGGAATACGTGTCGGTATATTGCCGTTTGCTCCTAGGCGAGACTGCATGCAACAATGAGCTGTGGACTCTCTTCGCTGATCGTAATCAGGTAGTTATGTTAACACCGAGTGTGTAGAGCGCTATTGAAGTAAAAGGCAGAAAATATTGTGACATGAACTTCGGTTAACAGCGGTCGGAGGTGTAACTCTGGCCCTTATGCAAGCAGTTATTCGGCTTGACATTGAATGACAGAGCTGTTGAATACCCTCCTCAGGAATATCGTGCCAAATTCGGTGCAACAGATGCGGCTTTCCTCTCCTGTGCCAAACTCAGCGTCTCAGAGTAGCACTTGAAACCTACGTCCTCAATTACTTGCCAGATGTATTCCAATCTCTCTCTTCCCCTACAGTTTTTGTCCTCTATGGCTCCCTCTAGTACGATGGAAGTCATTCCCTGATGTCCCAACACATGTCCTTTCATCCTGTCCCTTCTTCTTGTCAGTGTTTTCCACATATTTCTCTCCTCTCCGATTCTGCGCAGAATCTCCTCACTCCGTACTTTACCAGTTCACCTAATTTTCAACATTCGTCTGTAGCACCACGTCTCAAATGCTTCAATTCTTTCTGTTCCGGTTTTCCCACAGTCCATGTTTCACTACCATAGAATGCTATTACCCAAACCTACACTCTCAGAAATTTCTTTCTCAAATTAAGGCCTGTGTTTGATACTAGCAGGCTTCTCCTGCCCAGAAATGCCATTTTTGCCAGCGTTAGTCTGCTTTTGATGTCCTTCTTGCACCGTCCGTAATTTGTTACTTTTCTCCCTAGGTAGTAGAATTCCTTAACTTCGTCTACTTCGAAACCATCACTCCTTATGTTAAGTTTCTCGCTGTTCTCATTTCCGCTGCTTCTGATTACTTTCGGGCATAGGTGTGTGTCGTCCTTATCGTCAGTTAGTTTAAGTTAGATTAAGTAGTGTGTAAGCTGTCTTACATGCATTTTAATCCGACCACTTAGTTCTTGGTCGTGCACTGTTATTATCCCTCTTGGCTCTTGTACGTATTGTATATTACCCGCGTCTCCTTATAACTTACCCCTATTTTTCTCAGAATTTCGAACATCTTGCACCATTTTGGTGCGTTAGATTGTCAAAATTCCGAGATGGTTGGAGGGCCCTGTCCAAAACGCTCCAAACGTTCTATTTGGTGAATGATCCGGAGACCTTGGTGGCCAAGATAGGGTTTGGCGAGCCCGAAGACAGGCAGTAGAAACTCTCAACGTGTACAGACGGGCATTATCTTTCTGAAATGTAAGCCCATGATGGCTTGCCATGAAGGGCAGCAAAACGGGGTGAAGAATATCGTCGAGGTACAGGTGTGCTGTAAGGGTGGCGCGAATGACAGTAAAAGGGGTCATGGTAAGCCATCCTAGGCTTATATTTCAGCAAAATAATGCCCGCCCGTACATGGCTAGAGTCTTTACTGCTTGTCTTCCTGCTTGCCCAACTCTAATGTGGCCAGCAAGATCGCTGGATCACTCTCTAATTGAGAATGTTTAGAGCATTAGAACAGGGCCCTCCAGCCAACTCGTCATTTTCACGTTGTAACGCGCCATTGGACGAAATTTGGCACGATTTCCCTCAAGAGGACGTCCAAAAACATTACCAATCAATGCCAAGCCGAATAACTGCTTGCATAAGGGTCATAGGTGGACCAACGTGTAACTGACGTGCTCAGTTTGTGAAGCTCTTTCTCCTTAATAAATCATCCAGTTTTTCTGAAATTTTAATCATTTAATTATCTGTGCATGTACATCACATCTTCCGATATCCGTCCCATTCGGAGAACTCCTTCGTGTGGTGCGACAATGTAACAGTAGACAATTAAATGACGGCGTTTGCTGTGAACGTAGTGATGCGGTCTCAACTTGTCAAAGTTAGATTTACGTTGCTATTTGAATTGTTATTGTTGCAGTCTTCAATCTGAAGACGGATCTGCTCCAGCTCTTCATAACAGGTTACGCTCTGCATGCCCTTCATTTCTGCATAGCTACTGCAGCTTACATACTTTGTAACCTGCTTATTGTAAAGCTTTGGCTCCGCCTATAATACTATCTTCTCCCCTTCCGCTCCATAGCTACCTCCAGTATCAAACTGATTATTTTTTTTATTCCTCAGAATGAAAGCTAACAATAGACCCATTCTTTTACTAACATTCTGTCATGAGTTTCTTTTCTCCCACATTCTGTTAAGTACCTTTTCATTGCTTATTCAACTTACCCACTTACTCTTCAGCATTCTTTTAATGCACCACATTTAGGCAGACATGTTTTTAAACTTATGTTGGTGTAATATTCTCCCGTTGTATAACGGTGGCTTTTTTTCCTAGAAATGAAAAAGTCCCGTGTTCGGCGCCCGAACACTTCCTGCATAAGAAGTCACCATCGTTCTGCCAACGTTCTTTTACAAAGAGGACGGGCAGAGTTACAGGGCAACCACTTCCCCGTGGGATGGGAAACGGCCCTAAAAGGCGGAAGGATCAGCAGTGATCAACTGATTTCTGGTCGGATGAATATAAGAAAATATCAACAGCAGTAGAAAATATTATAACGAGAGTAGGACTCGTTATGAAGAGGAGGGTAGGGCAGAGAGTGAGTTACACTCAACAGTACAGTAATAGTGTTCTTCTCATCAGAATCTGACACAAAACTAAAGCCAACAATAGTAGTTCAGGTATACATGTCGACGTCACAAGCAGAAGTTGAGATATAGAAAGTATATGAGGACATTAAACGAGTAATTCAGTGTGGAAAAGTAGATGATGATCTAACATCCATGGGAGCTGGAATGCAATAGCAGGGGAGAGAATAGAAGAAAGAGTTATGAGACACTATGGGCTTGGTAGTATGACTGAGAGATAAGAGGGACAAATTGAGTTTTGTAATAATTTTCAGCTATTAATACCAAATAAACTGTTCAAAAATCACACGAGGAGAAGGTATACCTGGAAACTGCCCGGGACATAGGAAAATTCCAGCTCGGTTACGTCGTGGTCAGGCAGAGATTCCAAAATAAGACATTGGATTATAAAGCGTGTTCAAGAGCAGATACAGACGGGGACCACACTTTAGAAATGATGAATAGTAGATAAGGTTAAGGGAATCGTCTCAAAAAATGGGATAATGAAGTACTGAAGAATGGTTACATGCATTTGAAGTCGTCTAAGGCCGCAGATACAGCGAGATTGGACACGTCAGTAGCCATCTCAGTTGAAGAGGAATGGACGTCTCTAAAAAGGGCATTCACAGAAGCTGGACAGAGAAACGTAAATACAAGGAAGATTACAGCAAAGAAATCTTGGGTAGCAGAAGACATACTTCAATTGATCCATGAAAGAATAATGTACAAAAATTTTCAGGAAAAGGCAGAAGTACAACAGCATAAATCATTTAGAAATGAATTAACTAGGAAGTGCAGGAAATCCAAAGCGAAGTGGCTTTAGTAAAAATGTAGAAAAATCTAAATGGTCGTCGGAAGGATTGATTCTCCATATAGAAGGGTCAGAACAACCTTCTGTGAAGAGCACTTGACGGCCTCTACGATGGGGAGGGACTGTCAGCGTGATAGATGATGAAGTAGGAGTCGATGTGGTAGACATAGTGGATCCAGACTGGAGTCTTTAGATTTTTTTGAACATATGATCCACACAACCCCGAATATAGTAAAGGCAAATAAGTGCGAGAACTCTCGCACAGTCAGCTTAACAGCTCATACCTGCACAACCACGTTGTTAGCAAAATAGTGTACAGCAGAATGAAAAAGAAAATTGAGCATCTGTTACGTGATGTTTGGCTGCCCGAAAGATAAAGTGGTTCAAATGGCTCTGAGCACTATGGGACTTAACATCTGAGGTCATCAGTCCCCTAGAACTTAGAACTACTTAAACCTAACTAACCTAAGGACATCACACACATCCATGCCCGAGGAAGGATTCGAACCTGCGACCGTAGCGGTCGCGCGGTTCCAGACTGAAGTGTCTAGGACCGCTCGGCCACAACGGCCGGCCCGAAAGGTAAAGGCAGTTTCAACATTGTGCTTGATAGTGGAAGCAAGGAAAACAAAGGCAACTTCATACGATTTGTCGAGTTAGAAAAAGCGTTCGACTCCTTAAGATGGTGCTAGATGTTGGAAATTCTCAGAAAAGCAGGTGTAAGCTATAGAAAAAGACAGAATATGCGCAAGAACCAGGAAATAAAAATAAGAATGGAAGACCAGGAACGAAGTTCTCGGATTAAAAAGGGTGTAGATAGAGATGCAGTTTTTCGCACCTGCAGTTCAATCTGTACAACGAAGAAGCAATAACGGAAATAAAAGAAAGGTTCATAAGTGGAATAAAATTTCAAGGTGAAACGATATCAGTGGTAAAAATCGCTGATGGCACAGGTATCCTCAGTGAAAGTGGAGAACGGTCACAGGACCTGTTGAATGGAATCAGCAGTCTAATGTGTACAGAATACAGTTTGAGAATGAACCGAGGAAAGACGAAAGTAATTATAAGTAACAAAAATAAGGTTAGCGATAAGTATAACATCAAAATTGGGGACCACGAAGTAGACGACGTGAAGGAATTCTGCTACATTGGAAGCAAAATTGCTCAGACGAAGGAAGGAGGAAATAATAAGTAGACTAGAAGAGGCAAAAAGGACAAGCCAAAAGTAGTCTATTAGTATCGCTAACCTTATTTTTGTTACTTATAATTACTTTCGTCTTTCCTCGGTTCTTTCTCAAACTGTATTCTGTACACATTAGACTGCTGATTCCATTCAACAGGTCCTGTGACCGTTCTCCACTTTCACTGAGGATACCTGTGCCATCAGCGAGGGCTATTCGAAATGTAAGGTCCAATAGGTCGTGAAATGAAAACAACGGTGAAAATCAAAAATGTTTTATTTGCAACAGTTAGCTACACCTTTAGGAACTTCTCTACATAGTCATCCCTCCGACTCAGACATTGTACCAACTTTCCAATACCCTCGTCGTAGAAGGCAGCCGCCTATGCTTTCTGCCAATTCTCTACGCTGATCTGTAGCCTCTTGTCTGTGCCAAAATGCTGTCTTCGTAGCCAGCGATTCATGTGAGCAGAGATGAAAATCAGAGGGAGCCAAGTCCGGGCTCTATGGAGGGTGATCAAACACTTTCCAAGGAAAACGCTGCAAGAGCGTCCTCGTTGCCCCTGCAGTGCTCAGCCGAGAATTTCCAGGAAGAAAGAAATGCTTGACAGCCAAGTTGTGTGGGCTGCAGGACATCAAGCGAAATCTCTCACAAGCACTCATACTTGGCGGGAGAGACTATTTTCTAGGCATCTTTACTTGCTCACTGTGGGCGACGTGACGCGATTAAAAAAAATTAAAAAAGAAAAATTGGTTCAAATGACTCTGAGCACTATGGGACTTAACATCTATGGTCATCAGTCCCCTAGAACTTGGAAGTACTTAAACCTAACTAACCAAAGGACAGCACACAACACCCAGTCATCACGAGGCAGAGAAAATCCCTGACCCCGCCGGGAATCGAACCCGGGAACCCGTGTGTGGGAAGCGAGAACGCTACCGCACGACCACGAGATGCGGTCGTGACGCGATTGAGGCGCGTTCTAGAGACACTGTCCAATACATCTATGTAAAGCTTCATCGTATTTTCACTATGGTTTCAATTTCGCGATAGATTGGGCCTTACTTTCAGAAAATCCCTCGTAATTTCAGAGCGTTGTAGGAGGCAATTCAACCGTTTGAGATGTGGTTCAGTAGGACAGCTTGATAGCACATGTATTAGGATATTTGGAAATAATTAAATTCAGACTATTAGCTGCTTACAGGGGTTGATAAATATCAAAGGGGACAGTTGAAACTGTGTGCCCCGACAGGGACTCGAACCCGGGAACTCTTTCTTAGACAGCAGACGCTCTATCCGATTGAGCCATTTTTTTATCTCATTTTGTTCGCTTTCGTTCGTTTCATCTGCTCGGGGCTGACGTCGTAAAACACCCGATTAAGTTCGTCGTTGATCGATTAACTTAGTTATTTTTTTTTTATTACAGACGGCAGCTAACCCTCTGACCGAACACGCTGAGCTACCGTGCCGGCAGAGCCATCGAGAGCACAGAGGATAGTGCGACTGCAGGAACTTATCTCTGGCACGCTCCCCGTGAGACCCACACTTCCAACTTACTGTCTACTCACTAGACTTGTAGTGCCCCTGCCCACTATACTCAGTACTCGCGGCAGTCAATGTACCGACTCCCATAAGAGTTTGAGCAAATGAGTGCATCCACACTGAAGAAGATCATTGGCTGGTAAGCCTTATCTATATGAAGATGGTATCTGTTCTTTCGGACATAAGGCTTACTAGCAAATTATATTCTTCAGTGCATGTCCGAAAGAACAGATACCATCTTCATACAGATAAGGCTTATCTGCCAATGATCTTCTTCAGTGCAGATGCACGCACTTTGCTCAAACTCTTACGGGAATCGGTAGACTGACTGTTGACTGCCGCGAGTAATGGGTGTAGTGGGGGCACTACAAGTGTAGTGAGTAGACAGTAAGTTGGAAGTGTGCGTCTCACGGGGAGCGTGCCAGAGATAAGTTCCTGCAGTCGCACTACCCTCTGTGACCTCGATGGCTGCACATGCCAAGTAAGCAGTAGATCCCAGGTTCGAGTCCCGGTCGGGGCACACATTTTCAAATGTCTCCGTTGATATTTATCAACGCCTGTAGGCAGCTTACGGTCTGGATTTCATTGAAATTTCATTCTTCGAGAGCTACAAGATCACCAATGGTATCTGTTCTTTCGGACATGTCTTCATCTCGAAATAATTTCCTTGGTCATTGGGAGCTGTAGAGAGTAAAAACTGTAGGAGAAGATGGAGATTGGATTACATCCTATAAATAATTGAGGCCATTGGGCGTAAGTGATACTCTGAGATGAAGAGGTTTGCACAGGATAGGAATTTTGGCGGCCTGCAACGAACCAGTCAGATGAATGATGACTCAAAAAAATTCGTCGCTGTCAGTACATCTCTTTCTCTGAATTGGAATATTTACTTACTCAATGAAGTTTGTGGATGTATCACCCGTCTCATAGACCTTGCACAGCAGGCGGAATAATTTTCCCGTGGTATGTTCTCTCAAGGATTTCAGTAATTCTGAGGTAATGTCTCCTACTGTGGTTGCCTTGTTTGGAATCTGTCAGCGCTCTGTTAAATTCTTCTCGCAGTATTATATCACCCATCTCATCATCGAGTAAAACTGAAGTGATATCAGGTGTTCCCCAGGGAAGCGTCCTGGGACCTCTACTGTTCCTGATCTATATAAATGACCTGGGTGACAATCTGAGCAGTTCTCTTAGACTGTTCGCAGATGATGCTGTAATTTACCGTCTAGTAAGGTCATCCGAAGACCAGTATCAGCTGCAAAGCGATTTAGAAAAGATTGCTGTATGGTGTATCAGGTGGCAGTTGACGCTAAATAACGAAAAGTGTGAGATGATCCACATGAGTTCCAAAAGAAATCCGTTGGAATTCCATTACTCGATAAATGGTACAATTCTCAAGGCTGTCAATTCAACTAAGTACCTGGGTGTTAAAATTACGAACAACTTCAGTTGGAAGGACCACATAGATAATATTGTCGGGAAGGCGAGCCAAAGGTTGCGTTTCATTGGCAGGACACTTAGAAGATGCAACAAGTCCACTAAAGAGACAGCTTACACTACACTCGTTCGTCCTCTGTTAGAATATTGCTGCGCGGTGTGGGATCCTTACCAGGTGGGATTGACGGAGGACATCGAGAGGGTGCAAAGAAGGGCAGCTCGTTTTGTATTTTCGCGTTATAGGGGAGAGAGTGTGGCAGATATGATACACGAGTTAGGATGGAAGTCATTACAGCATAGACGTTTTTCGTCGCGGCGAGACCTTTTTACGAAATTTCAGTCACCAACTTTCTCTTCCGAATGCGAAAATATTTTGTTGAGCCCAACCTACATAGGTAGGAATGATCATCAAAATAAAATAAGAGAAATCAGAGCTCGAACAGAAAGGTTTAGGTGTTCGTTTTTCCCGCTCGCTGTTCGGGAGTGGAATAGTAGAGAGATAGTATGATTGTGGTTCGATGAACCCTCTGCCAAGCACTTAAATGTGAATTGCAGAGTAGTCATGTAGATGTAGATGTAGATGTAGATCTTCAGCGTCTTCACTTTCCGACGATAACGTTCGTGTCGTATTAATTCTTGCAGTTCTGCGCAGAGCCAAAATTCTTCTTGCTGGAAGACGGAAATGACCGTCTTTTCTGTGTTGTGCTGTGATCTCACAGGGAAATTTTCCGAGTTCCTGGAACTGCAATAACACTGGTAACTTCCATATAAACATGTCACTAAAATATTCTCAGTATAAGGGAATAATTATAAAAGCATAAAAAATCTGTCACATGTGTTAATCGCTGTCGCAAAGAAACTATTAAAGCTACACAAAAACAGTAAAACAACTGCACTGCTTCATAAAACAAATGTAAACTGGAATAGTATCTTCTTTACTCAAGGCATCAGATTAGAGAGAAAATAATGTATTTCAGAAGTGTCGACTGCCATGTTCTTGTCAAAGACACCGCATCTACATTCAAATCTATACTCTGAGAACCACAGTGATGTGCATGCCAGAGGGTGACTCCCATTTTACCAGTTTTTAGGCTACTTACCCATTCCACTCGCGTAAGGAGCGCTAGAAGATTGTTTCCTCATACTCAATTTGTTTGTATGGTGCCCTGCACTGATAGCTTATGTTTTGTTGTGAATGATCCTTCTTCTTTCTCGTTCCAAGGGCACTGCACACACCTATTAAATGTATTTTGCGTATTTTCGGTTTTGCAGTCACCTTTTCACTTCGCAAAACACGGTGTACACGATGTTGTGCTTCATGTCCATAAGTGTGCTCAATAAATGTAGAATGATAGCTCTTACCTTCTAATGCTCTTCTGCATTCTTTCTACGTATTATTAAAGTTTCTGTTTTTCTGTCCTATATAAACTGATTTGCAGTCTTGGCGTGTCAGCTGGGGAATACCAGATTTGTTATGTTTGTCTGAGCTGGTATTGGTTGCTCTTCGTTTTCTCTGAACTTGGATGTCTGTCTTGTAGGCTATATTTTGTCCTTGTTTTTTGAATGTGTTGCCTATACTAAGAGCTGTTTGTTGTTGTAAGTGAGAGTGAACCATTTGCTTATTGTTGTGGGTGTTTCTTGTCCATGTGTGCTTGTGTGTGTTCTGTATGTTATTGCTATGTGTGTTTATATTCTGTGTGTCTGTGTTAGTAAGTTGGTGACAGGCTGTGTGTTTTTGTGTGCTGAGTACACCCTTTATTTTTGTATTAATTTTGGGATTCAGTTTCTCTATAATGTTTGTATCATACCCACTCCCTATAGCTATTTATCTGATTATCTGTATTTCATTTTTGTAGCTGTCTTCATTGAGTGTATTTTTGTTCAGTCTGCATAGCGTATGTTGAAACTGGCTAGTTTGTGCAAAATCGGATGATTAGAATATGCGGGTACGGTTGAACTGGTGGTGGTAACTACCTAAACATGGGGAACTGTCTCTGTGTATTGTGAGGTCTAGGTTATTTAACATTTTGTCATTTTCTGTTTCTATGGTGAATTTTATTTTGGGGTGAACTGTGTTGACATCATTGTGTAGTTGCTGGATGCGACTGGGTGTTTCATATAGATGATATATAATGTCATCGACACAGCGATGTAAGTAACAGATCTACATTAAATTCTGTATGGTTGCAGACGACAGATTGTGAAACAAAAAAAAACTGCATTAAATTACATAAAATCCAGGAAATATACAGCATGTGGTAACAAGGAATGTACAAAAAAAATTGTCTGTTTTTCAAATATGTAAATACTGTCCTTAAAACTCAAATTTTTATGTGTACCAGTAGCAAAAAGCACTTTCCCTGTTTTATAGAAAATAGCAAAAAACCCACTGATGATGCCGAAACTTCAGCGAAACATGTCTGAGGAACAAAAATAAAAATAAAAAACTGTTTTTCTCAAGACAGACACTCTCCAAAAACAAATCTGTTTGTAAGCAAGTAAGGTCAGAAGAGCTTCAAACTCAAGATTTATGTTACAAGTTGTCAAGCCTACCGGACAGAAGACCAGGTTCAAGTTCTTATGCTTAAGGCAGAATATACATGAAATTATGATTATATGTAGCCCCAAACCAAATATTAAGCGCGTAATATTTTCTGTTTCTGGTATATAAATGCCATTACATATTACTGGTAACTAGTTAAGGCCAGATATAGTGCGATTGTGCAACCAGTTCCCACGAGCAGCAAACATTTATGGCGTTGACAACTGACCGCTATATTGAATGCGAGTACATATTAAACAGAAAGGACACTGTGATATAATGGAAAACTATTTTATGCCCACGGGCTAGATAATCACGTAATGTTGGCAAACAACTTCTCATTTAAAACTGAAGGACATCATCTCCAAAAACATAAACAATTTATGTAATGGGAAGCTATCACGATAAATCTCAGTGAACATTTTCCTTGAAGAACACCGAGACACAATTAATATCTCTTATCGGCTAACCAAGTGCATCGCTTCCGATTCCAGTTGCAGGTCACCTACCTAACGGCTTACAGCGCCAACAAGCATTGGATTTTTCATGAATAATTATTGACCGAATTTAAAATTTTAAAATTCTGTCATAACTTACTCATTAAGAGGTATAATCTAACGTTAAAGGTTTAACACACAACTCCAGTATTACAGTTTGAAGCTGTGTATGTATCTTGAGACAGTGTTAACTCACGACACGCAAATTACGCAGACTATATTCATTTGACAATGAGGCCACTTAGCGACTTCCAGCAGGCGCTCCACATTATTTTCCTCTCTGATATCCTTAAGAAATAATGAAAGGTAATAAGCTTATCTTTGTAACATTTTTGCTTTTCATGCAGTGAAACTTGTCAATCAGGTATGTTTAAAATTCATTACTTTTTTTGCTATTAACTCTGTTAACAATGCATTTTGCACACAGTGTCGACATATGCTACTGAACTTATAAACAGAATTATATCATTGTACGGCGCATATTCCATGAGATATGACGTCATAAAAATTGAGCTGGACGAAAGATTAGCTTTTGTTTATAACTGAACGTAAATTAGCTATTTTCATCCACTACTTGATAATAATGAGAGTACTTTGTGATCTCCAACGAACTTTAAGCATTGATTCAAACCTTCGCCAAATTGTTTCTCTCTTAAGCGCATCACGTAAAATATTTAACACCTTAACTCATTTGTAAACTAATTAGACATTAGAAGCTCTTTTATACTCGGGAGTCCAATCCGTCAAAAAATCTTGGGTGCGGGAGGTTCACTGGTAAAATACCATTCTGCGCCTTTTGGACCGCATAGTCACTGGAATGGAATTCCCGAAATCGAATATATAACAAGAAAGTTATAAAACGTTCCTGCAGCCAGACGTTATTTATTTATAATTGCAAATCATTTACGGCTGTATGCTAGCCATCCTGTACGATCGATAGTCAAGACATTCCTTAAACTCCTCTGTGTCCGCTTTAATTAGCATCAGCTATATCTACGTGACTAAACTGCAGTTCACACTCAAGTGCCTGACACAAGGTTCTTCAAAATACCTTCAGACTATTTCTCTAGCTTTCCACTGTCTAACAGCGCATGGGAGAAGTGAACAGTTAAATCTTTCTGTTCGAGCTCTGATTTCTCTTTTTTTTTTATCTTATCTCGTCTACGCGGTCCCCGCGGGAACATACTGTACTTGTAGTACATCCCTAGTCCCTGCAATTAGATCAAATGAAACTATATGGTTGCAGAGATTTTTTCAAGTCTCAAATATCTGTGATGTATACAGGGTGGTCCATTGGTAGTGACCGGGCCAAATATCTCACGAAATAAGCATCAAACGAAAAAACTACAAAGAACGAAACTCGTCTAGCTTCAAGGGAGAAACCAGATGGCGCATGGTTGGCCAGCTAGATGGCGCTGCCATAGGTCAAACGGATATCAACTGCGTTTTTTAAAATAGGAACCCCCATTTTTATTGCATATTCGTGTAGTACGTAAAGAAATATGAATATTTTAGTTGGACCACTTTTTTCGCTTTGTAACAGATGGCGCTGTAACAGTCACAAACATATGGCTCACAATTTTAGACGAACAGTTGGTAACAGGAAGGTTTTTTAAATTAAAATACAGAAGTTAGGTACGTTTGAACATTTTATTTCGGTTGTTCCAATGTGATACATGAACCTTGTTGAACTTATCATTTCTGAGAACGCATGCTGTTGATTGCGTGATTACCTGTAAATACCACATCAATGCAATAAATGCTCAAAATTATGAACGTCAACATCAATGCATTTGGCAATACGTGTAACGACATTCCTCTCAACTGGGAGTAGTTAGCGTTCCGTTATGTTCGCACATGCATTGACAATATGCTGACGCATGTTGTCAGGCGTTGTCGGTGGATCACGACAGCAAATATACTTCAACTTTCCCCACAGACAGAAATCCGGGGACGTTACATCCGGTGAACATGCGGGCGATAGTATGGTGCTTCGACGACCAATCCAAATGTCATGAAATATGCTATTCTATGCCGCTTCAACCGCACGCGAGTTATGTGCCGGACATCCATCATGTTGGAAGTACATCGCCATTGTGCCATGCAATTTAACATCTTGTACTAACATCGGTAGAACATTATGTAGGGAATCAGCATACATTGGACCATTTAGATTGCCATCGATGAAATGGAGGCCAATTATCCTTCCTCCCATAATGCTGCACCATACATTAACCCGCCAAGGTCGCTGATGTTCCACTTGTCGTAGATCTTTCGTTGCCCAATAGTGCATATTGTGCCGGTTTACGTTACCGCTATTGGTGAATGACACTTCGCCGCTAAATAGAACGCGTGCAAAAAATCTGTCATCGTCCCTCAATTTCTCTTGTGCCCAGTGGCAGAAGTGTACACGACGTTCAAAGTCGTCGCCATGCAATTCCTGGTGCATAGAAATATGGTACGGGTGCAATCGATGTTGTGTAGCATTCTCAACACCGACGTTTTTGAGATTCCCGATTCTCGAGCAATTTGTCAGCTACTGATGTGCGGATTAGCCGCGACAGCAGCTAAAACACCTACTTGGGCATCATCATTTGTTGCAGTTCGTGGTTGACGTTACACATGTGGCTGAACACTTTCTGTTTTCTTCAGTAACGTAACTATCCGGCGAACGGTCCGGACACTTGGATGATGTCCAGGATACCGAGCAGAATACATAGCACACACCCGTTGGGAATTTTGATCACAATAGCCATACATCAACACGACATCGACCTTTTCCACAATTGGTAAACGGTCCATTTTAACACGGGTAATGTATCACGAAGCAAATACCGTCCGCACTGGTGGAATGTTACGCGATAGCACGTACTTATTCGTTTGTGTCTATTACAGCGCCATCTATCACAAAGCGAAAAAAGTGGTCCAACTAAAACATTCATATTTCTTTACGCACTATGCGAATATGTAATAAAAAATGGGGGTTCCTATTTAAAAAAAAAACGCCGTTGATATCCGTTTGACTAATGGCAGCGCCATCTAGTGGGCCAACCATAGCGCCATCTGGTTTCCCCCTTCAAGCTACACGAGTTTTGTTCTTTGTTGTTTTTTCGTTTGACGCTTATTTCGTGAGATATTTGGCCCGGTCACTATCAATGGACCACCCTGTATACATCTTCAATTAAAGCTGGCTCTTCCGACTTTGTACGTAGGCTCTCACGGGTACGTGGGGGTCTCTCTTTAATCGTCTGCCAGTGAAACTTTGCCGGAATACTCTCCCATTGGTTAAACAACCTGTGTTCATTCGTGCTGCCCTTCTTTGTGTGGGTTTTATATCCCCATTAGTTTGAATGTATGCTGTTCCCATACACTTGAGCGGTATTCTAGGATGGGTCGAAGGAGTGCCTTGCAAACAATCTTCTTCGCAAAGTATTCTCACTATCGTAGTATCCTGCCAAAGAAGCAAAAGTCTTCCACTTGTTTAATTTACGACTTTTCGTTACACTTCGATTCTTCCTGATCGTGAAGCGAATATTGGTGACATTTATTAAAAGAAGTATGTAAAGACATGCATTCACATTATATCTATAAAGCAAGACTGCAGCAATAGGCGTACGAAGAACGAAACCGGCACGTTGAGAGGCTACACCGCAGAGTCGTGGATGGCTGCCTGCTCCAGGGCACCAGCCACAGAGCCTCACTAGATGACGGCAGCGCTACATAAGGAACCTCCTGTTCTGCCACTCAGAGCAGTGTGTAATCGCGGTGGGGCCTGTGCTTCAAGGAAGTATTGGCTCTGATACGCCGACCCCAGTGGGAATTCGTCGTCACTACCGAGAACGCCAAGAAAGAAGCTGCGTATGTGAGCAACGGAACTCGCGTGTCCCCAGAAGAATCAGATTTCAAGAATTGAAGAGAAGACGTTGCTTTACATACTTGCTCTACTCAGTAAGCTAAATGTGTCTTTTTGTAACGTTCAGTTATAAAATTTATGAGACAGTAGTTTTGGTGTTTACCCATCATTTCGGCTAAGCAGTAAAATCCAACGTCGCAACCTGTTTCGATGAGCAGTGAAAAGTCCACGCCCAGCTACGAGCAACTGTTATTGAAGGGGAAACAATTATTGAGTCTATTAAAGACTCACCGACATTCAATGTTTAGAGCTCCGTACCTCACTCAGTAAAAACGGAACCGTTTTAGGATCGCTTTGTTGTCCGCC
Source organism: Schistocerca gregaria (assembly GCF_023897955.1). Lineage (NCBI taxonomy): Eukaryota > Metazoa > Arthropoda > Insecta > Orthoptera > Acrididae > Schistocerca > Schistocerca gregaria. The sequence continues at coordinate 972,632,259 of NC_064920.1, read as the reverse complement.
TGTCTGTCTGTCTGTCAGTCTGCTTGTCAGACTGTTCAGAAGCCTTTCTCTCATGACCGGATAGTCGTATCAAGTTGAAATTCTTGTCACATACTGAGGTCTATTGTCCCTTTGCGGTGTAAAATACTTCAGCTTCAAAATCAGTGTAATCGAAAGATACACTACTGGCCATTTAAATTGCTACACCACGAAGACGACGTGCTACAGACGCGAAATTTAACCGACAGGAAGAAGATGCGGTGATACGCAAATGATTAGCTTCTCAGAGCATTCACACAACGTTGGCGCCGGTGGCGACACCTACAAAGTGCTGACATGAGGAAGGTTTCCAACCGATTTCTCACACACAAATAGCAGATGACCGGCGTTGCCTGGTGAAACGTTGTTGTGATTCATCGTGTAAGGAGAAGAAATGCGTACCACCACGTTTCCGAATTTAATAAAAGTCGAATTGTAGCCCATCGCGATTGCGGTTTATCGTATCGCGACACTGGTGCTCTCGTTGGTCGAGATCCAATGACTGTTAGCACAATATGGAATCGGTCGGTTCGGGAGGGTAATACGGAACGCCGTGCTGGATCCCAACGGTCTCGTATCACAAGCAATCGTCATGACAGGTATCTTATACACATGGCTGTAACGGATAGTGCAGCCACGTCTCGATCCCTGAGTCAACAGATGGGGACGTTTACAAGACAACAACCATCTGTACGAACAGTTCGAAGACGTTTGCAGCAGCATGGACTATCAGCTCGGAGATCATGGTTGCAGTTACCCTTGACGGTGCATCACAGACAGTAGCGCCTGCGATTGTGTACTCAACTACGAACCTGGTTGCACGAATGGCAAAACGTCATTTTTTCGGATGAATCCAGGTTCTGTTTACAGCATCAAGGTGGTTGCACCCGTGTTTGGCGACATCGCGGTGAACGCACATTGGAAGCGTGTATTCGTCATCGCCATACCGGCGGATCACCCGGCCTGATGGTATGGCTCTCAGTCACCTCTTGTTCGCATTGACGGCACTTTTAACAGTGGACGTTACATTTCAGATGTCTTACGACCCATGGCTCTACCCTTCATTCAGTCCCTGCGAAACCCTACATTTCAGCAGGATAATGCACGACCGCATGTTGCAGGTCCTGTACGGGCCTTTCTGCATGCAGAAAATGTTCGACTGCTGCCCTGGCCAGCACATTCTCCAGATATTTCACCAATTGCAAACGTCTGGTCAATGGTGGCCGAGCAACTGGCTCGTCACAATACACCAGTCACTACTCTTGATGAACTGTGGTCTCGTGTTGAAGCTGCAGGTGGTTGTTCTCGGTACTGATTTCTCAGGATCTATGCACCTAAATTGCGTGAAAATGTAATCACATGTCAGTTCTAGTGTACTATCATGTATGTCACATTTATATTATTCATCAAAGACCGTAGTATACTTCCCGCTGATGTAGAGTCATTAAATTTGGCAAAAAGTAAGGTTCCACAGTACAAGCAAAGAAAAAAATCCTAAAATTGTAAATTTAGAAAGTAGTAGAGCACTTGCCCGCGAAAGGCAAAGGTCCCGAGTTCGAGTCTCGGTCTGGCACACAGTTTTAATCTGCCAGGAAGTTTCATATCAGCGCACACTCCGCTGCAGAGTGAAAATCTCATTCTGTAAATTATTAGAAGAACTTTTTTGTCATTTCCTATATGACACTCGGTCTGTTCGTCTCTTTTATCTCAGGGGCGGGTACACCAATCAAGTTGAACTTTATGTCACATTGTAAGGTCTATAGGTGTTTGGCGGTGTAATAAATGTTAACTTCTAAGTCAATACAACCGAAAGCTACGGCCATTGTGGTCTCATATTATGACACTCGCAGACTCAATCATCAAAACCCTTAGGGTACTTCCAGTCAACCTAGAATCATGAAATTTGGCAAGAAGCAAGGTATCACAGTACAACTAAAAGAAAAAGTCCGAAAATCGTTAATTTGTAATTATATTACACGAAAAAGAAAAGTTTACCATTTGTTATCAGACTCTCTGTCTGTCCGTCCGACTGTTAAGACCCCTCTTCTCAGGAATAGGTAGACGTACTAAGTTGGAGTAGGCACCTAGCAGTATAATAAACGTTAGCTTCTAAGTCAATGCAGTCAAAAGGTACGGCGATTTACGTCACGTATCAGCTGCCGACAATTCTTCCGGGTTGTATGGCCGTGGTCCATGGAACTCTTCTACACTCCTGGAAATTGAAATAAGAACACCGTGAATTCATTGTCCCAGGAAGGGGAAACTTTATTGACACATTCCTGGGGTCAGATACATCACATGAACACACTGACAGAACCACAGGCACATAGACACAGGCAACAGAGCATGCACAATGTCGGCACTAGTACAGTGTATATCCACCTTTCGCAGCAATGCAGGCTGCTATTCTCCCATGGAGACGATCGTAGAGATGCTGGATGTAGTCCTGTGGAACGGCTCGCCATGCCATTTCCACCTGGCGCCTCAGTTGGACCAGCGTTCGTGCTGGACGTGCAGACCGCGTGAGACGACGCTTCATCGAGTCCCAAACATGCTCAATGGGGGACAGATGCGCAGATCTTGCTGGCCAGGGTAGTTGACTTACACCTTCTACAGCACGTTGGGTGGCACGGGATACATGCGGACGTGCATTGTCCTGTTGGAACAGCAAGTTCCCTTGCCGGTCTAGGAATGGTAGAACGATGGGTTCGATGACGGTTTGGATGTACCGTGCACTATTCAGTGTCCCCTCGACGATCACCAGAGGTGTACGGCCAGTGTAGGAGATCGCTCCCCACACCATGATGCCGGGTGTTGGCCCTGTGTGCCTCGGTCGTATGCAGTCCTGATTGTGGCGCTCACCTGCACGGCGCCAAACACGCATACGACTATCATTGGCACCAAGGCAGAAGCGACTCTCATCGCTGAAGACGACACGTCTCCATTCGTCCCTCCATTCACGCCTGTCGCGACACCACTGGAGGCGGGCTGCACGATGTTGGGGCGTGAGCGGAAGACGGCCTAACGGTGTGCGGGACCGTAGCCCAGCTTCATGGAGACGGTTGCGAATGGTCCTCGCCGATACCCCAGGAGCAACAGTGTCCCTAATTTGCTGGGAAGTGGCGGTGCGGTCCCCTACGGCACTGCGTAGGATCCTACGGTCTTGGCGTGCATCCGTGCGTCGCTGCGGTCAGGTCCCAGATCGACAGGCACATGCACCTTCCGCCGACCACTGGCGACAACATCGATGTACTGTGTCTGACACACCTGTGTCAATGTGTTCTTTTTTCCATTTCCAGGAGTGTATCCCTGACGTTCAGTCAAAAGCTACGTTGGACATCTTCGGAAGTGCTTCTGGTTGTGCTGAGTGTTGCAGACTGACGACTCGGACGTCGAAGTACGGCCTAAATACCGTTGAAAGTGGGCGTGGTCTGGATTTCACGTGATAGTAGAGATAATCCCTGCCAAGGATAAAATATAACTATAGATCACAGTACGTCAAAGATTAAAACTTCTCATCGATTCTCTAGCGCCACTGTCCATATATCGCGGAGTTTCATGGCTTCTTGTTTTCTGTTAAAATTATCCCCACGTTTGTATATTTCTATGGCTTCTCTATATAGCCGTGAATAATACTATGACGATAGTACATAAAACTCCAGTTTCCGAAAATTTCACTACGTGATCACCTGACTGAAGAGCATGTTCCGCCACAGCTGATTTGCCTGTTTTCCCTAGTCGGCAAAGAGTTTTATCTTCTTTCAACCGTGTATTCACACTTCTCTTTGTAGTTCCAATGTAGACCCTACCACATGTACACGGACTCTTGTATACACCATTTGCAGACAGAGGGGGACGTCTATCCGTAACGGAACGAAGTGCTTGGCCTATTTTCTTAGTTAGTCTTAAAATCGGTCGAACGTTATGTTTCCTTAAAATCTTGCCGATTTGATCCGTTACTTTTTTGATGAAGGGTAGAGAAACCGTGTTGTTCCATCGCTGTGTACTGTCGTTGTCCTTAGGCCTCCTGTTACTCGGCCGCAAAACTCTATTTCCTTACTAGAGTACCCATTCTTCTCAAAAGACCACGCCCAGTTTCCACGGTATTTAGGCCGTTCTTCGACGTCCGACTCGTCAGTCGGCAAGACTCAGCACAACCAGGAGCACCTACGAAGGTGTGAAAACTAGCTTTGGACGAAACGTCAGGGATAGAAGAGTTCCATGGACCACGACCATACAACCCGGAAGAATTCTCGACAGCTGAAACATCCTTCATTGTATGATATGTCACGTATTTTGATACAAACTCCTCGTTAAAACTTTCGGTGATCTACAATGATGAAATTTAGTAGGAAGGTACAAGTAAAGAAAAAAATCCGAAAATTGTTAATATGTAACAGTAGCATATAAAAAAGTTTCTTTTGTCATTTGTTATCCGACGTCAAACTTGAAATTAAGAAAATCGGTAGTCTGTGAATATTTGTTCCACATACGAATCGAAACGGCGTATTTACGTGCAATGGTCACTCCTAGATATTTGATAATGGACAAATTCCAAAACGCGTCATATGAGCAATAAAGGCAATCCTTGCAAAATGTTTGACTATTGTGACCAATCAGCCTGAATGGAGAGTACAGATTATTATAATAGTGGTTGCCTCCCTCATGCATGACTTTATGTCACATTTATATTATTGAAATTAAAACTTTCTCTAAAATCTTGGAATCCCTAGGATCTATGTCTTGCTAGTGTCGATGTCGATAACAGTCAAAAATGATCAAGATTCTCTATTCCCGGAGTGGATGAAATGTCTGTATGCGAACTTAAGCTTTTACAGAACCCTCAATGTGCGACCTCTACTAGCACATGGCCAATTTTATACTAATGCTCCAACAATATTTTACGTAGCAGAAATTTCTTTATAAAAAGACGCCCTCTTTAAATGTGGATAATTGTAAAATATGAGTAAGAATCCGATGATACACGATTAAACCAATAACAATACACTTCCGGCATACAACATTTCATACCATATAACAACGTACGGTGGGACCATCACGTGGAATCAGTAGTAGGGAAGGTGAAGCTAAGAATACAGATTTGAAGTGTAAAGGCGTTGCTGTTATCACAAAACCCTGTAGGATAAATTTAGAGACAGAGGCAGATTCTTCAAACGTATGCCTCCGTCGTTTTACACAAGAATTTAGTCACTGTGACACCTGTCCACAACGAACATGTCAGAAGTGTGGTGTTCAGGGAATTAACCGACGCCGACTGAGCATTTACGTAATCTCCTCGTCGTGTTGTGGCTGATCACGCCCACCTCCAAGACGTATAATTTTATTCCCAAAACATATCCAGCAGCCATTCAGAACATGTCGCTCTTGTGAAACACAATTGGTTGTTCACGCGTAGTGATGAGTGCTATCGATAGGGGATCTCTAGTTACTTAGATTTCCAGAAGGCTTTTGACACCGTTCCTAATAGACTTCTTATAATGAACTTATGTGCCTAAGAAGTATCGTCTCCGTTGTGAAACTGGATTCGTGATTTCCTGTCAGAAACGTCACAACTCGTAGTATCGAAGTCATCTAGTAAAACTCAAGTGAATTTGGGGTTATCCAAGAAAATCCTGTACGGCCTTTTCTGTTCTTAATTCTTAATCTATATAAACGATTTAAGAAATAATATGAACGGTGCTCTTAAGCTGTTTGCAGATAATGCTGTCGTTTAACGTCTAGTAAAGACAACAGAAGATAAATCGAAATACAAAATGATTTTGACATGATATCTTCACGGTCCAAAAGGAGGCAGTTGGTACCAAACAATAAAAGGTGTGACATCATCTGCCTAAGAACTAAAAAAATTCCGTTAAATTTCCCTTACTCGATAAGTCTCACAAACATAAAGGTTGTTGATTCGACTAAATATCTCACAGGAATTACAAGTGCAAACAACTTAAATTGGAATCATCACATAAAAAAGGTTGTGTGGCAAGTGAACCAAAGATTGCGTTTTACAGGCAGGACACAGGAGTATTGCTGAACGGTTAGGGGTCATAACCAGATAGGATTGATAAAATATATCGAAACAGTTGAAAGAAGGGTAGTTATTTTTGCATTATCACGATATAGGGGAGAGAGTGTCGTGAATACGATGAATCACTTGGGACAGCAATCATTAAAACAAAGGCGTTCTTCGTTGTGGCAATATCTTTACACGAAATTTCAGTCACCAACTTTCTCTTCAGGATGTGAAAATATCTTGTTCGCTTCCACCTACACAGGGAGAAACGACCATGGTGATAAAATAAGAGAAATCAGATATTGCACAGAAAGACTTAGGTATCATTTTTCCCACGTGCTTTTCAAGAGTGAAACGATCGAGAAACAGTCTGAAAGGGATTTTGTTAAATTTCCGCCAAGTACTTACGTGAGAATTCCATTTAGAGCTAGATGTTGAAGAGTACTTTATACATGGAAGAGCACTTTATACACTTGGAAGTAAGACGAAAAAGCCGAATGTATTAGCCTGAGGTAGGGATTCCTTGCTGAGAAAAGAAGGAATACAAAGTTAGAAGCGAAAATGAGAAAATTTCAGCTTTACATTGGTCTGTTCAATACGATAAAAATCGAAGTAGACACAACTTTTAACAATTTTATTTACACGCAAATCTTGCACACGGATCTTCATCTGTAGAAACTGCTTTCTACAGTTTTTATGCAGATATGACATCTTCGTACAAAATTATATGTGCTCGAAAAATCCCAATGTCGTTCGCACAACGTTACAGGCAATAAGAAGTTTTGCAAGGAGAACATCTCAACAGGTATCTCATACACGAGACTTTTGAAATGACCTCACATGAAGAAATCAATTGTGATTCGATCAGATGAACAATCTCGCAACGAAACAGTGCCGCCTATATCTATCCATCTTTCAGGTAGCCTTTTTAGTAGGTGTTCATTTGTCAGAAGTGCAAAGTCATCCGGGGCTCCATCGTGTTGGGCCACATAAGTCCACTAAGATCAACTGGGATATCTTCCCACAACACGGAATTTCTTTCATTAACACAATACGCATTGGTAGAGTCCAATGGGCTGGAAGCAGAGTTCAGCCTAGTTTTATGCGGGCCGCCACAATTTCCTAGTTTGTTCCAATTTCTCCATCTGAGGGAGCACCAACATCCAACGTCCTTATTTGTTTGTTGTTTATATCATAATATCTGTGTTTCTCTACAATCTTTACCTTTTACAGCTCTCTCATGTACCTTGGAAGTTATTACCTGATGTCTTATCACAGGCCTTATCAACAATTCCGTTCTTATAATTAATTTTTTCTATACATTCCTCCCCTAGACGATTCCGCGCCGAACGTCTTCATTTCTCATCAGTCCACACATATCTAACGCTCGGATTATCTTATTTTCCGATATTTCCGCAATTTATGGATAGCATTCAGACCATGGTACATTACAAACGAATAGATATTTGTTTGAAACCAGTAGAATATTTTCGATGAGGTATACTCTGCTTATGTGTACTAATCTGCTTCTTATATCCTCCTTGGGTCGTCCACCATACATATTTGATTTCCAGTGTAGCATAATTCCTTCAATTAGACTATTACATGGTCTCCAATTTTGACAAGCTTATTCCTAATCTCTTATTTGCTGCTACTTAATACTTTCATCTCGATTTGGTTTTCTCTCTATCGATGTTCTGTGCTAGGTCTACATCTACATCTCTACTCCACCTATCGACACCTGTTTCATTTTCTGTCACGTCATCAGACAAGGCCCCCTTCATAGAGGACTTAAGCATACTCTTTCCCCAATCTGCTCTCTTTTCTACATTTAACAGTGGAATTCCCATTGCCCTCTTACTTTTAGCCCCCTTACTTTTAGTTACACCGAAAGTTGTCTTGACTTTTCTGTATTCTGAGTCGTTCTGAGTATTCCTTTTTCGTTTTGTTCCCATTTTTCATGTAGCCATTTCGCCTTAGCTTTCCTGTCCTTCCTGTTTATTTCATTCCTAAGTGACTTGTATTTCTGTTTTCTTGAATTTCCCTACATGTTTGTTCATTCTTATTTCGTCCATCAACTGAAGAACTTCTTCTGTTAGCCATATGCTTCTTCGCTGTTACCTTCTTTGTTCATGCGTTTTTCTTTCCAACTTCTGTGATTGCCCTTTTTAGAGATGCCCATTCCTCATCAACTGACCTGCTTACTGACCTATTCATTATCGTAAAACCTAAGGCATTAGAGCTCTTCAGGATTTTTACGGTGGGCACTGTTTCCAGTGATTTTCAACCAATAGCGCAGTCAAATGGCAAAATATCTCTTCGCTTGTTTACGTGTAGTAAGTTACATTTAGTTACGATCAGGATGAACACAAAGTCGCTGCACCAGTCATCGACCCTCCGCAGATTTTACTACACTTCACTAAAGTCTTTTGGTGTGGCCATCTTTCTCTAGATAACAGTATGCTAATGCAGCTGTTGACGTTACCCACTGGACCTTTTGGATATGTTGTAAACAGTAACGGTCCTTCAACACTCCCTTTAGACTTGTCGATTTCATCCCGTTAAGAATACTATATTCCAGGTGGAGCATGACACAGTTACTTGAGAAGCAAGTTTGATGACTGCGCGCTACAGGATGAACTGATTATGGAACTTGGTCCAGTAGACAAAATAAATGTGTGACTACAGACAGAAGAAAACATTTTTTCTAACTACATACTCAGGTCTGAATTTTTTTTTTTAGATTTTGTATTGAGTTATATTCCTTAGAATGTCCTGAATCCAGTAACAAATCTAGTCCGATACTTAGTAGGTTGTTAATTCTACTCAGCTGCCTGTAATGAAGTACATCGTGAATATCTTCGAAAATTCGAGTGTTACTCAGACATCATGCGGCTTGAACACCAACAGAGATATATTCAACAGTGATGTTGCTTCAAAAATAATACACGCAGATACATACAAAATGTGTTCATTATCTCGTTAGGTTCATGCAGCGAACTCGAGCTGTCTTTTCCGTGATTCTGCTCTATGTTGGAGGACGACATAAAAATGTAATTGTTTTGTGAAAAAAATTGTTCAAATGGCTCTGAGCACTATGGGACTTAAATTCCGAGGTCAGCAGTCCCCTAAAACTTAGAACTAGTTAAACCTAACTAACGTAAGGACATCACACACATCCATGCCCGAGGCAGGATTCGAACCTGCGACCGTAGCGGTCGCGCGGTTCCAGACTGCAGCGCCTAGAACCGCTCGGCTACTCGGGCAGGCTTTAGTGAAAGAAAGTGTAGCCATAATATTCATGTAGGAACAAGTAAACTATCTTCAGTTACAATGACGAAACGCCTTCATCGGAGAACAGTTGAATGCAGCGCTATTTTTCATTGTAAATATCGGAAAATGTCCTCTAATACTTGAACCAAAGGCTCGTCGAAGCAACACGCACTGTCCGGACTCGACTGCAGTTGTGTGAGGTTTGGTTGATAAAGCTGTCCGCCGGAAGCGACCAGCACGCCGCCGATGTGCGTGGGCTTCGCTATCGCACTGTACCGCTGCAACGGCCCGCATTTGGCTTCCGTAACGTGGTACCTTGACGGTGACAGCGTCAACTGTCGAACAGGACGCGCAGGGGGGCATCAACCGGTTTTATAGTGCTATGCAACTACCATCTATGTTCGTGAACGGCAGGAGGCATTTATTTGTAACAGCGCTAAAAGAAGTCTAGTTCACAGAAGCCGCTGTATCAAAGTTTTAAATCATTGACAGTCTCTCATTCGATCAGTTGAGTCATCGAGTTGGATTTTGTAAATATTAATGTATGATATTTGTACTCAGCTAGATCACTGTAACCACTTAAAAGTATTTTGGTCAACCTATGGAACGCAATATAGCAGCGATTCTGTGTGACGTGCCATTCGAGAAATCCTTGGTTAAGTTTCTGGAGACATGGAGTACCAGATGTCTGCAGGTGACGGAATTCCCGCCAATGGCTTGTGGGCGCTGGGCGTGCGCTCCATAGTGTCCAGATCTGATCCATCGCGTTCAGATCCACATCTACATACATACTCCGCAAGCCACGGTGCGTGGCGGAAGGTAGGTTGCATACTCTACTAGTCTTTCCTTTCCTGCTCCACTCGCAAATAGAGCAAGGGGAAAACGACTGCCTACATGCCGCCGTACGAATCCTAATTTCTCTTGCCTGATGTTCGCTGTCCTTAGGCGAAATGTACTCTGGCGACAGGATTGTTCTGCAGGCAGCTTCAAACACTGGTTCTCTAAATTTCCTCAGTAGCGTTCCTAGAAAACAACATCGCCTTACGACGAGGGATTCCCATTTGAGTTGTCGAAGCATCTACAACGTACCGGTAACAAGCAGTCTGAATTGTTTCAGGGTGTTCCTTTAAACCGAACTGGTGGGGATCCCAAACACTCGATCAGCGCTACAGAACTGGTGACACTGGAGTACTATGCGCGGTCCCCTCTACAGATGAACCACACTTTCCTAAAACTCTTCTGATAAATCTAAGTCGACCATTCGCCTTCCCAAGTACCAACCTGCCGCGCTCCCACCCTTTCATATAGATTTGCAGCGTTACGGCTACACATTTCATCGACCATAATGTGTCGATTAACACACTGCTAATGCACAATGCGAACGCCACGGGATTTTTTTCTCCTATTCATTTGCATTAACTTACGTTTTTCTACATTTACAGCTAGTTACCATTTATTACATCAACTAGAAATTTTGTCTGAATCATCTTGTATGCTTCTAAAGTCGCTCAATGATGAAACCTTCCCTTATACCAAAACGTCATCAGCATACAGCCGCAGTTCGCTACTGTTCCTCTGCGTCAGATCATACCTGTATACTCCGGTGATCAAAAGAGCAGCATTAATTTCAAAACTGAATAAATCTCGGAATAATGTAGATAGTGAGGTACAAATTGACACACATGCTTGGAATGACGTGGGGTTTTATTAGAATCAAAAAAATACAAAAGTTCAAAAAATGTCTGACAGATGGCGCTTCATCTGATCAGAATAGCAATAATTACCATAAAAAGTAAGACAAAGCAAAGATGATGTTCTTTACAGGAAATTTTCAATATGTCCACCATCAATAATCAACAATAGCTGTAGTCGAGGAATAATGTTCTGAACAGCACTGTAAAGGATGTCCGGAGTTATGGTGAGGCATTGGCGTCGGATGTTGTCTTTCAGCATCCCTAGAGATGGTCGATCACGATACACTTGCGACTTCCGGTAACCCCAGAACCAATAATCGCACGGACTGAGGTCTGGGGACCTGGGAGGTCAAGCATGACGAAAGTGGCGGCAGAGCACACGATCATCACCAAATGACGCGCGCAAGAGATCATTCACGCGTCTAGCAATATGGGGTGGAGTGCCGTCCTGCATAAACATCGTACGTTCCAGCAAGTGTTTATCAGCCAGGCTGAGGATGATGCGATTCTTAACATATTGGCGTACCTCTCAACCGTCACGGTAGCAGTTACAAAACCAGAATCACGTATTTCCTCGAAGAAAAAAGGCCCGATAACGGTAGATGTAGTAAATCTCGCCGTACAATGGAGTTTCCACGACAGTTCTACGATTTCCGGTAGCCCAAATTCTGCAGTTGTGGGCGTTGACAGACCCTCAGAGCGTGAAATGAGCTTACTCAACCAATCGTCATCTTCCGCCATCTTTTGAAACGCCCACACCGCAAAAACCCTCCGCGTCACTAAATCGCCATGTAACAGTTCATGATGCCGATGGATTTTGTACGGATAGCATCGGAGGGTACGCCTAAGTGCCAACCAAACAGTAGTGTATGGAATGCCGGTGGGACGTGCGACTGGACGAGCGCTGACTTCCCCGTGCATAGACGAACCCGCTACAGTCTCCATTTCTTCCTGAACTGTCTCAGCAGCATTACACCTTGTGCTCGATCGGCCACTACGGGGTCTATCGTCTAAACAACCCATGGCTTCGAACTTCGAAATCATTCTCGCCATAGCTGCGTTTGCCAACGGACCTTTACCCGTTCGAATCCCCTTCCTATGGCGATAGGATCGTAACGCTGAACTAGCACATTCCCCATTGTGATAATACAGCTTCATTAAAAGAGCCTTTACAGGTAACGTCAACATGCTGCGACTGATGGCGCATCTGATTCTCTCTCTCATTACTGCTCCTTTTACACACGATTGCCATGGGCAGTCACTGACGCTTTTCTGTCCAGCGCCATCTGTCGGACATTTTGTGAACTTCGTTTTTTTTTGTTCTAATAAAACCCCATGCCATTCCAAGCATGTGTATCAATTTTTACCTCTCTATCTACATTATTCCGTGGTTTATTAAGTTTTCAAATTTGTACTGACTTTTTGATCACCCAGTACATTGAAGAACCAAAGAAAGTGGTACACCTGCCTAATATCGTGTACGGTGTGCTCACTCCTCCCCCCCCCCCCTCTCCCCGAACACGCATAAGTGCCGCAACACGACGTGCCATGGTCTCGACTAATGTCTGAGCTAGTACTGAAGGCAATTGACACCATGAATCCTGTATAGCGGTCCATAAATCCGTAAGAGTACGAGGGGGTGGAAATCTCTTCTGAACAGCACGTTTCAAGGCATCGCAGATATGCTCAATAAAGTTCCTGTCTGCGGAGTTTGGTAGACAGAGGAAGCGTTTAACGTCCGCCTCTCTGTAGCAATTCTGGACGTGTGGGGTGCAGCATTGTCCTGCTGGAATTGCCCAAATCCGTCGGAATGCACAAAGGAAACGAGTGGATGCAGGTGATCAGACACGATACTTCCGTTTCACCTGTCAGAGTCGTATCTAGACGTATCAGCGGTACCATTTCACTCCAACTACACACGCTCCACACGATTACAGAGCCTCCGCCAGCTTGAACAGTCCCCTGGTGACATGCAGGTTCCATGGATTCATGAGATTGTCTCCATACGCGTAGACGTCCATCCGCTCGATACAATTTGAAACGAGACTCATCCGATCAGGCAACATGTTTCCAGTCGTCAACAGTCCAGTGCCGCAATTGACAGGCCCAGGCGAGGTGTAAAGGCTTGTGACGTGCACACGAATGGGCCTTCGGCTCCTACAGCCCATATCTTGTTTCGTCCAATGGGTCGCACGCTGACACTTTTTCATGGCCCAGCATTGAAAGCCGCAGCAATTTTCGGCAGGTTTGCACTTCTGTCATGTTGAACGATTATCTTCAGTCGTCGTTGGTCCAGTTCTTGCAGGATCTTTATCAGTCCGCAGCGATGTCGGAAATTTGATATTTTACCGGATTCCTGATGTTCACGGTATGCTCGTGAAATGACCGTACGGGAAAATCCCACTTCACCGCTACCTCTGAAATGCTGTGTCCGATCGCCCATGCACCGACTATAACACCACATTCAGACTCACTTAAATATTGATAACCTGCCCTTGTAGCAACAGTAATCGATCTAACAACTGCGCCAGACACGTGTTGTCTTACATACGCGTTGCCGACCGCAGCGCCGTATTCTGACAGTTTAGATATCTCTGTCTCTGAGTACGCATGCCTATACCAGTTCCTTTGGCGCTTCAGTGTATCAGATCAAGTGATCAGCGTGGGTTCACTACCATGTTCCTCAAACCACTGCAAATCGCTTCTGGGCTTCTAACATGTACAGTTATCCTGCTGAGAAGACGCCGTTGTCGTCGGGGAAGACATCAGGCGTGAAGGTATGCAGGTGGTCCGCGATAAAATACATGTAGTCCACATCTTTCATACTGTCTTCGTTTACTATCGCAAGTCCCATGTAAGCCTATGTAAGTGAACCCCCCATACTACATTACTGCTGCCGTCAGCCTGCGTCTTCATCTCTTCAGTTAATCCAATTTGATAATCATCTGAGGTTGACAAATATTATCTAACAAGTGTTTAGACCATTGTTTCGCAAGCGATCTCTTTCGTTGGCGAACTGCACTTCCTTAGGGTCAGCCTAGTACCTGGGTTTCCACGGCTGGATCTGGACAGATGCCCCCGTTTACTTTCCGCCCTTCGAACAGTTCCACTGATTTCTCTCCAGTCGAGCAGTATACGATATTGTGTCTGAATGGAAACACACTAGTCTGGCTTTCCAATATAATTATTATTATGATATCATCATTATCCATTTCTGAATGTCCAACAAACAAGAGATTTTAATAAAATACATATTGTGGACCTACACTGGTGTTTTTCCACTCATTGCTCCTAAAAGACTTCTCGTCAAAAGTTGCAAGGTAGGCCTACTGTGTCTTTTCGTCTGCTTACTGATGCTATATAAAATCTGCTTGAGAACTGGTGCCGACCGGTGTGGCCCTGCGGTTCTAGGCGCTACAGTCTGGAACAGAGCGACCGCTACGATCGCAGGTTCGAATCCTGCCTCGAGCAAGGATGTGTGTGATGTCCTTAGGTTAGTTAGGTTTAATTACTTCTAAGTTCTAGGCGACTGATGACCTCAGAAGTTAAGTCGCATAGTGTCAGAGCCATTTTTTTTTTTTTTTTTGAGAACTGGTTGCCAGTTTTTGTACGAGACACTGATCACTTTTGTGTCTTCCCGCACTTCGGAATCATTTTCTAAGCACGTGACCTCCTTGTACACAAGCGACTATGAAATTTTTCGCTTGCAGGCACAGTTAGGCAATAACGCTGTATACTACATGGCATAAACAGAGCACAGCAAAACGAAGCACTCTGTGAGGTTTTTATGTTTTATCTCAACTATATGTACATATAACTTACTAAAACCGAAAATTATAATCAGAAGGTATCTGGTCATTGTGAGAATCTCATTACCAGCGTTCCTGCGCCACAAACTGGGGCTTGTGGAGTTTCCAAAAGCCCTGTGAGGTGCAACCAATGTACTGTATGTAGGTAAATCCATAGCAGATGAGGACTTTATTTCAGTAGATTGTATATGTCGGTGCTCAGTCTATCTTACACCAATTAAATTTATCAGATAGTCTTCCATACTTCGAATATAGGACTGATGGATGGTATTTTCAAAAAAAAAAGTCCTACTTGAAATTTAAGTATATTATGTAGGCTTTCAACTTCAGTGTTAACATACTTGTTGATATTAGTTTTATGAGCCTTGGACCACTGGAAAATGTCTGAATAACTAAGAACACAGTAAAATTTGCCAAGGAGACGAAACAAGTATGGGCAAGCTAAAAGAAACCCTAACGCAAATGAAAAATGTAAATACTGGAACTATGCAAGTCCCTCCTGTGCGCTGACTGGATCTGAAAATTGTCATTTGAGATGATCAAAAACAGTAATCTGAAAACATAATTGCGATTGTGTCAGAAAATAGAAAACATTTAACTACGCTTATTGCACACAGTAAATACTTGCTGGAAATTAAAGGTAATATGACACTCCTGTAATACCTGCAAAGACATGAAAAACTAAGTCTTCTTAATAATTCTAACACATAGCTATTAGGAAATCAGAATTAGTTTAGAGGAACATATGGTACTGATGTATGTATGTGTGTCCATCATCTCCCTCCAAATCACTTGATCGATTTCAACCAAATTTTGTGTGCATAGTTTTTGCCCCTAGAGGGTGAGCACTGTGGGGGTTAGAACCTCCTGACTCCCATAGATGATGAGATATAGGAAAAACAGTTTTCCAACCCCCTGCTGTGTAGGTTGCCCTGCACAACAGGCATGTAGTGTGAGGATAGCAGTGCCCTCTTTGATCGGCCACTAAAACTGAGCCATTCATATGTACATATTCACAGGTCCATCGTACCTGGTGGTGTGACCTTTGGGTGCCTTGCAGGTATGGTGTGTGGGTAGTATCAGCATGCCTTACATAGGCTACACTTGCAGATGGACATGGCTAAACAGAATGAGGGGAGG
The DNA here is from genome assembly GCF_023897955.1 of Schistocerca gregaria. Classification (NCBI taxonomy): domain Eukaryota; kingdom Metazoa; phylum Arthropoda; class Insecta; order Orthoptera; family Acrididae; genus Schistocerca; species Schistocerca gregaria. The sequence continues at coordinate 972,616,300 of NC_064920.1, read as the reverse complement.
GGTAGGAGATGGATATTGGGAGAGAGCAGAGGATGGGATGGAAAAAGATAGGGTGGAGGAATGGATAGACAGAGAGGAGTAGGTGATGGACAGAGAGATGAGAAAGGAGACAATGGAAAGAGAGATGGGACAGAGTGATAGGAACAGAGAAAGAGGGGAGGAGGAGAGGGATGTTGTGTGGGTAGTAGCAGCATGCCTTGCAGCGGTTGCATGTGGTTGAGCAGAGAGATGGGTAGTTAGAGAGGGTAGAGAAACAGATGGACAGAGAAAGAGGAAGGAAAGGGACAGAGAGAAAGGGGGGGGAAGAGGTGATGGACAGAGAGAAGGAAGAGGAGGAAGGATGAGACTGACAGAGCGAAGAGGAAGGACTTGTCAAAGAGAGTGTGAAGGAGAAGGAGATGGGCATAGAGAGGGTGCAGAAGAGACAAACAGAGAGAGAGAGGTTAGGTCGAGGGAGATCCAGGAGGGAAGTGGAAAGCATAGAGTTGTAATGGACAATGAAAAGGAAGAAAAGGATGAGAATATGGGCGTACAGTGAGGGAAGAGAAAATGAACAGAAGTGGAAGGAAGAAGATATGGTTGGAGAGAAGGGGCAGAGGAGATGGACAATGAATGGGGGAGGAGGAGATAGTGAGGACGAGGAGGTGGACTCGTATAGGTGGGAGGATGAGATAGACAGAGAGACAGGGGGGGGGGAGGGAGGAGGAAGAGATGGATAGAGAAAAGAGGGAGGCGGATATGTGTGCAATACACATGACGAACGTGTGCACGAGTGCAGTCGCTGGGAAAAGGCTAGTTACTGTAACAACACACCGCATAGAAAATGGTAGAGTTTTTAATGTATTGCTCTTATAGACTACGAGAAAGCTTTCATACAGTTCAGTCGACATATTTTATGGTGTATTTTAGAAACAGGAACGCAAACCAAAATATTGAAAGTCTACATCACGAAACCAAAATTATAAAAAAAAACTGGGTGAGGGAATACAGAAATTAATTCAGATGTGAGGCAAGGGTGTGACTTAGCACCCTCGCTTTTCAATATCTATACTGATGAAACTGTTAGATAATGAGAAACCAAGGTGAACCGAAGAGCTTCAAGGAAATGTTGACTGCTACCATGCTGTGAAGCAGAAATCAGCATAGAAATATTTATAGGCTCCTGGTACTGACTATTCAGTCGGAACCACTGCAGTTGTCACACAGTTTATGCGACCATTAACTGGAATAAACTTCACAGCTTCATGGTTTAACCGTGTCGTCTCACTCTATGTCCCAGTTAACTCTGGCTTTACTCCACGCAAGACTTTGTTGTCTGTGGCATGGCTCAATGGCTCCGAGCACTATGGGACTTAACATCTGAGGTCATCAGTCCACTAGAACTTGGAACTACTTAAACCTAATTAACCTAAGGATATTACACACAGCCAAGCCCGAGGTAGGATTCAAACCTGCGACCTTAGCGGTCGGGCGGTTCCAGACTGTAGCGCCTAGAACCGCTCGGCCACATCGGCCGGTCTGTGGTATGGTGGCAGCAATAAATGATGCATGGCAACTCGATACCTCAACCCAGCCTACAGCAATCTCGTATCCGCAGTTCGTGGTACACTCTGCCTGTACCTTCTGCCCAGATTTACAATTTTGTTACCAGTCTTTTTGTCAGAGCCAGTCGAGCAATGTCGTGATCTTCTAGTGTCGCAATCCTTATGGAAGGACCTGTTTCTAGTCTCCTTGTCACACATTTGGCCTCAATCCATGTCCTCACTGAGTCATGGTAAAAACTACTGTTTTCAAGAGCGCGCCGCAGCGCGTAGTGTGAAGCAGTCACCCTCCATTTCTGGTGGTGGCGCCGCTTTGGCAATCACAGCTTTGGTGTCTTCCTCTGGTGGGAAAGGGGAAAGGTTGCCTGTTCACATGCATTTAAGGGGGCTATGAGCTCGCCAGTCGGTCAGTCTGGGTGAGTCTGGAGTCAGTCTCTCGTCCTCAGCTTGCTAGTCTGTCTCTCGTCTGGATTTGTCGGGCAGTTATTGTCAATCTGTCGTCCGGAGTGTTGGTATGTCTTTCGTTCGGATCAGTCTTTAAAGCCGGCAAAATAGGAGTCTTTCCACTCCGCCAGCAAGAGAACTCAGCGAGTGGTCGCCCGGTCAGGGCTTAGTTCCTGCATCTGAGTCTGCGCGTTAGGCCGCCGGTCTGCTCGAGTTGCTCAGGCAACGGTCACTGGCGGTTGGATCGATCGGTTGGTCGGTCGCTCACTGAGACACAAGATGACTTGTCCGCCTTGAGCGGCGGCGCATGTGAGGTCGCCACGTGAGTCCAGTGGGCCGCGCCGTATAGCGAGGGGTTGTGGCTTTGCGGTCGACATGAGAGCAACAGGAGTCAACCTACGACATCGGTCTGGCCGGTGCGAGCTGCGACGCCGTGAGACGGGAGATCAGCGCGCCTTCCTGCGTCCGTCGAAGCGGCTGGCAGCGGACGGTTCGGGAGAGCGATTTGGGGGTGCTGCGCCAGGTCTTCTCCAGAAATCGCAGTTCATTAGAAGTTGAATGATTGGTGACGTGTTGTTTCATTTACTTGTTAAATTCTACTTGTTTTCTTGGTGAGGTCACCACAAAACAAAGATTTTGGGGTCGTCCCACCATTCTTCTCCGTTCGCCCACCCCCGAGAAGGCGATTATTTATGAGTTGGGTAGTTAGTTTTTCCCCTGTGGAGATGGGGCGGGTTAGAGCAACCTACGGTTCGGGTTGTTCGGTAATCTCCCTATCAATCTGCCGTATGTTAGTAGCTGTCTCTGTCATGTTTGTCGGATTAGGTGTGTTAACGAATTCATTGCTTGGAGTGTAACGGCCTAATTTTTGAAATATGTTTTATCTTGCCTATTATCTTGAGAGGCGTTATATGTGTACCGTGAGCATGTTTACTCGTTTGGCCAACCTTGTATAATTTTATATAAGATTGCATTTCCTGGGCATTTCTTTAAATGGTCAATATGTTTTTATCTTGCCTATCATCTTGATAGGCGTTATATGTATACTGTAGAGCATGTTAGCTCGTTTGGCCAACCTTGTATAATCTTATATAAGATTGCATTTTTCTGGGCATTTCTTTAAATGGTCATTTTAGTACACTCCTGGAAATTGAAATAAGAACACCGTGAATTCATTGTCCCAGGAAGGGGAAACTTTATTGACACATTCCTGGGGTCAGATACATCACATGATCACACTGACAGAACCACAGGCACATAGACACAGGCAACAGAGCATGCACAATGTCGGCACTAGTACAGTGTATATCCACCTTTCGCAGCAATGCAGGCTGCTATTCTCCCATGGAGACGATCGTAGAGATGCTGGATGTAGTCCTGTGGAACGGCTTGCCATGCCATTTCCACCTGGCGCCTCAGTTGGACCAGCGTTCGTGCTGGACGTGCAGACCGCGTGAGACGACGCTTCATCCAGTCCCAAACATTCTCAATGGGGGACAGATCCGGAGATCTTGCTGGCCAGGGTAGTTGACTTACACCTTCTAGAGCACGTTGGGTGGCACGGGATACATGCCTACGTGCATTGTCCTGTTGGAACACCAAGTTTCCTTGCCGGTCTAGGAATGGTAGAACGATGGGTTCGATGACGGTTTGGATGTACCGGGCACTATTCAGTGTCTCCTCGACGATCACCAGAGGTGTACGGCCAGTGTAGGAGATCGCTCCCCACACCATGATGCCTGGTGTTGGCCCTGTGTGCCTCGGTCCTATGCAGTCCTGATTGTGGCGCTCACCTGCACGGCGCCAAACACGCATACGACCATCATTGGCACCAAGGCAGAAGCGACTCTCATCGCTGAAGACGACACGTCTCCATTCGTCCCTCCATTCACGCCTGTTGCGACACCACTGGAGGCGGGCTGCACGATGTTGGGGCGTGAGCGGAAGACGGCCTAACGGTGTGCGGGACCGTAGCCCAGCTTCATGGAGACGGTTGCGAATGGTCCTCGCCGATACCCCAGGAGCAACAGTGTCCCTAATTTGCTGGGAAGTGGCGGTGCGGTTCCCTACGGCACTGCGTAGGATCCTACGGTCTTGGCGTGCATCCGTGCGTCGCTGCGGTCCGGTCCCACGTCGACGGGCACGTGCACCTTCCGCCGACCACTGGCGACAACATCGATGTACTGTGGTGACCTCACGCCCCACGTGTTGAACAATTTGGTGGTACGTCCACCCGGCCTCCCGCATGCTCACTATACGCCCTCGCTCAAAGACCGTCAACTGCACATACGGTTCACGTCCACGCTGTCGCGGCATGCTACCAGTGTTAAAGACTGCGATGGAGCTCCGTATGCCACGGCAAACTGGCTGACACTGACGGCGGCGGTGCACAAATGCTGCGCAGCTAGCGCCATTCGACGGCCAACACCGCGGTTCCTGGTGTGTCCGCTGTGCCGTGCGTGTGATCATTGCTTGTACAGCCCTCTCGCAGTGTCCGGAGCAAGTATGGTGGGTCTGACACACCGGTGTCAATGTGTTCTTTTTTCCATTTCCAGGAGTGTATATAAAGTTGCCATCCATCCACCGTAAGACTTTTCTTAGAAGTTAAAATCAAGTTGCACCTTCGGTGGCAAGGTTACTATTTTAATTGTCAGGGTTTTGTACCATTTCCATCCCTCCTACGGGAGGTGCATAGTTTGTGTGCTTGTGTGAATTGTTAAAACTTTTAGTTTAAAGTAATCTGGTGTGTTGAAAATTTGCGCCAGTGTAGTCTTTCAGAGGTTGTTGTGCGTGGTCGTGACTACAGCCGTGTCAAAAGGGAGCAGCAAGGTTCTCAGCCCGGAAGCTCATACATTCAAAAATTTGTTTCTTTCTGCCTCTGAATAAATTGTAAATTGATATTTAGAGAGTGCTTTCTGCTTATTATTTGAAATCTGTTTCTTTTTAAAAAAAACTCTTTTATGAATAAAATTCGTATTTGTCAAAAGCAATTTGATTATGATTTCATCACTTACTCCCTGGCAACTACTTCCACGCTCACATAGTGTGATTATATGTGTTAATGTTCTAGACGAATCGCTTGTAAATAAAAAAAATAAAATTTTAAGAATATTCTTTGAAATTAAATCCACAGTTCAGTCACCATTGCAACAGCCAGACGTCGCCGTGACTTGTCTATACGACATTCGCCTATCCTTCATGTCAATAATTCGACATCATTTACTTACACCATTCTTCATCTGGATGAATAATTTTTTACCTGTGTTACAAATAAGCTCATGGAGGGATAAAACTGTACCCAACATTTCTCAGAGGCATGGAAATACTGGAGTTTCAGTTTGGCAGCTTTCGGTCAGTGTGTTTAAGGTATAACAGTGTATTTCATTTCATGTTCCTTGCTCCTCTAAAAAGCAGCACACAGTGGTAACTACGCAATATATGCCCCTTGATACGTCTGTCGTTGGCCCTTGTTATAGAAATAAATATGCCGAAATAATTCAGTGGAGCTAGTTAAATGCAAAGCTATTGATGTCTTTGACCAAGTATCAGCTGTCAAACCAATTTCTTAATTTAATACTGCCCTGTTTTAGTAAATGATATGCACATAGTGTTGTTAGTTTGTTGTCTACGAAACAACACTGGAATGAAAGTCACTCCATTGGTGGAGAGGATAACGAGGATAGCAATCCATGGTGTGACACATTCCATCAGAATCTATTGTTTTACTAACTGTGTATCCAATGTTGCTAGGGTATGTACAGGGTGTTTCAAAAATGACCGGTATATTTGAAACGGCAATACAAACTAAACGAGCAGCGATAGAAATACACCGTTTGTTGCAATATGCTTGGGACAACAGTACATTTTCAGGCGGACAAACTTTCGAAATTACAGTAGTTACAATTTTCAACAACAGATGGCGTTGCAAGTGATGTGAAAGATATAGAAGACAACGCAGTCTGTGGGTGCGCCATTCTGTACGTCGTCTTTTTGCTGTATGCGTGTGCTGTTCACAACGTGCAAGTGTGCTGTGGACAACATGGTTCATTCCTTACAACAGAGGATTTTTCTGGTGTTGGAATTCCACCGCCTAGAACACAGTGTTGTTGCAACAAGACGAAGTTTTCAACGGAGGTTTAATGTAACCAAAGGACCGAAAAGCGATACAATAAAGGACCTGTTTGAAAAATTTCAACGGACTGGGAACGTGACGGATGAACGTGCTGGAAAGGTAGGGCGACCGCGTACGGCAACCACAGAGGGCAACGCGCAGCTAGTGCAGCAGGTGATCCAACAGCGGCCTCGGTTTTCCGTTCGCCATGTTGCTGTTGTGGTACGCCTGTTCGTGGAGAGTGTGGGACTTGCCCTATCTTGTCTAAACGGTAGTTTCATGCTCTCGCCGTCCGACATTAATTGTATCGCAGAATAGGTCCATCCCTGGTCTGGAAATATTTTACGAAGTGCGGTACCAGTGAATAAAAAGCTCCAATTCCTTTATAAGATTTAGAATAGGACGAGAGATTACAAACATCCTTCATCATATAAGGAGAAAACAATTCATTCAAGGCTTAAAATAAAAATTGAAAGTAGTTGATATGTTGCCGGTGACTGCATAATATGCCTTTATATGCCTGTACTCTTCGAAAACTGACAAATTAGCACGAAAAATAGAGTTCTTCAACCTCAGTTTTCAATCTTTAGCATTCACTATTCCTAGTGCCCAAATAGTGGTATGATCTCCGATTACAAGACGATTTTTGAGCAGAATTTCGAAAAGTTGGAATCAATAGGATAATCCTGGTGACTTTTTATAGTAATCAACCACATTTCACTCTACGAGAAAAGCAGCAAACGGTGGACGAAGTTTTCTTGTATTCACCTATTTAATTTAGTATTTTCATTTTATGCATCTTGAAACCGACTGAGTTAATTTTTTTTTCAGTTTCCGTTCGATTTTTTCGTGTATTACAGGAAATAATAGGAATAAAAAATTGGAAATAGATTATTTTAGAAACCGAATATCTTCAGCGATTTTAATATTCAGATTAAACTGGCCTTGAAAAAAAAAAGATGAAATTCTTCCAGTCCATATGTGGCAAAACAGCAATCCAGTGCTTGTTAAGCATTGGTTAAAAAGTATTGGTTAAAAACAGTCTTGGTCGCAATTTTAGCTTTTTTATTTTTCAACTACGCGTTTCGCCTTATTTAGGCATCTTCAGGTTCACGTTCCATCAAGAAAAGATAACCTGAAGATGCCTAAATAACGCGAAACGCGTCGTTGAAAAAAAACTAAAATTGCAACCAGGACTGTTTTTAACCAATAAAAAAGACGATATAATCGAAAACCTGTTGTTTCAATATCAACCGCCGTCCCTGCGGTGGGAAGGCAGTGGCGCTGGAAGCGCGCCCCCGGGCACCTGAGTGGCCGCGCGGCGTCTATTTGCGGACCCTTCAGCCGCAGAGAAGCCGAGAGCCGAGGGTCGCACGTGCGAAGCGGAGACTGTGGCGCGACCGCACGCCACGCCACGGCACGCCGCCCCCGGCGCCCGCCCCGCCTATTGATTGACGTGCCGTACCGCAGCCCGCTGCTGGCCACATCGACCTGCCGGCAAAGGACACGTGCTCTCCGCACGTCTCCTCGGCCGCCGCACGATCTGGGTCGCTGACCTAAGCCCACTGGCACACATTTCACACTCAAAACTTACGAGTCAGCTGTGCTATACTTTCCCCGGTTATTACTGTCTTCATGATTCTCCCTAATTGACCAGAACCGGTGATGGAGGAAGCGAAATTAGAACTTTTACAAACTAATATTGGACAAAACCGCCTGAGGCACTAATTTAGGCTGGATTCTACCTACCAATAATCAGCTGTAGCACACGGTGTGATCATGTTCTCCGATGTGACCTCATACAACTGCAGACATATAGAAAATACAACAAAGTAAATATTCGTTTTGATTCTGAACTGAAAACTGAAATGAGCGTTTGGCGTCATTGGCCGGGAGGCCCCTTACGGGGCCGCTTTGTTGCAGGTCTTATTACATTCGACACCACATTGGGCGACCTGCGCGCCGGATGGGGATGAAATGATGATGAAGGCAACACAACACCCAGTCCCTAAGCGGAGAAAAGCCGCGACCCGGCTGGGAATCGAACCCGGGCCCCTTAGGACGGCAGTCCGTCACGCTGACCATTTTTTTTCTTTCTATTTTTTTTCGGTATTGTTCGTTGCGTTTGGTCTGGGGGGGACGTCACAAGACATTCGTTTAAGTTGATCTTTGATTCCTTTACTCATTTTTTGTTATTACAGAGGGCGAGCAGCCCTCTGACCGAACACGCCAAGCTACCGTGCCGGCGTTTCTTTTCATTTTGCACGGTATTGTTCGTTGCGTTTGGTCTGAGCGAACGTCACAAAACATTCGTTCATTTTGATCGTTGATTCCTATACTCAGTTTTGTTTTCATTACAGAGGGCGAACAGCCCTCTGACCAAACACGCTGAGCTACCTTGCCGGTGACCATTCAGCTATCGGAGCGCACGATTCTGAACTGGTACCCTTTAAAACAGAAAAGGCCAAGACTTTGGCACACAGGCATTGCTCTTGTATACGTGCATACTCTCTCAACTGGCTCCACACTTCCCCCACCACCAAGCCACGCTGTCTCGCCATGAGAAGGGAGAAGAGTAGGGTATTCTGAAAGCGCCCCATTTACAAAGGGCGTTCAGTAGGTAATGCAACACTTTTTTTTCTGAAAGCCGGTAGGTTTTATTCAGGATTCCAGTACACCATGTTATTCACCACACTGTAAGCTACAAAATCGTATTTTTCAACATAACATCCGTCCACTTGGTTCAAATGGCTCTGAGCACTATGGGACTTAATTAAATTCTGAGGTCATCAGTCCCCTAGAACTTAGAACTACTTAAACCTAACTAACCTAAGGTTCAAATGGCTCTGAGCACTATGGGACTTAACATCTATGGTCATCAGTCCCCTAGAAATTAGAACTACTTAAACCTAACTAACCTAAGGACATCACACACATCCATGCTCGAGGCAGGATTGGAACCTGCGGCCGTAGCGGTCGCGCGGTTCCAGACTGTAGCGCCTAGAACCGCTCGGCCACTCCGTATCCGTCCAGTGCCTTATGCTTATGCGACCTTACTGGGATGCCCTGTAAGCCGCACAATAACATCCTACTGATCGACATCGGAACCGACATCCTGCTACATCAATAACCTTCCCATCGTCCACTTACTACTTCTTGCGGAGTGCATACTTCATTGCGCCAAACAGATGGAAGCCGGAAAGTGCGAGATCCACCCTGTAGGGTAAATGAGGAAGAATGGTCGAATGAATTTTTGTTAGCTCCTGTTAAGTGCTGGAACTTGCGTCAGGCCTTGCATTTTTGTGGCGACGAGCACGCTGAAGTCGTTTCTCCAACTTCCTGAGCGTAGCACAATAAACTTCAGAGTTGATCGTTGCACCTTGAGGGAGGACATAAAACAGAATAACCCCTTCAGAACCCCAGAAGACCGTCATGATTTTACCGACTGTGGGTGTAGCTTTGAACATTTTGTTCGGGCTTGAGGTGGTTTGGGACCCCTCCATGGATTACCTTCTTGCTTCCGGTTGGAAGTGATGACCCATGTTTCATAGCTTGTGACGATCGTCGACAAAAAATTGTCAAGATCAGCCTCAGCAGTTCCGGAAGGTTGGTCCTTCCTTGCTCTTTCTGTTCTTCTGTTGGCGGCGATGAACGCAGCGGGCAGACTCCTCTGAGCACCCCAACTAGTGGACGGCTGTGTCAGGACTGCCAATAGAGACGTCCGGTTGAGCAGCGATGCGTATGACTCTAATCTGTCGATCACGTCGAATGAGAGTGTCCGCAGACATTCTGCAAGTGCCTAAAATATTTGTGGTTCTCTGGTTATCCGTCAAAAGAAACTCAATCACACCTCTCTGTTTGGGACGCACCTTCATCACAGATGCCGTTTTAAAGGTTACATATAGCGCCCCCACCTATCCTAAATTCATGGAACTATCGGGGCCGAAGCAAGAATGTTCTACTACGTTCCACAACAAATTACGCTTGTTTTCAACATAAATAGGCAGAGAAAAAAACGTATTGCATTACTTATTGACGGTTCCTCATAGATGGCAAATCAGTCGCACAGCATAGTACTTGTTTTTTTTCATATTTCTCAACAACATAGATCACAAACAAAAGAAATGTTCAGTATCATTTAATTATTTATTGGCGCACACAAGAAGTATTATAATGTTACCTGGCACAAACTGTCAGCATCCAGACAGACGCAGACAATTTCACAGATCTTCGCACTCAGGTTGCCATATAATCGTGACTTATTTAGATTCATAATCGAAGAAAGCCCTTCTCAGAGATATTTTGCTCAAAATATTTTATCACGTTTGCAGCTTCATTATGGTGACGTGGGAAAAGTTCCTGAGGAAGACAACTTAGATGTTCTGGACCGTTATAACGTAAGAGCGTGAGAAAATTTATCTTCTAAACGGGAATTATGTTGCAGATCAATCAGTTCCAAATGTACATGCACAAGGGCTGGTTTTCAACTGAAACACTAATCAATCTAAAAAAAAATAGCTCGACGACAGATGTAAGACTGGCAGTGTTCTCAAAACGTTTAGAAAACTGTTCTTGTAATTCTTTCAAGGCCACATTGAATGATTCATAATTCGCGTTTTTTTAACAGCAGTGAGCTCATGGAACTGGACTGTGTTTGTCAGAATTTGTCCCTTCTACAACGCGATTTTCTTTTTAAATAAATCTACATCAAATTAGAAATAAGTTATTTTCATGTTGCAACGTCGTACGGTGGGCAGTGTGCAGTCCAGTCCACTTAAAATGTGGGGTCTGCAGTTACTCTAATTTTCGTTCCTGCACTCCTTTTTCCCTCATAAATTTAACAAAAGTGGGTTTTAAATCGACCCATACTCTTCGCTAACTTCCATAAAAAATTGTTGTAGTTGCCACTGCATAGAGTGTGTAACTTCAGAATATTTACTGTTCGTACCAGCAATTACACCACGTGCTCCATGCCTGCAAATTTAGCACAAAGTGTTTCTTGATATACAGAACAATGAATTCCGTCTGACGATGGTTGTAATTTTTGCTCTTTCATCGTCAACTAAACATCTAAATTCTTTCTGCATACTGTTGTAATGTGATAACGTAGCAAATTAGCAGTGACTGTCAATTATGCCACTACATACTAGATAATGAGAATGTCATCCTTCTCTTCTGTCATTCCCATTCAATTTTAAACGCTTCGGAGGATAATCACTAGACTGATCTTTTTGTGCAAGTAGCCACTGGACCTGTGAACCTCCTTTACACCACGAACAAATAGCGAAGGGTAAATTGCGCTTTCACAACAATTCTATCGAACTGAAGAATTTTTTAAACGATGTCATCTTGCTTTAGCTACTAGTGCTCCATTTTAAGATTGCAGTTTTGGCAAAGAGTGATTTTCAAGAATCTACAAAACATAATACGTACAACGTAATGAGAAAAAAGAAAAGTGGAATTAACACTATGTACAACCAATTCTGCGATTTGTTGAATTCATATATTTACAAGATTTTTTGAGATATAGGTTAACGTTAGGCAGAGATAACAACAGAATACACACATCAAATAGAAACTAGTCAGCGATATTGGTGAGTATTCCATTTTATGTGCTGTAATTTTTAGTGGGCTCTGCATGTCGCGACAGATTGACACATCTAAAAGTGTGCACTTATAAAAGATAAAAGTCTAAAACAATCGACAAAGAATTTTTTCCTTTGGCCTGCGACCGAAGCAGTCCCGCGGTTCCGGACTGCAGCGCCTAGAACCGCACGGCCACCACGGCCGGCACAGAAAGTTTCACATTCGCCACATTTGATGTTATAAGTCCCTGTTTCTGTAAACGGTTTGGTTTTCTGGGTGGTACGCCTGACTATTGTCTCTACTTTGTTGTTTGAACGGAACCGACTGGAACATTAGTTTTACGAAAACAATCGGCCATTCCGCCTGATATGGCACCACAATAAGATAAAGCAATGAACTTCTGTTCCTCCTATTAATTTTATTTCTTTATCTATATTATTGCTTTTTTATGTAATTTTCTTCCGTGTAAACACTGTCGCCGTTATTTGCTCCCATGTTCTAATACAGACAACTCTTAGGTAATTTCGTTCTACTCTAATGGGAGGTTAACGATTCTGCTAGTCATTGAGTGAAAAAAAGGTGCTCTTACGTATTTCTGGGTGCCACGAACTGTTGTGGATTATGCTGTCAGTGCAGAATAGTTTCCGAAATATTTCGAATTTGTGGACGCCATTTTCATTATTTGCCCTCGAATCTAAAAAATTAATGGTTTTTTTTGTAGTTCCATAGTAAAAACAGTTTTTGAATGTACACTGCTAAATTGTGAAAGTATATTTTCGATTTCAGCAACTTTGCCACTGAAGAGAACAAGAGTATCATCTACATACCTTTTGTAATATAAAACCTTACTAGCTATATCAGTAAACGGTTTGAAGAATTGGTTCTCTATACGATTTATGAAAATATCTGCCAGCATGCCAGCACGCATCTGCCCATCGCAACACCATCTGGTTGTGAATATATCTCATCTTGAAATTTAAACCGGCCGCGGTGGTCTCGCGGTTCTAGGCGCGCAGTCCGGAACCGTGCGACTGCTACGGTCGCAGGTTCGAATCCTGCCTCGGGAATGGATGTGTGTGATGTCCTTAGGTTAGTTAGGTTTAAGTCGTTTTAAGTTCTAGGGGACTGATGACCACAGCAGTTGAGTCCCATAGTGCTCAGAGCCATTTGAACCATTGAAATTGAAAAATAAGATCAATTGTAGCAACTCAATAATTTCGTCACTTTCTGCTATTCCAGTTTTTTTTATGTTTGAATAGGTTCTTTTTTACAATGTCAATGGTTTTTACTATCGGCAGGTTATTGAATATATTTTCTATATCAAATGAGGCTAATTTTCCTTCCTCAAGTATGGGTATGTCTTTAATCTGGCGGCTACATCAATGGCAGTTACCGTGCTCGAAGATACCATTATATCGGAGAAGACATAAGGAGATGCAAGTGGTCTGCAGTAACTTTTATGTTGTACACAGCTGTCCTGACGCCTTAGATAATACCACAGGTCCCATGGAAGCCCAGGTGAACGCCCCCTCGCATAAAACTGCCCCTATTGGATTGCGTCCTTGTCAGTTTGCAAGGATGGATGTTTATCGACCTGTCATTCTCCAGACTGACGACGTATCCGGACACGGTTGTAGACTTTATGTAACAAGAAACGTGATTCACCTGCTCAGGCAACACGTTTCCATTGAGCCCTGGTCCAGTGCCCACTGCATCATAATTGACAACGTCATTGAGTCAACATGGAAACACGTAAGGGTCGTCTATTGAGGATTAAAGAATGCGCACTGAACGGTGTGCTTCAAAACACTTGTGCCTGCAGCAGCATTGTACTCTGTTGTCAGCTCTGCCACAGTTCGCCGTCTATGCTGCAATCCTCCAACGTCCTCGTTCTATGATGAGAGGAAGACGTCCGGCACCACGCCGCCTACTCCTGGTTTCACGAGTCTTATAGACGCTCTCGACAATAGCACGCGAACAACTGACCAGCTTCACGGTTTCCGAGATGTTCGTTCTCAGACACCGTGCCATAATAATGCGCCCTTTGTCAAAGTCGCTTAGGTCAGTGGATTTCCCCACACGCCGCCCTTGTCGTTGTTAGAATAATTCCCCACTCCTCTCGACTGCTCCTGTATACTTTCCCCGACACGTCATGTATCATCAGTTGCAGCTCTCGTATGGCATTAGTCATAATGTTTTGGCTCTTTAGTCTAGAAATGAAGTGACACGATTTCAGAAACTTTACTGGTCTCATACCGATATGATTTCTTTTTGTGTATAGACTGAAGCGGTGAGTGAAAACATGCACCAAGGTCGGGAATCGAACCCAGATCTCCTGCTTACCAGCCACTAAGCCGCCTTGACACAGCTGTTCACAAAACTGCACGGATTACGCTGACATACCCCCCTTCTGCTAAGCAATTCTGTTCATGGATGGGGAATTTAAAATAGATTGGTGCGTCAGTGAGAATTTGGATCGACGAGACTGTGCCAAAGTGACTAAGTGGCTAACGCACCTGCTTAGTACTCAGGAGACCCGGGTTCGATTCCCAGACCTGGTACAAGTTTTCAATCTCCGATTCAGTCCCAGTACTGGTGGTGGTATAAGTCCACCTAAGTAGGTAGATTACCGTCGCTTTGACATGTCCTAGCGCTCCTGCAAGCTACCGCCTGTAGTAAACGGTTTCTTAAATTCGTGTGGTCGACGTTATTACTGGACACTGTAAGCTATTGCTGGGTATTAATAATTTCTAGCGGAAGGTTTTAACGAACCGGTAAATATATGAACGCAACGGACAACGCATTTTTTTAACCACTACAAAAGGCACCTGCACAGGGCTTAATAGGCAGTATATAGCTTTTATTTGCTTTCATGACCTAGAATTTGACTGTGGTGCTGACTGCCACCTATTCTTTATGATGGAAGGAGTAAATAATCAGTCGAGGGCTGAGATTAATAAATATTTATTCACTACCGATGGTATTTCAACAACAAGTCGTGTTTCTCTTGCAATGTACATCATCAAAACAGGTCTCTAGTTAACATGGTTCAGTTTCACCACGTAATTGTGGAACGGGACAGAGGAGCGCAGACCTGGCTTCAATGTAATTTTATACATCCGCACAATCATACCTAAACCCTCGGTTATTGCATTCGGTTGCTATAGATTACTCAGAACAAGTTCCGCAAAGACAATACAAGCAAAACTAGGTCAGGGTGGAAGAGTATTTCGCAAATCTTTATCAAATCACTGGGCATTAAAATCCGATACTTTTCCTAGTGGCACGAGTATCTTACTTAACACACATTGCCAACAAATCAAATCGTTATGGGGATGCACAAGAAACATCACTTCAATGCTGTTCAACCCACATGGCCAAGTTTCAGTAGCCAACAGAAACCCAGAAAAATATGGGCACACACGATTATTCCTTCCCTATTTTACACTCGCTCACTATCGTATGATTATTCATCGTGTACAATATCTTTTCAGACCGAAACTACGATTTATCAATGCGGCGGTTGTTCCAAAGTACCACGTGGTGCGAAAGCAAGTTCACAAAGAAAACATATGGAAAATAAATAAAAAAAAACAAAATATTACAGGTAAATGGAAGAGCAGATTAAAATACATTGAATTAGTGAATTTCCGTTAAGCACAGAGTAATAACGTGACCGTGAGCTTAAGGCACATGGTGCGTTGCCTGTAAAAGGCACTAACGCAAGGTCTACTGAAATTCGAATAAATTAAGAAAATCATTTCCCTTATGGGGCTCAGTGATAATTTCGCACCTGATTTCAACATCTGGACTTCATTACAGAGTAGATTTCAGACAATCTAATACCTATGTTAACATTACCAGAACGAGAGCTGCGTCTCCATGTCTCTCCAGTACCACGACCCAGCACCTCTTCCAACCAAATTCGCCTAACCGTTCCGCTTACAAACGTGGTGGGGGTGGCGCGCCAACCTGACAGAGCCAAAACGCGCGCCTACGTGGCATCTTTGCCCTGACCTGCAAACTTGGTGTCTGCTAAACTTGTTCACGCTTGGGGAGTTGGTACTACCCTACCTCAGAACAACCATTCATGCAGTGTTACAATTCGTGCCTAACGCTTTCTGCTAGTTCACACACTCACTCATTTATACCATCCAGGCCGCACAAAGTAAAGGAAAATGGGACACGTGGTACACAACATAAAAAAATTCAATAAATAACTCTGTTTAGTCCATTCTCTCCTTTTGGACACCACCTGAGGTATTACGTGCAAGAGAAGAAACTCTTGCTAATAATTTCTGCGTGCTAGCAATTTAATAAAACATTGGAACGGTAAAACAAGTTCAGTTTCAATGTATATATATGTCTCAGTATGAGACCAGTAATGTCTCTGAAATTTGCTCATTTCATTTGTATAAGTACCTGTAGATGGGTTTCAGGCTGGCTCCCCCATTTATTCTCTGTGCTGAGGTGCTATTCCAGAACATGTACAACCTCAACAATTCACTTCGTGTGTAAGGTAGAATTTAAAGTAGACTGAGGCGATAGTGAGAGTTTGGATCAAGGGGGGAGACATGCCAGGGTAATCCGTGCAGTTGTATGAACTGCTGTGTCAAGGTGGCTTAGTGGCTATCGCATCTGCGTATTAAGCAAGAAACCAGGGTTCGATTCCCAGCCTTGGTACAAATTTTCACTCACCGCTTCAGTCTATACAGGGTGAAGCTAAATTCGCGCACTTGGGCTTCGCAGCGAACTCCTCAAATGCCAGCGATAAAAAAATTTCTCTCACAAAATTTCGCCCAGCTTTGCTAGTCACTCATTTGTCATGGTTCAAATGTGTGTTAATTCCGAAGGGACCAAACTACTGAGGACATTCCCTAGACTTGCACACCACTTACACTAACTTAAACTAACTTCTGCTAAGAGCAACACACACATCCATGCCCGAGGGAGGACTCGAACCTCCGGCGGGAGGGTCGCACAATCCGCGGTATAGCGCCTCAAACACCGCGGCTACTGCGCGCTGCTTGTCATGTTCATCTCTCATCTCTCCACAACTGAATACAGGGCTGACAACTTCGTCGATTGAGACACGCTTCTGTGTACTACGATGGAGATTGAATATTCCTTCGGCGCCCCATTTCATTATTCTAAACAAGGACGTGAATCGCATGTGGGGAAGGAAGCTACTTCCGTGCGTGGCTGGCCAGGGAATTCCCTGCACTGTGTGCGCGTGCGCGCCAGCTGAAAGCCATATCACGAGATGTGATGCAATACTCTTCGCCACACTCAGTGAACAGCAGCCCATATAAATTTTTGATTTTATGCCCTGCAATAGTACTCTAAATTCAAATGCAAAGACATAAAGGAATTAAAAACAATAGTTGTCAGTGGCCACTGATTTAAACTCAGTCGCAAAAGTATTCGGACAGCACGTAACGGGGCATAATTTTGCAGTTTGCCACATGAACAAATACAGAAATTGCACTTTGTAATGTATTTGGGACTCTGGGTACGATGTCGCAACGTGAAACACGCGTCAAATACGAAGCATTATTGTTGGACATGTGTCTGTTACGTAATATTTCCTGCAAACGGCATGGAAAGGTCCAACAAAAGTATTTGGACAAAGGCGGACAAAGTGAGAGAATAGTTCATTCCGAGACGCACAGAGGGTGAAGCGACTGCAGTGTGTCCGGTATTTCCGCGAGACGATAGCGGTGATTAGTAAACACGTATCGCGAGCCTGTGTAGGTCGACGATGGGACGCAGAGGGAAGTGTTCTACGTTCGAGTAAAGGCAACTTGTCGTTCATCATCACGCGAAGGGGAAAACCTGCAGGGAAATTGCCGCAATAGTGAACATGAAATAAGTACATTTCACGACATTATTAAACGGTTCGAGAAAGAAGGCCGATTGGAATTCCGTTGCAGTACAGGACGGCCACGGACATTTTCACAAAGAGATGAACGTGTTATTGTGCGAAAGGTACAACAGAATCCGAAAATATCTGCCACACGAATTGCAAGTGGGATGGAGGGAGACCTTGGTATAAAAGTTCATCCCGAAACCATGCGGAGAGTACTACGACGATCGCAGTACCATGGTCGAGTGGCTCTGCGAAAGCCATTCATAAATGCAGTGAACCAGAAGAAAAGTATGCAGTTTGCGAGGGAGTACGCTGAATACGATCAGGCTTGGTGCAATCGGGGGATATTTTGCGACGAATGTAAATTTACATTATGGCAAAGCGACGGAAAGGCAAACGTGAGGCGAAAGGCCAATGGAGAGCTGAATCCCAGGAACTTCAAACCAACAGTAAAGTTTGGAGGTGGGAGCATCATGGTGTGGGGATGCACGTCCGGCAGTGGTGTGGGTGATTTAGTGTTCATTGATGGTACGATGAACAAGGAAGCGTATTTGAGTATACTGCGAGGACATTTGAAGCAGAGTGCACGACATCTAGTTATTGCGAACAACTTTCATTTTTATCAGAATAATGATCAACAAAAGCAAAGCGAGGATAATGGAGTGTAGTCGAATTAAGTCGGGTGATGCTGAGGGAATTAGATTAGGAAATGAGACACTTAAAGTAGTAAAGGAGTTTTGCTATTTGGGGAGAAAAATAACTGACGATGGTCGAAGTAGAGAGGATATAAAAAGGAAACTGGCAATGGAAAGGAAAGCGTTTCTGAAGAAGAGAAATTTGTTAACATCGAGTATTGATTTAAGTGTCAGGAAGTCATTCCTGAAAGTATTTGTATGGAGTGTAGCCATGTGTGGAAGTGAAACATGGACGATAAATAGTTTGGACAGGAAGAGAATAGACGCTTTCGAAATTTGGTGCTACAGAAGAATGCTGAAGATTAGATGGGTAGATCACATAACTAATGAGGAAGTATTGAATAGGATTGGGGAGAAGAGAAGTTTGTGGCACATCTTGACTAGAAGAGGGGATCGGTTGGTAGGACATGTTTTGAGGCATCAAGGGATCACGAATTTAGTATTGGACGGCAGCGTGGAGGGTAAAAATCGTAGAGGGAGACCAAGAGATGAATACACTAAGCAGATTCAGAAGGATGTAGGTTGCAGTAGGTACTGGGAGATGAAGAAGCTTGCACAGGATAGAGTAGCATGGAGAGCTGCATCAAACCAGTCTCAGGACTGAAGACCACAACAACAACAATGATCCCAAGCATACCGCGCATAGTATACAAATGTGGTTGCTCTTCAATTGCGCGAAAGTATTGCACCCCGCTCCCCAATCACCAGACCTGAACCCAATCGAACATTTGTGGGATAAATTGAAACGGACCCTACGCGCGGGCAACATCTATACGAAGCAGACCATGAAAGAGAAATTGCGACAAGAATGGGCAAATATAGGCCTAGATTTCACCAAAAAACTCGTGGAAAGTATGCCTAGTAGATTGGAGGAGATATTGAAAATGAAAGGTGGACGCATAAGGTGTTGACATTCTCGTTGCACAACTAATGAACATTTATTGGACAGTGTCCGAATACTTTTGTAGCGGCAGGGTGTGCGGGATGTTTCATTTTTGTTGTTAATTTTTCTGTTATTTATGTTGTGGAAACGAAATAATACAATAATACTTTTGTAATTAATGTTGTTACGCATATATATTGCTAATAAAGTTGTTTGGGTTTCATAGTCAGTGTTTCTCGAGTACTCTTTGTGAAACTTCTCACTGCCCGAATACTTTTGCGACTGAGTGTATATCAATGGGGCAGGTTGTAAATTTGTGCCACACTGGGGTTCGAACCCTTGTCTCCCGCTTACAAGGCAGATGCGCTGACCACTACGCCATTCGGACACGTCACCACAACCGCAGAGACGTCCTAGCACGCCTTTCGTAAGATCAGGATTCTCAAATCATACACACACAACCGATGTAGTGCCTCTGTTCATTACCCTCGTTATTCACATCTCGTCGATTCCCGTAACAGTTCGTCCTGAAGCTATCAGAATGAACTCGATATTGATAACAAACTACAGGAATATCAAGTGATATGCGTAACAATCAGTGGAACATCGAGAGGTAAAGAGAGAAGAGATATAAAAATCAAGTCTTATAAGGTAATGGCCGCCCCCACATTGCTATCCGGAAGAGAAACTTGGACAGATACTAAAACCAAAATTTTTGGACGTTGGATGCGCCAGTTATGCAAAATACAGTTTTCTCCAAGTTCCCAAACATGTTTCAGCACCTCTGCGCCATCATCATGGATTTCTGTTTTATTTAATCTTTACACCCGGTTTGCACGGTTTGTCTGAACCACTTGTGTATTATTTATTACAGGTAGCTTGTCTAATTTGTGTGGCAAGCCCTTTTTATCTCAGCATCCTGATGCTACTACCTGTAATAACTAATCCACAAGTGGTCTTGACAAACCATGCAAACCGAGTGTAAAGATTAAATAGAACAGAAACCCACTGACGATGACACAGAGATGCTGAAACATGTTTGGGAACCGGAAAAGAACGATGTTTTGCACACCTGGCGGACCTACAGCCTACTATTTAACTGCAAACACGGAAAACACAAGGAGCTGCAAAGCAAAGGACTACGAAACAAAAAAGTAAAAGCCAAGCGGCAGGAATAAAATTCCTAATGCGAGTGAAGGGCTTAGAGGATGAGATGGACTAAGAAATGAAGACAGCTTATGCATCCAAATTGCTGACAAGTATAATGTACCCAAGAGTGGAAAAAAAACTGTGGAAATTTTAGATGACGATCAGTTTCGCTTTCGGAAATGTAAACGCATCAGAGAGGCAGTTCCCGCGTTGCACTTGATAATGGAAGCAAATCAAGACACATTCATAGGAGTTGTTGACCTAGGAAAATAGTTCGGCAATGTAAAATCAAAATGTCTGAAATTTTGAGAAAATTAGGAATAATATACAGGGAAAGGCCGGTAATATACCCTATGTGCAAGACTCAGGGGGAAACAATAATAACCTAAGATGAAGACTGAAGTGCACGGACTAAAAAAGGTGCAAGACAGGGATTCAGGCTTTCGCTCCTACTGTTCAGTCTATGAAACGAATAAACAATGAATGAGATGAAAACAAATTTTATCATGAAAAGTAATAAATTTCAGGGTATGAGCATATCGATAATAACATAAGCTGATTATATTGCTATCCTCAGTGTAAGTAAGGAAAGTAAAGAGTTATTAGAGAAATTGTGGAAAAGGTTTTTTGGAGACTGCTACCAGTTGCATATTTTTGTTGACTTACTTAAATTATCTAATAAAACAACATGTTTCGATGTATCAACCCTATCTTCAGTCTAGAATGGAAATACAAGAAGCTTTTGGAAGTAAACATAGATATTAACTTTTTTTCAGTCCTGGTATGTTATATGGCCTTCCGGTGAAGAAAGAAAATGATAACCTAATATGAGGAAATATTTTCTTCGTGTTGTCTTCTTTGTTTTTCAGCCATTCAGACATAAAGGTTGTACAGGTTAATCACCATCCACCATCTTTTGCAACTGTAATAAAAGTTATATTATGAACAGACGCGTTGTTCTAAGACCACAATATTACATCAACCATCTAAGCACTCGCAGGCTCCAAAACGATCTGCTTTCAGATGTATGATCCACAGATTAAACACAGTACCACTTGACAAATATTACTCTAATACGGAGCTGGAAATAATTATTCGGATAACGTAGAAATAACGGTACCAAGAATCGCTAGCAACAAAAATGAACACGAAAATCCAGAAAAACATTAAAATAAAAAACAAAACCCCATAAAAATCCCGAGACCCCCAACAACCGCCATAAACATACACTGTAAAGTCGTTACTTCTACACAGCAAGGGAACAACACAGAAACTCAACAGAGAAGCTGGTACACACTTACATATGGAAACAAACTCACACACAGAATTGGGAACATCATCAAGGAAAAAGGAATAAACATAGCAATAACTTTATACAGAAAAATCTAAAAAAGGAAGCTCATACTGACATGTGCCAAAACTCTGGCATTTGCCAACGGTAGTGTAATAGCTGTGATGCTCTATACTTAGGACAGATAGGCGGAACTTTTGAAATAAGGTATAAGAACTCAAAAGAGCATGGAAATATGCTGCAAGCCACTCAATATTTGCAAAATATCTCAGGCAACAAAACCACCACCCTACTACAATATAACAACAAGAAACATCTCTTAGACCTATAAGAGAACCTACAAATTCAGGAAGCAACAATAGAGAAGAAACATATAATAAATGACCAGACAAACATCAGTAACCAGACATTATTTAAATCAATAAGAATATTTAGAGAAAGTACAGAACCCTAGAGACACAAAATAATATCACAAACTATACAGCATCTCCATCCTAGATCTTCCACCACAGTACCATAGTAAAGCAATAATTTACACACACAGTAGGCAAGACATGTTACCCCCTTCATACACACACACACACACACACACACACACACACACACACACACACACAAGCGCGCGCGCGCGCTTGCACACGTTAGACGGAGAATACAAAAACTAACAGAGCGATAGCAGACGCTTCAACAACTACCAAAACAAACAAAAGACGAACGCATACCACAATAGCAAAACAAAACACACGAAATGGCGAGATGACATCGGTTCTTCTCAATACAGAAACGTGAATATTTAGTGCAACGAAAGTGCTTTGTGCTGAGTACCCAAAAAATAAATGTGGAAGAACAAGAAGAATGAAGTCAAAAACAAGAAAACCGTGGGTAACGATAAGAATTAACACCATCTATAGTAGTAAGGGAAACATATGAACTGTTCATGATCCTGCCAAACAAAATTGTAAGACAAAAAAAATTCATATTGTTAAAGTGACTACTAAAGATAATTTAGAATAAAGCGAAACGCGTCTGGTCTTAATAAGACTTTTATTACAGATGCAAAACGCGGCAATTAACCTATACAGTTTGAAACATCACTTCGTTTTCTGGTCTTCTGCTCACGTAAAAAAGTTGAATAATCACTAACTTTATTCATATAAAATTGCTATATTCTTGTAGTTAGTTACATCTGTTGCTACGGTTCCTTAGTTCTTGTTAACCGTTCTTGACAGACTTGCAAGCGACACTTAAAACATAATGTCAATCAGAAACAAGGTGGCGGTCAAACAAAGCTTGTTTCGATTTAAATGTCGATGTGTCGATCCTAGTGTAATATGTCACTTGCTGTGTCCTGATCCATTTCTGATGCTGGTAGACGAAATACACTGAAGAGTCAAATAAACTGGTTCACCTGCCTAACATCGTGCAGGGGTTCCGCGAGCACCCACAAGTGCCGCACAACGAAGTGGCATGGACTCGACTAATGTCTGAAGCAGTGCTGGAGGGAACTGACACTGTCAATCCCGCCGGGCTGTCCATAAATCCGTGAGAGTACGAGGAGGTGGAGATCTCTTCTGAACAACAAGTTGCAAGGCATCCCAGATATGCTGAATAATGTTCTTGTCTGGGGAAATTTCTGGCCAGCGGAAGTGTTTCAAATCAGAAGAGTGTTCCTGGAGCCATTCTGTAGCACTTCTTGACGCGTGGTATGACGCATTGTCCTGCTGGAATTGCCCAAGTCCGTCGGAATGCACAATGGGTATGAATGGATGCAGGTAATCAGACAGGGTGCTCACGTACGTGTTACCCCTCAGAGTCGTATCTAGACGTACCAGGGGTCTCATAACACTCCAGCTGCACAAGCCACAACGTGACAGATCCTCCACCGGATTGAACAGTCCCCTGCTGATAGGCAGGGTCCATGGATTGATGAGGTTGCCTCTATGCCCGTACTCGTCCATCCGCTCGATACAATTTGAAACCAGACTAGTCCGAACAGGCAAAGTGTTTCTGGTCATGTCATGTCGGAGTTGACAGGCCCGGGCGAGGCGTATAGCTTTGTGTCGAGCAGAGATCAAGAGTACACGAGTGGGCTCTCGGCTCCGAAAGCCCATTTCGATGATGTTTCGTTGAATGATTCGCACGCTGACACTTATTATAGCCCAGCATTGAAATCGTTCAACATGACATAAGTGCAACCCTTCCACAAATTGCTCCAACACAAACATTGGAGAGCAGTTTGTAGAAGGGATGCACTTCTCTCGCTCTGAACGATTCTCTTCAGTCGTCGTTCTTGCAGGGTCTTCTTCCGGCCGCGGCTATCTTGGAAATTTGATGTTTTACCGGATTCCTGAAATTCATGGCACACTCGTGAAATGGTCCTACAGAAAATCGCCACTTCATCGCTATCTCGAAGATGCTATGTCCCATCGCTCATGCGCTGGCTATAACACCACGTTCGAACTCACTTAAATCTTGATTATCTGTCGATGTAGCAGCAGTAACGAATCAAACAACTGCGTCAGACATTTGTTGTCTTATACAGGTGTTGCCGACCGCAGCGTCGTATTCTGCCTCCTTACAAATATCTGTATTTGAATATGCATGTGTATACTAGTTTCTTTGAGGCTTCAGTGTATATCAGGAATGCCCACCCGCCCCAACTTCGAAAGGGCAGCAGCATTACGTATCTACGACCGAGCCACTTGTCTGGCGTAGCAGTAATAAATTATATATACAAATATTCTTTGTGTATCCGTATATCTACTAATGAAAACCATATCAAAACCCTTACAGTAGTCTCCCAACAGAGACAGAAAAACGCGGCGGGTACTTCATTTTACAGTATGTAGTGCTACTCTATAAGTTGGACGCTACTTCGGAGGCTTGTGTGTCCCTAACGCATCCTGTTTATGCATCTGGGGAAAGATGACCTACAGCTTGACATAGAATCCGAATCACGTGTCGTTTCTGGCGAATCCTCACGTCATGGAGAGGTCAATACTTGGTTATAAACGGCAGACTGACAAATTCATGCCGTGACTGGGATTCAATTCTTCTACCTTGCGGTCTCCAAGGACGCACTTTACTACTAGACCACGAGACCCGACCTAGAGTCTGGTACGCTACTCTCTGGAGTGGCAGCGGCTGTTTACTGCTTTATCCGCAAGGCACCGCCTTCTCCGTTCTTAACCAGTTCGCAGCCCCCATCATTGTCGCTAGATGTCACTCCAAACGCCAATTAAATATGGAACTACACACTCCTCATCACTTAGCAGTATTAAATTACACACATCAAAAGAAGTTTTGCATCACTCCGGTTCCCAGAACTCCTGAAGACCGACGTTGACTGTGAATATTGTATCACAGACACAGTCCCTTTGACTGTTCAGATATGTCACTTAACCGGCGCAAGGATGTAAATAACCGTGCATGAGCAGCGCCTATTAGACGGAGAGGGTCCGACAGCCGATGAGTTCCAGTCATACGATCAGGAAGGAAGTACATGGCTCGCGTTGTCTGTAGTTCAACCATGCCTAGACGGTCAACACCGCGGTTCTATCGCGTTCGCATTGTTACTTTCTGCCAGGAAGAGCTGTCAACAAGGAAAGTGTCTAGGCATCTCACAGTGAACCAGTGTGATGTTGTTCGGACATGGAGGAGATACAGAGAGAGACAGGAACTGTCGATGACATGCCTCACTCAGGCCTCCCAAGGGCTACTACTGTAGTGCATGACCGCTACCTACGGATTACGGCTTGGAGGAACCCTGACAGCAACACCACCGTGTTGAATAACGCTCTTCGTGCAGCTACAGGACGTCGTGTTACAACTCAACCTTTGCGCAATGGGCTGCATGATGCGCAACTTCACTCCCGAGACCTATCTTTGCAACCACGACACCATGCAGCGCGGTACAGATGGGCCCAGCAACATGTCGAATGGACGGCTCAGGATTGGCATTACGTTCTCTCCACCGAGTACTGTCGCATATGCCTTCAACCAGACAATCGTCGGAGACTTGTTTGGAGGCAACCCGGTCAGGCTGAACGCCTTAGACACACTATCCAGCGAGTGCATCGAGCTGGAGGCTCCCTGCGGTTTTCGGGTGGCATTATGTGGGGCCGACGTACGCCGCTGGTGGTCATGGAAGGCGCCATAACGGCTGTACTATACGTGAATGACATCATCCGACCGATAGTGCAACCATATCGGCAGCATATTGGCGAGGCATCCGTCTTCACTGACGACAATTCGCGCCCCCATCGTGCACATCTTGTGAATGACTTCCTTCAGAATAACATCGCTCGACTAGAGTGGCCAGCATGTTCTCCAGACATGAACCCTATCGAACATGCCTGGGATAGATTGCAAAGGGCCGTTTATGGACGACGTGACCCACCAACCTCTCTAAGAGATGTACGCCGAATCGCCGTTGAGGAGTGGGACCAACAGTGCCTTGATGAACTTGTGGACGAATACACACATGCATCAATGCAAGACGACGTGCTGCTGGGTATTAGAGGTACCGGTGTGTACAAAATCTGGACCACCACCTCTGAAGGTTTCGCTGTATGGTTGTACAACATGCAATGTGTGGTTTTCATGAGCAATAAAAAGGGCGGAAATGATGTTTATGCTGATCTCTAATGCAATTTTCTGTACAGACTCCGGAACTCTCGGAACCGAGGTGATGCAAAACTTTTTTGATGTGTGTATATACAGAATCTTTCCTCGTGAATCACTCTACGTGTTAGTGAAAACCCATATCAATATTCTTACGGCAACTCTTGAGATTAGATAAACGTACAGATGGAAACAGTGATATGGGCGACTTCAATCTATGTAAATAAAAATCTAAATTCGTTTGTTCAAATTAGTGCAACTTCCAAAGTTCATGACCGACTGATTTGAAATTTTGACACATATATATCGTGAAACTCTCAAAATGTACATGTTGCTGTAATAAACGTTTAGATAGATGTAGACTATATAATTTTTAAAATATAGACATACATTCACGTTAAGAAAATAACAGAACTTCTTGAACGACTAGATATAGGATGTGCATATATATAGGACATGTACACTAATTTGTTCAGAAGAAACGATTAGCATTTAAGCCATGTCGGCTCTATGGTTCAAGGCCAACATCAATATCGCAGCGCAACACCACCCACCGGTAAAATGTGTCTGCTGCTCTCATTGTTGCTATAAACCGAAAGTAATGGATCAGTGTTACTTGGACAGACGTTCAGGGTGCCTCGTACATGCATGCGCGAACACTACCGTCAAATCAGTGAGTTTTGAAGAGGGCGAATTTTGGCATAAGAAGAATGTGATGCATCCATCAGCGAAACTGCGGCTCGTTTGGGGCGAAGTGTTTTGGCATTGGAACGGATGTGTGTCGGATGGTTCACGGAAGGCCGTAGAACACGACGAGTTCGGTCATGTCGCACCATCCACACCACCCCCAGAGAAGATCGACACCTCGTCCCAATGTCAATGCAGAACAGACCTGCGTCCTCCTCAGGTCGGCGCAACAATGGAACATTTAAACACTTCGTACACTATCAGAGGTGACAGTCCGTCGCCAATTATTACGGCATGAGTTGCGTGAGCATCGTCCACTTCTCCGCCTACCTCTGAAAAATGTATAGAAATATGGCAGACGGCAATGGTCTGTGGAACGACATCACAGGGGACAGGAATGGTATCAGATAGTGTTTTCGGACGAATCCAGGTTCTACTTGTTTGAAAATGATGGCAACATTTTGGATCGCCGCAGAAAGGCGGGTAGGGGTGCACAATAGATACAGCGTCAACTCAAGGCCTTATAGTAGGGGGTGTTATTGGGTACAATCGTATATCACAGTTGCGGTGTGTCTAGGGCACTGTAACCAGTGTGACCTAAGTGAATGACATCCTGCGATCCACAACCACAACCCATACGCTTTCAGTATAATATTACAGAAGCCATTTTTCAGCAAAACAATGCACGGACACATGCTGTTGCATGAACACATGTCTTCTTGGTATGGCAGGGCGTCAAGCTTTTGCCCTGGTCCACCAGATCACCAGACTTGTGGGTGGGATATGTTGCAATGACACGTGCAGTCCTGTGTCCCAATGCCAACCACCACATATGCACTTTGCAACCATGTAAATGCAGCATGGATGGCTATATCACAGGACGCCAATCATGCCTCATACGCGTCGATGCCATTAAGCATGGAAGAAGTTAGCAGTGCCCAAGGAGGACCATGTGCCTACTAGGTAGCTGAAATGCTAATCATTTTTTTACAGAACATAGTAATGTACATGCCCCTTGAATATGAATTTCCTATCTCTAGTCGTTCAAGGTGTTCTGTTTTTTCTGAACACAAATGTATATACATGAAACATACAATAGCGAAACGTTGTTAACGAACAGGAAAGTTGTGTTTATGACTTATTGGTTTAATATTAGAATACTACTACAGAACCTCAGTTTTTCAGTAACAATACACAAGGCTCAGGTCAGAGAGAGGTGGTCAGGGGGGAAGGGGGGGAGACAGGAAGTGAACAGAGGGATGAGATGAAATGAACATAGAAAACGGGAGAGAGGAGCTGCAGAGAGAGAGGGATAGGAGAATATGGACAGAGAAAGGGAGCAGGACTTGGCGGACTGTGAGAGGGGGAGAGACGAGGGGCAAGAGGAGATGGAGAGGGTTAGGAAAAGACGGACAGAGAGAGGGGGAGAGGGGGAGGAGGTGATGGACAGGGAGAGGAGAGGGGAAGGAGATTAAGATGTATATCCACTTCCCATGTATATTAGAAACCTGTACTGTCTCTTTTCTTTCTTTGCCATTTAAGCAGACTTAGTGACAGCAAAACTCGGCTAGCCTATAATATTTGTAGATAAGAGTGACAGTGACAACAGTATTAAAATTATTGTAAATAATTCCAAATGTACTGCTACTGGAATAGAGACTCAAAAATATTCTTTACCATTACGTGTTTTCTATGAAAACGGTGCTGACCCGAGTTTGGCGAAGAAATATTAGTTCTTTAAATCTGTTATTTCTGTTATGATCTAGATTTTCCACTTTTGCTCATAGATGAATATTTCCATTTCCTCCAATTTGTCCATTTTCCAACTCTTCTCTAAAGTGTGTAGTACTTTAGATCTTGCTATAGTCTATGAACAACAGAAATTCACACGTTTCACTCTATGTTTACCTTTCGCTTCGTATCCAGAAATCAAATTGCAGCATGTTATTCCATTTATCAGTGGGCTGCGCCAATTAGTTTTTGTTTCTTTGGCGGAGGGCTGCGTTATAATGGCGCGTGGATATCAGTGTTTACCAGATCTGTAGCTGCAAACGAAGAAGAAATTAATTACGTAACTTTACCTTATAGAGATTGCAATTATAAATTTAGGACTAATCAGTACTCTGAAATGAAGCACCCGGGACCACTGGTCCCTTACACCATATTTATCAGAAAGTTTACCATTGCCACGAGTGCTGAAAGACATGCCTAGCAGACGTTATGGAACGTTATAAGAACTGCAAGCGTGAAGTTATCATTAATGATTCTGATTGCAGTGAACTGAAGGGACCTTGCCCGCGCTTGCACCATCCGCCATTGTATTAACTGACATTGTTTGTTAGGTGACATGTTGAACGTTAGGAATGTATTTTTTTTGTCCACGATCAAAAGACGAATAATCTTCTCCCACATCTCCGCCTCTTTCTAATTAAGGTTTTATTTTTATATGAATTATTCTAGAATAGCGGAAATTATAACCTGCTCTTTGGTCTATTTAAAATTACAATTTCATCCAGTCGCTACAAAATATCGATTTTCTGTCCCGGACGTTTTGAGCGATAAAGACAAACGCTTCCTCCGGACTTTATTGAATAACGGTGCTTCCTGCGGCACACTAGTCGCTGCACTTCAACAAGACAGTTCGTAACAATGTAACGCGAAAACATTCAAATCTCCACATAGATCGACTGAAACGTATTTCACGTAGATGGGCGGAAACATATTTCTTTAGTTTTCTCATTCACAATTTCTGTCTCCAATTAGATACATTTAGGTGACTGACACTTTGCACTCCGTCGCTCAGTATTCTCCACAAGTAAAAGAACTGAGGTAAATATAGCTACATCTGGCGATGACCCTCCCCTCCATTAATGCATAAAACAAATTTTGTAGCTTGATAAATGTCTTTAATTACTGTTTCAATGGACCACACGATTTTAACCGTGACCACGGTAGTGTATTATATCCAAAATGAGAAAGAAGCTCGCACAACAACAAAATTTATTCCTCATGTGTTTGCGGCTCCCCGCCGAAAACTTGGCTCACTAAAAGAAAAATTTGCGTTTAGGTAGTACACTTCAGATTTTGGTTTAACAACACCGCGTCGCTGAATGGCATTCATATGTTCATTTATTGCCTTCATTTCGCATATAGTAGTTTTCAAGCGTCCACATTATTTTTTCATTGTAGTCAGCCACAATAGTCCACAAATAAAACATTATACTTTCTCTTAGAAAAGGTGTACGTAAGTAAAACAGTATATTTATGTGTTATTACACTCGTAATTTTCATCCTACAGAATCTTTTGAATGAACTTCCAAGCACTACAACATAAAACTGCAACTGTTCAACATGGTAGTATGTGCCAACAAGTAATCGTACTTCTATTCCTGCCAACAAACGACTTCCAATTACCAACCAAGTAGCACAAAGATTATATATGTATCAAAGAAATTCTTTTACATTAAAATGAGTTACTTACCGATATACTTCTGCTTGAAGTTATTTTAAAAGTTTACAACTGTAATTCTGACGACTTCTAATTAAATTTAATAAGCATATTTCGAAATAAATCCAAAACATGTAAAAATTATAAAATTTTTAAAAATGTTAATATTCATGTTGAATCCATCACTTTAATAAATACTTTGCATTTAAGTGTACAAGACTGTTTTATTGTACAAAACAATTAACTTATGTCAATAAAACTATGTTGTTGTTGTTGTTGTAGTCTTCAGTCCTGAGACTGGTTTGATGCAGCTCTCCATGCTACTCTATCCTGTGCAAGTTTCTTCATCTCCCAGTACCTACTGCAACCTACATCCTTCTGAATCTGCTTAGTGTATTCGTCTCTTGGTCTCCCTCTACGATTTTTACCCTCCACGCTGCCCTCCAATACTAAATTGGTGATCCCTTGGTGCCTCAGAACATGTCCTACCAACCGATCCCCTCCTCTGGTCAAGTTGTGCCACAAACTTCTCTTCTCCCCAATCCTATTCAATATTTCCTCATTATTTATGTGATCTACCCATCTAATCTTCAGCATTCTTCTGTAGGACCACATTTCGAAAGCTTCTATTCTCTTCTTGTCTAAACTATTTATCGTCCATGTTTCACTTCCATACATGGCTACACTCCATACAAATACTTTCAGAAATTACTTCCTGACACTTAAATCTTTAGTCGATGTTAACAAATTTCTCTTCTTCAGAAACGCTTTCCTTCCCATTGCCAGTCTACATTTTATATCCTCTCTACTTCGACCATCATCAGTTATTTTGCTCCCCAAATAGCAAAACTCCTTTACTACTTTAAGTGTCTCATTCCTAATCTAATTCCCTCAGCATCACCCAACTTAATATGCTGTTTGTAGTAGCTTACCCGCATTCCTATTTTCCTATTCATTATTAAACCTACTCCTGCATTACCCCTATTTGATTTTGTGTTTATAACCCTGTAGTCACCTGACCAGAAGTATTGTTCCTCCTGCCACCGAACTTCACTAATTCCCACTATATCTAACTTTAACCTATCCATTTCCCTTTTTAAAGTTTCTAACCTACCTGCCCGATTAAGGAATCTGACATTCCATGCCCCGATCCGTAGAACGCCAGTTTTCTTTCTGTGATGACGACATCCTCTTGAGTAGCCCCCGCCCGGAGATCCGAATGGGGGACTATTTTACCTCCGGAATATTTTACCCAAGAGGACGTCATCATCATTTAATCATACAGTAAATATGCATGCCCTAAAACTATACGAAATGTGAAATTACAATTTTTGTCTAGTCTGTTTCGCACAGAGAATACATGAAGTGTATCGAGTAGTCCCTTTCCTTAACTGCATCGACACGCTCTACAATTAGCGAAGGATTAACTGTTGATCAGTTCCGTTGCCATCCACATCTACAACTACACGCTAAAAACACTGGAAAACACAATGAACATGATTGAACACCCTACTTTACAGCATACCACATTCTTCGTATTCCTTCACGAATGGAGTGCGGGACGAATGACACTGTCTGTGCCTCTCCTGGATGCTCTAGTGTTTATTTTCCTCTCTCTTCCTTCTAGAGTGCTATGCACAAGCAGACTCCATCCCGAAAACCGTTTCTCGTAGGGATGCTGGTCAACTTGCCTCAGCTGTGCCCCATTTCATCTTTACCCACAAGTCAAACTCAACTACAGCATTGGTGCAACACTTTTTTGAATGTGCCCCACGTATCTACAAGTCTAATTTCAAAACAATTATAGAAACTCGAACTCTATTCCAGTACATGTCGTACTAACAGCAGTTTCCCAATATTCTAACAATGAAAGCCCGTTTTTTCCCAAGGCGTAACCGAACATATCATTCCATTTCTTGGCTCGAGTACAACAAAAGCCACTGCATTCGATTTTTATAATGTACAGTAAGTCTTGTTTCTGCTCATTAAAATTTCAAAAAGAATTATTTTGGGAGTAACGTTCTAAAATATTAAACTACTCGTTTGTTTAATGATGCTACAATTTCCTTAATCCTCACTGAACAGTTGTTGTTGTAGTCTATAATCTTTCGTGCAGCTTCCCCAACCTATTCACACTGTACTAATCTCTGCATATCTAATGCAGCCTACCTTCATTTCAGTCTACTAACTGTATTCAAGCCTTAGTTTCTTCAGTTTTTAGGCGTCAAACTGCCTTCTATTACCAAGTAAACTATCCCCTAATGTCTTAGGATGTGTCTCATCTTTTAAAGACGTTGTAGCCGGAAGCTCTTTGCTCCCAGACACTATTCTAGTTACCCAGTCTACCCATTTTATTTGCAGCATTCTTCTTTAACACTTATTCCAAAAGCTTCTCTAATTTTCTTATGTTTACCCATGTCTGTAATTTCCTACTTATCTGCAATTTCTGAAGTTTTTGTCTTCATTTCGTAACTAATAAATTATGGTCATAGTCCACTTCAGTTCTTGGAAACGTTTTGGAGTTCAAAATTTCTAAATCTCTGTCTTATAATAATAATAATTATTATTATTATTATTATTATTATTATTATTATTATTATTATTATTATTATTATGTACAGTAATCCTTCTGATGTCTCCAGTCTCTTCCACGATGGCAAACTTCTTTCATCATTCTTAAGTCACATATTTGTGTTATTTCTTTACTTGCTAATTTCTCCGATAGTGTTCTGTGCACACGTCTTTCATTTTACTGCGTTTATCTCCGGTGCAAATAATTATTAAGACGACAAAAATGAGATGATTTTTGGACCGCATGTTTGTTTTCAGTTGGGAGCGAAACGTTACATTATCGGCGCGCCATTACCATAACAGATGCGTAACACGATGTAGTCACAATAAAGCCCTATGACTTCTCTAATTGCGAGTTTGCGTGCTTGTAAGAAAATTCCGTGTTAATAAATCAGTTGGGAGCTACTTCGACACCGGGGTTAACTGCGCGAAACGTTATTCCTGTCGACACGCAATCGATACAGAGTGGTCGCTGAGGCCTCAAATAACACGGGAAGTTTGCTAACAGCGCTCACGCTTTCCGTATCACTTAGAAACTTTTCACCGAAAATTAAACACTCTCTACGAAAGAACTAGTTAACTTCCATGTTCACCCAAAGCCTTCAAGAAATTTTGTAATTTGTGGATATCAACTCAAACATTCTAGCCATCCGTAAATGCCTAGCGCGAGATTGTTGAAGTATAAGTAACCAGTAAACCCCGATTCTTCGAAGAATCAAACTTCCATGGATAAAACAGATTTAAACGTCTGATTGCTTTACAAGTGAGTTACTGCGTTAAATATTTGACTTTAACCACGTAAGCGAGGAAACGTTTAGGAAAGGTTTGAAGTTATGCGTAAAGTTTGTTGGAAGTTGCTAAATGCTCTCATTATGAAACATTGCATGAATATAGTCTGAGTAATTTGAGCTCCATTTAAAGCAAAAGATATTTTTTCACGCGTCTCAATATTTGTGACGTCATATCTCCTTTACTGCAAGTCGTACAGTGATATAATACTGCAGCCACATTCCGCGGTATATCTGGATACTGTATGCAAACTGTTATGAATAGAATGAATAGTAAAGAAGTAATAAATTAGAACGTAATGCCTGATGTTGTAGTTTCACCGTATGAACAATGAAGCTGTAGTAAGCGATATTTTTTTTTCTTTCATCATTTCTTGGGCGTGTCAGCGAGAAGTAGTTTCGTATAAATTAAACTCAGTTGGTGCTGGCGTGTTTGTTGCCGTTGGAAGTAGTTTATCTTGTAGTGAAATACGTGAAATATATTATACTCAGCAACAGGAATCAAAAGTTGGCCCCTTTTACCGCCTCCCGACCAGACATATAATTGCTGAAAGGTACAAGTAAAATTTGAGTCTCGTTTTGAATATGTACTACGACTCGTGAATAAAATGTTCGCGGTTTTCAAACCGCGTCAATTCGAATCAATCCTCGAGCTTTCGATGACCATCTCCGCCATCGTCGCCAGGAGTTCACTTGCTGCCGGGGCTGGATACACATACTACGACTCATACAATTATAGTTGGTGATTAATTGAATCTACCCTTGATATTTACGCGAAAATACGTGCTTAAACCTAATGGTAGGCACAAACCGTATTGCAAAATTATTCTAAGCGTTTTCTCCGAAAGCTATTTTGGATAATTATGTCAGGAGTACACACATAAACGCACTGGATATCTCAACAACAAACAATCCTGAACAAATAGAGAGAGTCACGATGGACACAGAAATTAGAGACTTCCAATAAACTCACAGTTCTTGAAAGAATCGAACTCTCATGTATAAAACATCTTCAGACTTCTGATTATTTGACAAATGATTAGTGTGTCAAATATTTGACGTTAAACACGTAGGGGAACTTCGGTAGAGGGAGGTACCCAATGATCAGCAGTCATTTTGAGGTACAAGAAAATTATAACACGCCGTTAAATTGGTTCAGACCTCTTTATTATAACATTAAATTTCAAAACATTACACTTTATCGGTGTGCAGTTTCCTAGATTAGCATTTTAATTGAAGAATTTGTGAAATCGTGGAGCAATATGGGGAATAATATTTTACATACAAAAATTAGTTATAAATGTCATATCTGCCCCCCCAATGAATCACGGACCTAGCGGTCGGTGGGGTGGTTTGCATGTCTGAGCGATGCAGGTAGCCGTACAGTAGGTGCAGCCATAACTGAGGGATATCTGTTGAGAAGCCAGACAAACGTGTGGTTCCTGAAGAGGGGCAGCCATCTTTTCAGTAGTTGCAGGAAAACAGTCTGGATGATTGACTGATCTGGCCTTGTGTCATCACCTACATGACAATCAAAGGGGTCGTGCTACGAAAAGAAATTGCGCCCCAGACCATCACTCTTAGTGAAATGATAATGAAATCAATATCTTAAGCTGTCGACAGGCGTTGATATACGTCAACAGTTGAAAATGCGTGCCCCGACCGGGACTCGAACCCGGGGTCTCCTGCTTACATGGCAGACGCTCTATCCATCTGAGCCACCGAGGGCACAGAGGATAGTGCGAATGCAGGGATTTATTCCTTGCACGCTCCCCGTGAGACACACATTCCCAACTTATGAAACGTCCCCTTAGAACAATTTATACAAGACTGTGCTTAAACTGACTCACAATATTTTTAGCGCAACGCTATCTGACTTTCAAAAATCCCTACAAAAGAAAGGCCCTGACTAACATTAACCTATACGTTTCACCTCACAAAAATCTTCGTTACTCAAGCTACTGCAATACAGCGAGCGCCACTGCTGCCAGCTAAATAAAAGATTCAAACTACGGAAGGCACTAACCACTGATTGGCATAGTTAGCAAATGAAAGATTTTAATAGGGAACAAACAATGTATTTTCCTTAATAGTGTTCAAAAGTCATAATATATATAGCAGTTCATGACATCCAGTCTTACAAACTTCAAAACTCAGCCATCTCTCTGCCCACATCCACCACTGCTGGCGGCTCACCTCCAACTGCGCAACGCTAAGCGCCGCTAACAGGCCAACTGCCCAACACTACAATGGCAGACAACAATGCAAACCAGTCACAGACTGCACACAGCACAGCCAGTGATCTTCATACAGAGCGCTACGTGGCGTTACCAATACAAAAACCTAAACAGCCTACTTACACTTAAAGTCCACACACTACATTCGTAGTGCCCCTGCCCACTATACTGAGTACTCGCGGCAGACAATCTTACCGAGTCCCGTAAGAGTTTGGCCAATGCGTGTGCTTCCGAACAATGGCCGGTTAGCCTTAACTATATGGAGATGGTATCTGACCTCCTTGAGGCCGGAAACCCTTCTAGAGACGCCCCGGACGGTGGTGGGATATGAATCTGGCTGTTGCTCGCCATAAGGCTCGACAACAAGCAGTGATGGTCAGGGATGCCATTTCTTTACGTAGCAGGACCCCTTTGGTTGTCATTCGCGGCACCCTTGCAGCACAGCGGTAAGTCGACGACATTATACCCCCCGTTATGTTGCCCTTCATGGAAAGGCATCCTGAGCTTACATTTCAGCAAGATAATGCCCGCCCGGACACGAAGAGAGTTTCTGCTGCTTGTCTTCGTGCTCTCCAAACCCTGCACTGGCCAGTAAGATCGCCGGATCTCCCGCCAATTTAGAACGTGCAAAGCATTAAGGGTAGGGCCGCGCGGGATTAGCCGAGCGGTCAGGGGCGCTGCAGTCATGGACTGTGCGGCTGGTCCCGGGGGAGGTTCGAGTCCTCCCTCGGGCATGGGTGTGCGTGTGTTTGATCTTAGGATAGTTTAGGATAAGTAGTGTGCAACCTAAGGGACTGATGCGTTAGCAGTTAAGTCCCATAGTTTTCACATTGTGTATTAAGCTCGTTCGTCCTACGAAGAAAAACATTGGACGCAGGTCTAAGAATACTATTGGTTAGAGTATCACTGTGGTAATATCCTTATCCCTTCTTACAATTACTTCCCGCGATTAAGTCATTAGCTTGGAACGGGCCTTTGTTGCGCGGTCTCTGTTTCATTGCTAAGGAGCCTAACAACATCGAGACTGGCAGGACTTTTATGTAATCGTACGTATGTGATCAGACACGGAACATTTCTGGCCGAAGCCGAACGTCTGGCAGCCGACGGGCGCACACGCAGCCCTTCACTGTTAAGACCCAAGTCCGCTACGGAGGGTCACGTGACCGCTTGGTAGCAGGCCCACGTCATACGCAGCGCTCCAAAACGACCGGTGTGCTCCTTTATGAGTGCGACTGATATTTTATCTGGTGAGCTTACGATCACACGCACAGTAGTCCAGTGTCGCCCCACAGCTCTGACCGGGTTGTCACGTGTTTTGCAGGTGAACGGGGAGCGGCGATGAGCGTCAACTCGAGCGCTGCGGGCCGGCGCTCCACGAGCGTCAGCGCCAGCGTCAGCGCCAGCGGCAGCGCCAGCGCCAGCGCCAGCGCCAGCGACAAGCGCGCCAGCTTCCAGAGCCACGAGGCGCGAGACAGCTTCAAGAGCCTGCACACCAGCCTCGAGGACGGCTCCAGCTCGGGGCACGGTGAGCCCGCCTCAGACCACCAGCAGATTCCAAAACGTTATCGCTAATCTACACTTTTATACATGTATAAGGTATTGAATGCGTATACAATATCTGATCGAAAGTATTCACACACCCCTATATAATGCGGAATTGACCACTAGATGTCACTTCAGGCTGACCCGCCGGTATAAAAGAAGCAGAGGATTACTGCATTGTCATAACAAATGCAGTGACAGCAGAATGGATTGATCAAGGGAGCTCAGTGACTTCCAATGCGGAGTAGTCACCGGATGTCACCCGAGTAACAAATCCGTCTATGACATTTCACCCCGTCTAAAGATGCCGAAGTCGACTGTTGACGTTATGACTGTGACGTGGGAATGCGGAGGAAGAACCACAGCTCACTCAAGACCAGGCAGACATCATTGACTGACGAATTGGGACCGTCGAGAAAGATGTCTGAAAAGAAATCATTCGTAAGTTCCAAAGTACTGCAAGCAGTGCGGCTGGCACAATGAGTGTGAGTAGGGTGTTAAAAACGATGTTCGAGAAGATCCTCAATAGCCACACATTTCTATAGTGGAACTTGAGATGTAAAGAGCGATGCCACTGGACAGTGACTGATGGAGTTACTGGAAGGATGAGTCACACTTCACAGTGTGGCAATACCACTGAAGAGTTTTTATTTGGCATATGCCTCGACAACGTTACCTGGCTTCATGTGATGGCAATGTCTTCGTTCAGAAGATGTGGTGTTAGGCTGTGAGGGTGTTTTTCGTGGTCAGGTTGTAGGTCCCTTATTGCGCTTAAGTAAACACAAAATGTGGAAGCTTATGAACACATTTTCCAGCATTGTATACAGCGTATGGTAAAGGATTGTTTGTACCAGCATGACAAGGCACCCTGTCATAAAGCAGCGTCTGTCTTGTCTTGTCTTGTTGACAATAACTCTCACCGAGCGAATCGGCGCAGTGGTTACCACACTGGGCTCGCATTCAGGAGGACGAAGGTTCAAACCCGCGTAAGGCCATCCTGATTTGGGTCTTCCATGATTTCCCTAAATCACTTCAGGCAAAAGTTGGGATGGTTTCTTTGAAAGGACACGGCTGACTTCCCTCCCTAAACCTATGGCATCGATGACCTCACTGTCTGGTCCTCTCCCCCAAATCAACCAACCAAACACCCAACAATAACTTTACGGGAATGGACTGGCCTGCACAGGATTCCGACTTGAACCCAAAGGAACACTTTTAGGATGAGCTACAACGTCGACATCACTTCAAACCACAGCGTCCAACATTATTAACTTCTCTGGTTTCTGCTCTTGAGGAACAAAGGGCTCATGTTTCTCCACAAATATTCAGACACCTCATTGAACGTATCCCCACTAGCGTTCAAGACGTCGTAAAGGCGAAGGGTAGACATGACATATTGATGTCCACTGACCGGTCTCAGGACACTTTCCATCAGATAGTGCATGGGTGTTCCACATCTCCTCTTAAGCCACTAAATCGATTTTAACCAAACTTGATCTACGTATCACTTAATATCTGGAAAGCAGTTTGCGATGAAATACCTACCTTTCATAGATTTAATGGTGAGGGCGAAAAGGTAGTGACATAGAAGCATACCTTAGGAACGCCAGGAACAATTTCAACCAAATTTTGGGCAAAAATCTTGGATAACGATAGATACTAGTGTCTAATCCTTAATTTTCGGTTGAGGATAGTTTCTAAGACGTTTCGCCTCTACGAAAGAAGTGGTGGGATAGTGGGGGAGGGGGCAGGAGGGAAGTGGTGTAATGACAACAACGTATCAGCATATCTGTGTAGTACCTCACATAATGACTACTAAACCTGACACACGCAACACTCGCTATCTCGAAATAATTATTGTGACAGTGAAGCACTCTTTTAACCTCTATTCCTGCGAGTAGGGGTGAAAAGGGGTCAAATGAAACAGCGTTCCGCCTGGAGCAATACCAGATCTATATTGGTACATAAATGTAACTCGTTAATGAACTTTGTCACAAAATTTTAGAATTTTTACAAAATAGTCTAATAACATTATGATGGACAAAAGGTACATCTGATTTGATACTTTATAAATGGTTTTTGAAAGCTTACGGCTGTTGAAACAATAGGTTTGTTTATAAATAAATAAATCTTCCGCTACCAGTCACGATTTTTCTTTATTTTACTTCGCGCACGACGCCTTTCGAGAAATAATTACCATTTTAAGTGCGTTTTATGTGTGTAATAAGCCATTTCTTTATGTTGTCAGTGTGTGAGAGTCTATTTCGTTTCGTTGACCTTTAAGTATTCTAATGGTCTATTTGTGCTGAGTATCACACACACTAAACATCACAAATAACTTGTTGTTGCAATAATGAATAAAAAATAGGAATGCTACTACAAATAGCATAGTGAAAGCATTATTATGGCCAAGATAGATACGAAGCCCACGCCTTCCGCAGTAGTATAAGTTTATATGCCAACTAGCTCCTCAGATGACGAATAGATCGAGGAAATCTATGATGAGATAAAAGAAATTATTCAGAAAGTGCAGGGAGAGGAAAATTTAATAGTCATGGGTGACGGGAATTCGATAGTAGGAAAAGGAAGAGAAGGTAACGTAGTAGGTGAATATGGAATGGGGGGTAAGAAATGAAAGAGGAAACCGCCTGGTAGAATTATGCACAGAGCAAAACTTAATCACAGCTAACACTTGGTTCAAGAATCATGAAAGAAGGTTCTATACTTGAAAGAGGCCTGGAGATACTGGAACCTGGTTTTAAATTGTAAGATATTTCCAGGGGCAGATGTGGACTCTGACCACAATCTATTGGTTATGAACCGTAGAATAAAATTGAAGAAACTGCAAAAAGGTGGGAAATTAAGGAGATGGGACCTGGATAAACTGAAAGAACCAGAGGTTGTACAGAGTTTCGGGGAGAGAGTAAGGGAACAAATGGCAGGAATGGGGGAAAGAAATACAGTAGAAGAAGAATGGGTAGCTTTGAGGGATGAAGTAGTGAAGGCAGCAGAGGATCAAGTAGGTAAAAAGACGAGGGCTAGTAGAAATCCCTGGGTAACAGAAGAAATATTGACTTTAATTGATGAAAGGAGAAAATATAAAAATGCAGTAAATGAAGCAGGCAAAAAGGAATACTAACGTCTCAGAAATGAGATCGACAGGAAGTGCAAAATGGCTAAGCAGGGTTGGCTAGAGGATAAATGTAAGGATGTAGAGGCTTGCCTCACTAGGGGTAAGATAGATACTGCCTACAGGAAAATTAAAGAGACCTTTGGAGAAAAGATGGTTCAATGGTTCAAATGGCTCTGAGCACTATGGGACTTAACATCTGTTTGGACAAAAGAGAACACCTTGTATGAATATCAAGAGCTCAGATGGAAACCCGGTTCTAAGCAAAGAAGGGAAAGCAGAAAGGTGGAAGGAGTATATAGAGGGTCTATACAAAGGCGATGTACTTGAGGACAATATTACGGAAATGGAATAGGATGTAGATGAAGATAAAATGGGAGATACGATACTGCGTGAAGAGTTTGATAGAGCACTGAAAGACCTGATTCGAAACAAGGCCCCGGGAGTAGCCAACATTCCATTAGAACTACTGACAGCCTTGGGAGAGCCAGTCTTGACAAAACTCTACCA
The DNA here is from genome assembly GCF_023897955.1 of Schistocerca gregaria. Taxonomy (NCBI): domain Eukaryota; kingdom Metazoa; phylum Arthropoda; class Insecta; order Orthoptera; family Acrididae; genus Schistocerca; species Schistocerca gregaria. The sequence goes on along the minus strand of NC_064920.1, from coordinate 972,575,195 downwards.
TCTGGTGAGCAAGATGTATGAGACAGACGAAATACCCTCAGACTTCAAGAAGAATATAATAATTCCAATCCCAAATACTAACACGAATTATTTACAGACGAATGGAAAAACTAGTAGAAGCCGACCTCGGGAAAGATCAGTTAGGATTCCGTAGAAGTGTTGGAACATGTGAGGCAATACTGACCTTACGACTTATCTTAGAAGAAAGATTGAGGGAAGGCAAACCTACGTTTCTAGCATTTGTAGACTTAGAGAAAGATTTGACAATGTTGAATGGAATACTCTCTTTCAAATTCTGAAGGTGGCAGGGGTAAAATACAGGGAGCGAAAGGCTATTTACAATTTGTACAGAAACCAGATGGCAATTATAAGAGTCGAGGGACATGAAAGAGAAGCAGTGGTTGGGAAGGGAGTGAGACAGGGCTGTAGTCTATCCCCGTTGATATTCAAACTGTATATTGAGCAAGCAGTGAAGCAAACAAAAGAAAAATTCGGAGTAGGTATTAAAGTCCATGGAGAAGAAATAAAAACTTTGAGGTTCGCCGATGACATCGTAATTCTGTCAGAGACAGCAAAGGACTTGGAAGAGCAGTTGAACGGAACGGATAGTGTCTTGAAAGGAGGATATAAGATGACCATCAACAAAAGCAAAACGAGGATGATGGAATGTAGTCGAATTAAGTCGGGTGATGCTGAGGGAATCAGATTAGGAAGTGAGACACTTAAAGTAGTAAAGGAGTTTTGCTATTTGGAGAGCAAAATAACTGATGATGGTCGAAGTAGAGAGGATATAAAATGTAGACTGGCAATGGCAAGAAAAGCGTTTCTGAAGAAGAGAAGTTTGTTAACATCGAGTATAGATTTAAGATTCAGGAAGTATTTCTGAAAGTATTTGTATGGAGTGTAGCCATGTATGGAAGTGAAACATGGACGATAACTAGTTTGGACAAGAAGAGAATAGAAGCTTTCGAAATGTGGTGCTACAGAAGAATACTGAAGATAAGGTGGATAGATCACGTAACTAATGAGGAGGTATTGAATAGAATTGGGGAGAAGAGGAGTTTGTGGCACAACTTGACTAGAAGAAGGGATCGGTTGGTAGGACATGTTCTAAGGCATCAAGGGATCACCAATTTAGTACTGGAGGGCTGCGTGGAGGGTAAAAATCGTAGAGGGAGACCAAGAGATGAATACACTAAGCAGATTCAGAAGTATGTAGGTTGCAGTAAGTACTGGGAGATGAAGAAGCTTGCACAGGATAGAGTAGCATCGAGAGCTGCATGAAACCAGTCTCTGGACTGATGACCACAACAACAACAACAAGGGAATAGTGTGGAAGGCTAAATATAAATAAGTGGATGAAGACAAGAAGAAGATGAAATTGGAAAGATCATGTGTAAGGGACAGACCACACAAGGAAACGATTGCCCAGAGCACCTCCAAGAGATGTGACAACAGACGGTCCAGTACATCCACAGAATGAGGCAGACAAACAGGGGCAACCATTATCAGTAGAAGAGGAACAAGAAGTAAAAGAAGACGGAGAATTTCTAAATAAAAGGATAATGCAAAACGTTTGTTGATATGTATATCTGTCTTACTGTGCGTTGGCTGTGTGCAGAAAAAGTCACCTTGCATAACGTTGAATATGGCCTTGCTGAACCAGTCGGTTTCAAGTTCGCATGACATTCGTGATAACAGGAGCAGCAGTATCGCGAAACCGTAAACTGTAGTCTCCATAGGGCACGATGCTACCCTGTCGATTTCCGACAAGTGCTGCCGAACGTTTCTTCTTCGTACAAGGGGCATAATACGATCTTCTCACAACAAGCAAAATTCAAATGTGATTTCTGAATGAGTATGACACTGCCTAATATTTGGTGTTGCTCCTTCCTACTATGTTCGATAGGTCAGTTCGTGCACAAAATCCTGCACTGGCAACAATTTCACAATTATGGACGGCTAAAGAGACAGCATGGCTACATATTCCTGCAGAGCAGTTCGAACGGCTTGTTGAGTCCTCGCCATGTCGAGTAGCTGGACAACGCCGGGAAATAGAAGGTCCGACACGATATTAGCAGGTAGCCTATGACTTTTGTCATCTCAGTGTAAGTGAATTAGCTTTACGACATGTACCTAAGACAACTACAAGATAGCAGTTTTCTTTGTCAAAACTGTAACATCAAGGAGAATGTACCTTATACCACTTTGTATATTTATGGCTGTATAAAAATGATTATAATAACAGAATTATGTGTAAAAGTTTTTGAGAATTTCATATAAGTAACATGAGGGCGCCAATTGTCGTCCATGAAAACGAATGCCTCGCCAATATGCTGCTGATATGGTTGCATTATCGGTCGGAGGATGGCATTCACGTATCGTACAGCCGTTACGGCGCCTTCCATGACCACCAGCGGCGTACGTCGGCCACACATAATGCCACGCCAAAAGAGCAGGGAACCTCCATCTTGATGCGCTCGCTGGACAGTGTGTCTAAGGCGTTCAGCCTCACCAGATTGCCTCAAAACATGTCTCCGACGCCGGCGGGAGTGGCCGAGCGGTTCTAGGCGCTACAGTCTGGAACCGCTCGACCGCTACTGGCGCAGGTTCGAATCCTGCCTCGGGCATGGATGTGTGTGATGTCCTTAGGTTAGTTAGGTTTAAGTAGTTCTAAGTTCTAGGGGACTGATGACCTCAGAAGTTGAGTCCCATAGTGCTCAGAGCCATTTGAACCATTTTTGAACGTCTCCGACGATTGTCTGGTTGAAGGCATATGTGACACTCGTCGGTGAAGAAAAAGTGATGCCAATCCTAAGCGGTCCATTCGGCATGTTGTTGGGCCCATCTGTATCGAGCTGCATGGCGTCGTGGTTGCAAAGATGGACCTCGCCATGGACGTCGGGAGTGAAACTGCGCTTCGTGCAGCAAATTGCGCCCTGTTTGAGTCGTAGCACGACGTCCTGTGGCTGCACGAAAAGCGTTATTCAGCATGGTGGCCTTGCAGTCAGGGTTCTTCCGAGCCATGATCCGTAAATAGCGGTCATCCACTGGGCGGCTTGAGCGAGGCATGTCATCGACAGTTCCTCCCTCTCTGTATCTCCTCCATTTCCGAACAACATCACTTTGGTTCACTGCGGGACGCCTGGACACTTTCCCTGTTGAGAGCCCTTCTTGGCACAAAGTAACAATGCGGACGCGATCGAACCGCGGTATTGACTGTCTAGACATGGTTGAACTACAGACAACACGAGCCGTGTACCTCCTTCCTGGTGGATTGACTGGAACTCATCGGCTGTCGGACCGCCTCCGTCTGCTCGTGCGTGGGTGTTTACATCTTTGGGCGGGTTTAGTGACATCTCTGAACAGTCAAAGGGACTGTGTCTGTGATAGAATATGCAAAGTCAACGTCTATCTTCAGGAGTTCTGGGAACTGGGGTGATGAATAACTTTTTTTGGTGTATGTATGTTCCTAGATCGAGCTCTCAGGCTCATCATGGTTAACAACATCATTACTGTAGGCACTATCATCAGAGACTGTTGGTCATTGTTATAATCTTCTCATTTTCCAAACAAAATAGTGACTAAGAGCGTAGATCTCTCGAACTTTTTCTATTTCCATCAGCAATTCAATTCGGCTAGGGTCTCAGAAATACAATATCCAAGACAGCCCATCATTAGCCTTTTAATTGGTCTGGCACATTCGACGCTCACTAGACATTATTGTTAATGAAGAAAGAGATCTCACTTCTTAGAGGTACATAAAACTGTTAACGGAGGTAGGGTAAATATATGCTCGAGTCCATGGTCCGTTTTTTCGCTGACATATGTCTATCTCGGCGACAATAACAGGGCCCAAGTTTCAAATGGAACAATTGCACTTGGCCCAGTATTTTAGTCAAATGATACAGGTGTGAGTATGTGACGCAAGGCAAGGTGCAGGGATGATTCGATCCACCTGGCCAGTGCCAGGCTTCGTTCATAACGTCATTAAGCTCGTAATCGCTCGCGATAACGGCTGTTCGTTACAAAATGAAAAGCTTCAGCGCCACTGATTGTGTCAGCAGCTACAGAAAGATCCTATTCACGGTTCCTAATTACTACGAAGCTGTTAAGCTTACAGATCGATCTAATAACGGTACACAAATTTCCAACGTTGAATGTTTCTCTTCCAAGAGAAGCTATAGAGTCGTGTAACGCGTCATCTAGACATAATGTAGCATTCCTCCCGTAAAAATGTCTCATCAAAACTGTAACTGCCCTATGTTCTACACTAGCCAGGTCTTTAAATATCTAGGTAGTGGAGTTTTTATGAAAATAATTAAGAACTTAGTATTTATTACTCATGTTGCCACAAATTTTTCGCGTAACGAAGTCAATTACATATTGGCGTCGTCTCTCTTAAAAGATTTTACAGTCATAAAATTGAAACTTTCAACGGTATTGCTTGCCGAGCAACGCAAAGAAGGGAGAGATTTTTTAAACTTTTTTGTTACATTTCAACGGCCCACAGACAATACGATGTCATACTACTGCAGTCCTGTGGGAAGACGGCAGTAAATACATATCCGGGTCACTCTTGGGAGCAGTAGATTTCAGTTCCTCAGCTTTACAAGTCCAGATTTTTTTCAAACCGGGATTAGAAAGTTCTTAAACGTTCTTCCTTATACTGGGTGAGCTCGAACACTACCGACAAAATTTCAGTGCTTTTGAGGGAATATTTTTATGAGTATTTCTGTTCCCAAAGAAAAATCGTAATTTTATGGTTGGCAATATGCCATCTCAACCGGCAACAAGTGTTCGTGATTTGTTTGTAGAACATTCTGGGCGATTAGAGAGAATGGTTTGTCCACCTATCCAAAATTTATGGGACATAATGGAGAGGTCAGTTCGTGCACAAAATCCTGCAGTAGCAAAACGTTCATAGTTGTGGACGGCTATACAGACAGCATATCTCAATAGTGCTGCAGGGGACTTACAACGACATGTTGAATCCATGCCACGTCGTGTTGCTACACTGCGCCAAGCAAAATGTGAAGCGGCACTATATTGGGATGTATCCCATGACCTTTGTTCAAAAAAATGTTCACGTGTGTGTGAAATCTTATGGGACTTGACTGCTAGAGCCATCAGTCCCTAAGCTTACACACTACTTAACCTAAATTACCCAAAGGACAAACACACACACCCGTGTCCGAGGGAGGACTCGAACTTCCCCCGGGACCAGCCGCACAGTCCATGACAGCAGCGCCTTCTGACCGCTCGGCTAATCACGCACGGAATGACCTTTGTCACTTCAGCGTAATTCTTATTGTAAATGCTATAGAGTAAGGGTAAGAGATATAAAATCACATTTTCTTCACACAGAGGCTGTATGCAGACCAGCAAACGGAGTCCTTAAATAAGTCATTCAGATATCACCAACGTTTACCCAGTAATATAATAATCTCTTTCACCAAAATAAGACAATTACGAAATTTTTGAATAAAGAGCCCTGTAAAATGCTAGAGATTTCGTAAGCCACATAGAGACGGTTGTATGGCCTAGACCCAAAAAAAGTTTATAGCCTTTTACCAGAGGAATGGTTCCACTTTTCTTAGCCGTCTTCATTAAACTCGGATGAGAACATTATGCTGTACATTCTTGACAATCGAGGTGTGTACCATGAGATTTTCTCTAGGAGAAGCCGAAACCTGTAGCGATTTCTCGCCCCTGTCAGTAGAGCAGTAGGGTACTATCGAAAGCGTCTTCATCCCTGACCCGGTCTTCTTACGTGACAGTGTCGTGCACTTTACGTTTCTAGAGCGCGCCTCAGTAACTTGCTTTCTTAATCCCAGCGTACTCACCGCCGTAGTTGGCTGATAACGCAGAACGCCGCTATTTGCGCGTCACAGAACGCAGTGTTCCCGCTTACTAACAGTCGGATGTCAACGGCAGTGCGCAGCACATGAAGCGCTCGAGAAAGCTCTTGCTGGCTGCGCGGAAGCAAGTCAGAGGTAAAACAGCTGCACAATACGTTCTGACACTAATGCGACATTTAACTCTCATTCGACAGGAGCGAGGCTCAAATTCTAATGCAATCATTTTGATTTAGGTCTTTCAGGACGTTCTTAAATGCGTATCCGTTTAAGCTGGCTATTTTGTTTCGATGCCCCTGTTGTGGTCTTAAGCCTGAAGACTGGTTTGATGCAGCACTCCATGCTACTCTTTCCTGTGCGAGCCTCTTCATCCCCGAGTAACTGCTGCAATTTACATCCTCCTGAATCTGCTCACTGTGTTCATCTCTTGGTCTCCCTCTACGCGCTTCCCTCCAGACCTAAATGGGTGATCTCTTGATGTCTCAGAATGTGAGTTCGGGTTGAGGCAAAATTTGATAAACGAAGGAAGCAGCATGTGTCACAATGTCCTGTGGTGAATGAGCTGGGGCGCTGTCGTGGAGCAAAGACACGCCCTTGAACAGCTTCCCTCGACGCATCGTCTTCATAGCCACTCTTTAGCTCGTCAGAAGCTTTCGGTAGTTCAGGCGTGTGTATGTCTTTGCCCCTTACGGGCGTAATCTGTTAGCACCACACAACGGTAGTCTCTGGAAACATTCAGTATTCCCATGCTCGACGATGGTTGAGTCTTCGTCTCTTTCGGCGGTGATACTCCACATGTTTGCAATGCTTGCTTTGTCTCAGGGGGTATAGTGGTGCATGCACCACTCTACTATCGTGATTATGTGGGTAGATTGGGCTGACGCAGTTGCAATCTTTCTGCTGCTGCCTGCGTTCTGCGGGCTTTAAATGGGTATGAGCAGTCGCGGAACCCAGCGGGCTGCTATCTTTGTCGTATTCAAAACTTCGTGCAGGACGTTGAAAACTGATTCATGACTGTTCTCCATTTTCTTGCTTTCGCCTTCATTGTGATACCCAGTCTTTGAGATCCATGACCTGATCTTCTTTTGCCATTCCCGTTTCTGCATAAGACAGACGGGTTCCCGTTCCTTCATAGCACTCAGAACATTTTGTCCACACTCGAAGCCGGCATCGTGCCATAGGACTGTACATTGTTGCTGAACGCGCACACAACTCAGCCAGAGTTTGATAGCGTTGTTTCCCTTCAGAAAGAACTATCATATGATACTTTATTTTACCAGGCGGCTGCCCTATTTCTTTTTAGTTCTTCTAGCGGCGGTTTAACAGGACTGCAAACACAAACCTGCAAACAAACAAAACATTAATTACGTAATCTTATTTTTCGGAGGTTATGATCCAAATTTTATGATGCATTTCCTCAGAGAGACGCTCGGCTATAAATCGATCTCAGTGAACACTAAGACGAAAATCTGCAAAACAGTGATATGCCTAGCAGTAATGTACGGATCAGAAACATGGAGCATGACAAAACGAGAAAATGAAAAACTATTAATGTTTGATTATTATAAAGAACCCGCCTAGATCACAAATAGAAACCGGAAGTTGACCTAGATTTCGGCGCGGATAACCACGCCTTCTTCGGAACACACTAAAACTACAAACTGCCTAAAGAGGCATTATCCAACATTAATGCAGAACCCTCAAAATGGCAAAAAAAACTCACATAAAATGTAAAATAAACGGTACGTGAATACCATGTCAATAGCTGTACTTAGCTCAAACGTCAGAACCGTGCTTCCTCATCCCGGCCAATGTTCGGTGGCCAGCGGGCTCGTAGGTGAATTTTTGAAAGAAGAATAATGAGGAAGATATGGGGACCAATTTTAGGTAAAGGAGAACGAAGGAGGAGGAAAAACGAGGGAATCTACGTTCTGATTCTACAACCAACTACCCTAGAGAAGATAAAGAGCAAAAGAATACAATGGGTGGGCCATGTAGCCCGTATGCCAGATGGAAGACAGGCAAAGATGGCACTAGAGGGGAAACCAAACACCAAACGCCCCATTGGACGACTAAGGCAGCGCTGGATGGACGACTTGGCGAAGGACCTAGCAGCCCTTGGGATTGAAGACATCTGGAGGAACCGGGCACAAAACAGGAAGGAATAAGGGCAGTTTGTGGAAGCAGCGCGTGGTCTGCTGGATATCTACATATCTATCTACACTCCCCTCAGATTTTCCTAGTGGGTCCTAATGTTTTCACATTATCATGGAACGAAGGAAACCAACTTCTATCTCTTCGTTCCGCTTTTCTGAGTTCATTTCCGTTTCATATTACAAACAACGCAAGTCTGTCTGCAAACTGAGACCATTGTTGCCAACGCTGGAAACTGGTAACTATTTTCCTCCAGGTTGCAACGTGGCATTTCTTCAATGGCGATATAATTACGTTCATTGTTGTACACAGTAACAGTTGGTATTTCTCGGCGACTTGTAAGGTGTTCCCCGTTTTATACCACCGTGTGTAAGGCACGGTTCTCACTGAGGCTATACAACATGCGATTCCGCACGTTGCAATTAAAATCGCACGACGCAGCAGTTATCTGCTCCACACTGTTGTTACTACAGGCCAGGAGCGATACGACGAGCAACCGGGCACAGCAAGTGGTAGAAGCCTCGCGTTTGGTGTGTCGCCACCAGCCTCGTCACGGACCACTTCCAAATATGTCACATATTTACTCGACACTCGAAAGAGATATGGTTCTTCTTCTAGCGTTAAAAATAATTTCGATACGTTAGCTACATTTGCTACTCAGTACTGTATGATCCAAAATGCACCAGGCGTAAAGTGACCAGCGACTATATTTTTCACTGTGAACTTTTCAAAAAATGCGCTGCGGCTTATTTAATTTCGAAGTATCTCAGTAATTATGGCCAATATTGAAGAAAACCACTTCATTATCAAGCTGTGATACCAGACTGTAAGATGCAAAAAAAAATATTTTTTAACGAATAGCATCCACAAAATCGAATGAGAATCATTGTGAAAAAGGAGAACACGCACGAATCCCAAAATAGTTGTTTTTCATTTTTTTGCACAAAGAGAAAATATTTTACTGAGAAGGTACTTAAAACAATTTTTTTTTTTTTGAGATACATCAGATGATTTGAAATTTCGCTCTCCTTGTATCATACAACACAGTTGTGTGGAGCAACCAGCACACCATATTGCGCCGAATGATACAGCAGAGAACTCTAACGGTGTTGTGTAACTGTCGTCCCAGTGTGAGACAGTTAAATCGCTTCAACTGCGTCTCTACACGCTACATCAGTGCAAACTGTTTCTGTATCATACTGCGAGTCGCATCGCACATTGTATTGCATGTTGTGTCAACTCAATGAGAACCGCACCCAAGAAGATCCCATCGCCTCTTTGCTCCCACCGAGCGAGGTGGTGCAGTGGTTAGCATATTGGGAAGACAACGGTTCAAACCCGCGTCCGGCCATCCTGATTTAGGTTTTCCGTGATTTCCCTAAATCACTTCAGGCAAATGCCGGGACGGTTCCTTTGAAAGAACACGGCCGACTTCCTTTCCCGTCCTTCCCTAATCCGAAGGGACCGATTACCTCGCTCTTTGGTCCTCTCCCCCAAATAAATCAACCGACCATCCTTGCTTCCCCGTTGGTCTCTCTTTCTGCATCAGAGAACTACAGCACCGTGAGAGAAAATACGTAAAGTTGGGAGAAACTCTATCATATGCCGTATGTGCATCATTACTGGACCTATTGGGATGGAGAGTAGTTGGTCGACTGGTTCAGGTAAAAACCAGCTCGTTCAACTCAACGCACTACGAAACCATCAGAAACGATTTGTGCACAGTACCGTTAAGAACCATTAGATCCGATGATGTTAGTGTGGGGTGAGCATGCAGGGTGTACCTCTCCTAAGAAAATCTCTTGGAGGGCCCTCTCCTTGAGCCTTCATTTGCAGAGGCAATCCCCAAACACAACCGCAACATGAGGCATAGTAAATAGATCTCAGAAAACCGAAATTTTCGTTGCTCCTTCTCATCAACATCGCCATTAAAACAGAGTTTTCTTACGATCGAGGGATTGATGACTTCGTAGTTTAGTCGAAATGAACCCACAACTACCATCATTTAGGTAAAACCCAGACAGAGATGATACGGTAGGTTAAATGTTTGCGCTTGCATTCTTTAAGTGAAATTACAACAATTTCTGCCAAAGGTTCGACGTCCCGAAGGTTCATCTGGGGCAGTTAGTGGCTACGCTGTATACCAACGACCAATCTGTGTTATTGTGCACTTCAGAAAACGAATAGGAAAGGAAACCTAAGCCAACTAAAATCTGCCCTTAACTAACCTACCCAGTCAGTCATAGAGAGGACCTACAGATTAACGAGGAGTCCGAACCACGGATAACAAATGATTGTCAGAGATGAAGGAAGCTATGATAGGAAAAATGAAGCGATAGAATCTTTAGCGTTGTAGGATTACACTTACCATTTGAGCCACCAAGACACTTTCTTTGTTTATTTATTCTTTTCTTAATGGTCTCCTACCTCCCTTTTTAGCCTAATTTGCCCTCGCCAGTATTTGCTTCCTTCGACGTTGTCACATGGCTAAAATAACTCTCTTTTCTCCACATTTTTCCTTCTGTTAGCAGGGGTAATGGGATGTTATCTATAATATAAACCAGTTAAGGCTTATTCAAGAAACACACAACAATAAAGCCCAAACTAAAGCTCATCTCCAAAACTAACCTCCCTCCCTAGAAATTTAAAGTTTTTGAAGACAACGAGTTCTTGAAAATCAGATACTTCTTGAAACAATGATAAACTAGAAAACTTTAGTCACTATCATTGTATACAGTAGCTGCTATTGAAGACTCCATGTGTGCATGACGCAGTCGTATGTGCACCATAGATTGATGGAGAATCATTCCTTTATCTGTGGTTTTCAATTTACCTTGCTAAATAACTGTAGTCATGTTTCGATTAGATGATAAACTGGCACCCATTATCTTCAATCAAGCTTTAGTATACATCTCTCGATGTGGAAGCGACTGTGTATGGGATAGTATATCTTTAAATTGGAGTTCAGTTTTCTATATCCTTTCAAGAGTAATGGTGATCGTTTAAGATAGGATTATTTTTGTGATTTTCATCGATTTCTGGAATGCAGTGATTTCGAGCTAAGTGTCTATGGCGATCCAAGGACGTGACAGTCCACAGGTAGCTTTCCACTAAGACAGCCAGTATGGAGGTGGCAGAGCACTATTATAGGCTGCATGCAGGTGGTAAACCACTCAGACAGCCTGTCTAGAAGTGGTACATCACTCACACAGCCTGTTTGAAGATGATAGGCCACTCAGACAGCTATGTGTGGAGGCGGTAAACCACTCGTACAGGCTGAATAGGGGAAGTAAACCATTCAGACAGCCTGTCTGGAGGTGATAGCACACAGCTTGTTTGGAGATTGTAGACCTCTCAGACAGCCAAGTGTGGAGGTGTTGGATCATTCATACAGGCTGTGTGGAAGTGTTGAACCACTCAGACAACCTATCTAGAAGTGGTAGACCACTCACACAGCCTATTTGAAGTTGGTAGGTCACTCAGACAGCTATATGTGGAAGTGGTAAACCACTTGTACAGGCTGAATAGAGGTGGTAAACCACTCAGAGGTGATAGCACACAGCTTGTGTGGAGATGGTAGACTTCTCAGACAGGTGGAGGTGGTAGATCACTCATACAGGCTGCGTGGAAGAGGTGAACCACTCAGAGAGCCTGTCTAGAAGTGGTAGACCTATCATGCAGCCTATGTGATGGACTATTCATACAGCCTATGTGGAGTTGATAGAGCACTCAGGCAGCCTCTATGGAGGTGGTAGACCACTCAGACAGCCTGTAAGGGTCAGAGAGACAACTGTCATAGTGGTAGACCGCTCAGCCTGTGTGAATGTGGTAGATCACCTAGATGGTCACATGTGGAGGTAATTGACCACTCTGACAGCGTGTATGGACCACACAGCCTATCTGGAATTAGCGGACACTCAGGCAGCCTGTGTGGAGGTGGTAAATCATTTAGCCATTTGTGGAGGTCATAGACCACTTGGCAGTCTATGTGGGGGCGGTGAACTGCTCAGCCACGTGTAAAGGTGGAAGGTAACACAACAGCTAGTGTGGAGGTGGTAGACCACTCAGACAGCCTGCAAGGAGGTGGTAAATCAATCAGAGAGACAACTGTCATAGTGCTAGACCGCTCAAACTGTGTGAATGTGGTAGAGCACCTAGATGGTCACATGTGGCAGTAATGGACCACTCTGACAGCCATATGTGGAGGTGATAGACCACACAGCCTGTCTGGAATTAGCGGACACTCAGACAACCTGTGTGGAGGTGGTAAATCATTTAGCCATTTGTGGAGGTCATAGACCACTGAGACAGCTTATGTTGAGGTGGTGAACGGCTCAGCCACGGGTAAAGATGGTAGGCGACTCAGACAGCTTGTGTGGAGGTGATAGACCACTCAGACAGCCTGCAAGGAGGTGGCAAATCAGAGAGACAACTGTCAAAGTGGTAGACCGCTCAACCTGTGTGAATGTGGTAGAGAGCCTAGATGGTCACATGTGGCGGTAATGGACCACTCTGACAGCCGTGTATGGAGGTGATGACCACATAGCCTATCGGGAGCTAGCGGACACTCAGGCAGCCTGTGTGGAGGTAGTAAATCATTTAGCCAATTGTGGAGGTCATAGACCACTGAAACAACCTATGTGGAGGTGGTGAACTGCTCAGCCATGTGTAAAGGTGGTAGGCGACTCAGAGTGGAGGTGGTAGGCCACTCGGCCTGTTTAGGAGTGGTAGCCATTCAGACAGCTGGTGTCCCACAGGTGGTGGCGATGGTGGCTGCAGCGAGGGCGAGGGCGGCATGTCGCCGCGCATACCGCGCAAGTTCATCTCCAACTGGCGGCACGCCTGCGACCGCACCAGGGACCGCACCAAGGAGCTGCTGCGCCGCTGGCGGACCATGCCCGACGGGCCGGGCGGTGCGCCGGGCCACTGCGAGGACGACGGCTTCACCGAGGGCGACGTGGATGCCGAGGGCTGCGCGCGCCGCCCCAAGGACCACGGCTGGACCGTGCACGTCTGGGGTGAGCTGAGCGCCACGTCACGCACTCTCCTCACACGGCTCTGCACCTAGTGCACGCCTGCTGAACGGCACTTGTGACGAATTAGTTGTAGCGGGCAGGATGTTTCAGAAGGAACACAGTAGGGGGTGAGCTGGGATAGTAAGCACCATTCTAAATCGTGGCATCTAAACGTATGTTCCAGTTGAATAAGGGCATCATGGGGTCATCGAAAAGTTGTTCTCAAACAAGCTGCAAAAAGCCAGATTTGATTTTCCTGCACAGAACGACCTCTAGAGTAGTCTCCGCCTGGGATTAATTAATCGGCGGAATATTTTACCCAAAACGTAGACCTCAATTTCGTTGGGAAATTGTCCATTGCTGTCAACCGTCTGGAGTATTAGCAAATCAAGTCCTTTTTGGCTAATGATACAAGAGTAGATGAAAGAATCATCCAGACTGTTGCCGCTGCCGGCCGAAGTGGCCGAGCGGTTCTAGGCGCTACAGTCTGGGACCGCGCGACCGCTACGGTCGCAGGTTCGAATCCTGCCTCGGGCATGTATGTGTGTAATGTCCCTAGGTCAGTTAGGTTTAAGTAGTTCTAAGTTCTAGGGGACTGATGACTACAGCAGTTAAGTCCCCTGGTGCTCAGAGCCATTTGAACAATTTGAACTGTTGCCGCTCTAACTACTGATAGGTAATTGCCCCTCTTCAGGAAGCCTATGTCAGTCTGGCCTCTCAACGTATAACCTTCTATTCCACATCCTCTTTGGTTACTCATACGGTCCATATCTCTGTATCGTCAAGCTAAGCTTCTAGCCACTGGTTAGTGGTGGGTGCAGATACGTGTTTCAATTCACTCCATCAGCTGACTGGGTGCGTGTGAGATTATTTACTTTTATCTCGCCTCTGTGGGGATGTTTGCGTGCCTCAGTGAGATAGACAGTCGAACAGTAAGCGCAACGATGTCGGAGCGATATCTGTGGAGATGTCATACTAACAAAACGATGGCCGAAAGCCTTTTCAGTAGTTGTAGGGGCAAAATTCTGGATGATTAACTGCTATAGCCTTGTAATATTTAGCAATATGGCCTTGGCTATCTGTTGAGAGGCCAGACAAACGTGTGGTTCCTGAAGAGGGGCAGCAGCCTTTTCAGTAGTTGCAGGGGCAACAGTCTGGATGATTGACTGATCTGGCCTTGCAACATTAACCAAAACGGCCTTGCTGTGCTGGTACTGCGAACGGCTGAAAGCAAGGGGAAACTACAGCCGTAATTTTTCCCGAGGACATTCAGCTTTACTGTATGATTAAATGATGATGGCATCCTCTTGGGTAAAATATTCCGGAGGTAAAATAGTCCCCCATTCGGATCTCCGGGCGGGGACTACTCAGGAGGATGTCGTTATCAGGAGAAAGAAAACTGGCGTTCTACGGATCGGAGCGTGGAATGTCAGTTCCCTTAATCGGGTAGGTAGGTTAGAAAATTTAAAAAGGGAAATGGATAGGTTAAAGTTAGATATAGTGGGAATTAGTGAAGTTCGGTGGCAGGAGGAACAAGACTTCTGGTCAGGTGACTACAGGGTTATAAACACAAAATCAAATAGGGGTAATGCAGGAGTAGGTTTAATAATGAATAGGAAAATAGGAATGCGGGTAAGCTACTACAAACAGCATAGTGAACGCATTATTGTGGCCAAGATAGATACGAAGCCCACACCTACTACAGTAGTACAAGTTTATATGCCAACTAGCTCTGCAGATGATGAAGAAATTGAAGAAATGTATGATGAAATAAAAGAAATTATTCAGATAGTGAAGGGAGACGAAAATTTAATAGTAATGGGTGACTGGAATTCGAGTGTAGGAAAAGGGAGAGAAGGAAACATAGTAGGTAAATATGGATTGGGGTTAAGAAATGAAAGAGGAAGCCGCCTAGTAGAATTTTGCACAGAGTACAACTTAATCATAGCTAACACTTGGTTTAAGAATCATGAAAGAAGGTTGTATACGTGGAAGAACCCTGGAGGTACTAAAAGGTATCAGATAGATTATATAATGGTAAGACAGAGATTTAGGAACCAGGTTTTAAGTTGTAAGACATTTCCAGGGGCAGATGTGGACTCTGACCACAATCTATTGGTTATGACCTGTAGATTAAAACTGAAGAAACTGCAAAAATGTGGGAAATTAAGGAGATGGGACCTGGATAAACTGAAAGAACCAGAGGTTGTACAGAGTTTCAGGGAGAGCATAAGGGAACAATTGACAGGAATAGGGGAAAAAAATACAGTAGAAGAAGAATGGCTAGCTCTGAGGGATGTAGTAGTGAAGGCAGCAGAGGATAAAGTAGGTACAAAGACGAGGGCTGCTAGAAATCCTTGGGTAACAGAAGAAATATTGAATTTAATTGATGAAAGGAGAAAATATAAAAATGCAGTAAATGAAGCAGGCAAAAAGGAATACAAACGTCTCAAAAATGAGATCGACAGGAAGTGCGAAATGGCTAAACAGGGGTTGCTAGAGGACAAATGTAAGGATGTAGAAGCTTATCTCACTAGGGGAAGATAGATACTGCCTACAGGAAAATTAAAGAGACCTTTGGAGAGAAGAGAACCACGTGTATGAATATCAAGAGCTCAGATGGCAGCCCAGTTCTAAGCAAAGAAGGGAAGGCAGAAAGGTGGAAGGAGTATATAGAAGGTTTATACAAGGGCGATGTACTTGAGGACAATATTATGGAAATGGAAGAGGATGTAGATGAAGACGAAATGGGAGATACGATACTGCGTGAAGAGTTTGATAGAGCACTGAAAGACCTGAGTCGAAACAAGGCCCCCGGAGTAGACAACATTCCATTAGAACTACTGACGGCCTTGGGACAACCAGTCCTGACAAAACTCTACCAGCTGGTGAGCAAGATGTATGAGACAGGCGAAATACCCTCAGACTTCAAGAAGAATATAATAATTCCAATCCCAAAGAAAGCAGGTGCTGACAGATGTGAAAATTACCGAACTATCAGTTTAATAAGCCACGGCTGCAAAATACTAACGCGAATTCTTTACAGACGAATGGAAAAACTGGTAGATGCAGACCTAGGGAAGGATCAGTTTGGATTCCGTAGAAGTGTTGGAACACGTGAGGCAATACTGACCTTACGACTTATCTTAGAAGAAAGATTAAGAAAAGGCAAACCTACGTTTCTAGCATTTGTAGACTTAGAGAAAGCTTTTGACAATGTTGACTGGAATACTCTTTTTCAAATTCTAAAGGTGGCAGGGGTAAAATACAGGGAGCGAAAGGCTATTTATAATTTGTACAGAAAGCAGATGGCAGTCATAAGAGTCGAGGGGCATGAAAGGGAAGCAGTGGTTGGGAAAGGAGTGAGACAGGGTTGTAGCCTCTCCCCGATGTTATTCAATCTGTATATTGAGCAAGCAGTAAAGGAAACAAAAGAAAAATTTGGAGTAGGTATTGAAATTCATGGAGAAGAAGTAAAAACTTTGAGGTTCGCCGATGACATTGTAATTCTGTCAGAGACGGCAAAGGACTTGGAAGAGCAGTTGAACGGAATGGACAGTGTCTTGAAAGGAGGATATAAGATGAACATTAACAAAAGCAAAACGAGGAAATGGAATGTAGTCAAATTAAATCGGGTGATGCTGAGGGAATTAGATTAGGAAATGAGACACTTAAAGTAGTAAAGGAGTTTTGCTATTTAGGAAGTAAAATAACTGATGATGGTCGAAGTAGAGAGGATATAAAATGTAGACTGGCAATGGCAAGGAAAGCGTTTCTGAAGAAGAGAAATTTGTTAACATCGAATATAGATTTATGTATCAGGAAGTCGTTTCTGAAAGTATTTGTTTGGAGTGTAGCCAAGTATGGAAGTGAAACATGGACGATAACTAGTTTGGACAAGAAGAGAATAGAAGCTTTCGAAATGTGGTGCTACAGAAGAATACTGAAGATAAGGTGGATAGAGCACGTAACTAATGAGGAGGTATTGAATAGGATTGGGGAGAAGAGAAGTTTGTGGCACAACTTGACTAGAAGAAGGGATCGGTTGGTAGGACATGTTTTGAGGCATCAAGGGATCACAAATTTAGCATTGGAGGGCAGCGTGGAGGGTAAAAATCGTAGAGGGAGACCGAGAGATGAGTACACTAAGCAGATTCAGAAGGATGTAGGTTGCAGTAGGTACTGGGAGATGAAGCAGCTTGCACAGGATAGAGTAGCATGGAGAGCTGCATCAAACCAGTCTCAGGACTGAAGACAACAACAACAACATGTTGGTAATGCGATGGTTGAAATCAAAGGGAAACTACAGCCGTTATATTTCTCAAAGACATACAGCTCTTCTGCTTGGTTTAATGAAGATGACATCGTCTAGTAGAAAATATTCCAGAAGTAAAATAATCCCTCATTGAGATTTCTGGGAAGCGACTGTTCAAGAGGATGTAAACATCAGAAAAACTAATCTGCTATTCTACAGATCGGCACCTGAAATGTTAGATTCATCAGTCATGTGTAAAAATAAATATTGATAGGTTGAAATTTAATGTAGTCTTTTGATGTATTGCGAGACGAATAACATACTTCCTGCTCAGGTGAATACGAAATTATCAACAGAAAATCAAATTGGGAAGAACACAGAAGTAGGACTAACAATGAATAAGGTAGAAAAGTGGGTAACCTACTATGGACAGCACAATGAACGAATTCTCGTAACCAGAAAAGATGCAGAGTCACAACCTAACACATTTGTAATACCAGATACATTCGCAGATTATGAAGAGGTTGAAAAATGTATGAAGGGACAAAATAAACAATTGAATAAGTGAAGGATGAGGGGGAACTGGAATTCGGTAGTGGGAAAAGGAAGACAGGGAAAAACAGGAGAATATGGAATATGCAATTGAGTGGGAGGTGGAGCCTCCTGGTATAGTGTTGCACAGAGCACCATTTAATCACTCCTAATATTTAAGAAGTATGAAAGGAGATTGTATACCAGGAGGAGAATGAAGGAAATGGAAAGTTTCAGGTAGATTGTACACTGAGAGACTAGAAGTTTTGAGAAATACTGGATGTGAGGTCGTCGGCTGCTGAATCCTGTGGGTTGTACAGCCCTGGTAAAAAAAGGAAAAGGGTGCCTGACACCCCCCTCCCCCACATTCAAATCGGCAACGATATGGCTCACAATAGTGCCCGCAGAGGCAACGTCACGCCCGTTCGTCTAACATTTCCGGCTATCCCATGCGGTGGAAACAGTGTCTCTGCGATTTATGTGAGACATTTTTGACCTCCGACCTTCTTGTATAATATGTGATAAGCTACGGCCCACGCGTCTTGTAGCTTTTATTGCACTGCCTCATAATCAGAACTTCAATAAACTCGAGACGTGCCACCAGGTTCACTATACCACAGCATCTAGTCCCAACATTTCCGCGTCATACACATCACAACTTCAAATGACCATTCACTTTATCCGGTAAGATAGAAATTTAGAAACCGGATTTAAAACTCTAAAACAATTCCACAAACAGATGCGTGTTCCAACCATATTTTCTTGGTTGCGAAATGCAGGATAAAATCCAAAGAACTGCAGAAATGCAAAGTAGGACGGAGATAGCATCTGGACAATTTGACACAACCAGAAGTTGTTGAGAATTTCGAAGGAAGAATTGGGCAACAACAGTCTGTAATCCACATATACTATAAAGTATGTGTGTGTGTGTGTGTGTGTGTGTGTGTGTGTGTGTGTGTGTTCCACAACTCCTCCTCAACCACTTGAGCGATTTCAACCAAATTTTCTACGCCTATTCTTTATTGTTAGGTAACAATCGCTGTGGGATTAAGAACCATCTACCTAATATATTTCAGAAGATATGGCGTCATAAGCAATGAGATGCGTGGAAAAAGTGTCTCATCATACGTGACGTTTAAATGTATTACTTCTGTGCTACTAACTATATTCGCATTAAATTTCGCAGACAATACCCATATATGTTCCTAAACTCACCTACCATTGTACATCATGATACCACACATAGTCAAGGAGACATGGCTTCATAAACACTGAGGCGCGTGAAAAACTGTAGCATTGTGCGTGACGTTAAAATTTATTACTTCCTTTCTATTAAGTCTATTCTCAACTTATTTTGCAGACTGTACTGTGTCCACATAAGCCGCTAAATACACCTACAAAATTGTACCACGTCATGAATGAATTACGTCATAAACACTGAGATGCGTGAAAAGTTGCCGTATCATGCGTGAAGTTTTAATATATTTATTCTTTACTATTAAGACACTTATACACTGGATTCAAATTAAGGTAACCCCTGACAACTGGTGCCGTGCAGGGCAGCCGCTTGGTCTAGGGCGCCTTGTCACGGTTCGCGCGGCTCCCTCCATTGGAGGTTCGAGTCCTCCCTCGGGCGTGGGTCTATGTATTGTCGTTAGCGTAAGTTAGTTTAAGTTAGATTAGGTAGTGTGTAAGCCTGGAGGCTGATGAGCTCAGCAGTTTGATTCCATAGAAACTTCCCACAAATTTCCAAATTTACCGACACCTGAAAGGGCTCTTGCAAGCTTCAACTGCGAAGTACAAAAAGCTGTAGGCGAAAACAGCAGCCGTCTACATAGGTATGGAGCGACGTTGCCATAAAGGCGTTTACAAAATCGCGCTGTAGGCACGCGAAGCAGATGCGTCCAGCATACAGAAACTGTCCGGGATGATGTTTCTTAATTTGAGTACTGTACCTATGCATTCGTACATTAGGCATATTTCTTTGTACGACTGTTTCATAATTTGAAAGATATACGCTCTGCTTCAAGACTGCTTGTGCCGCATTCATGTGTTATTCGACACTTTCTTTGAGTTGACAAGGCTGTATGCCTGGTTGGTTGGGAAGGAGTTGAAGTTTGTGATGTCTGAAGATGGGCGTAACATGTTCTAATGAACGAGTCAGTTGAACATCTCATGGCTTTATTGCGATTGTACAGCATCAACTTCAGGTCACACGCCAGACCAGCTGCAGACGTCTATTTTCGAGGAAAGCTGTCACAACTGTCCATTTCCTCCCCCCACTCCGCACTGTCACCTCCACTTCCTCCTTACTGGTCCACATATAAACATTCTTTCTGGCAGCGATCTCGTAAATCGCAGACGCTGGAAATATTGACGATTTAGGTGATACGTTAGAAAAGTTCCAACCATGATACAACGCTAGTCTATCCTGTGCGAGCATCTTCATCTACGAATAACTATTTCAAAGGGCACTGGCGATTCCCTTCTCTATCCTTGAAACAATCCGTGCCTGCGCTCCTCGACGTCGACTGCACGTTAAGGCCTAATCTTCCTTCCTTTCTTCTTCCTATCGAATAACTACCGCAAACTACATCCATTTTAAACTGCTTACTGTATTCATCTCTTGGTCTCCCTCTACAAATTTTTACTCCATACACTTCCCTCCAGTATTAAATTTATAATTCCTTGTTGCTTCAGAATCTGTACTATCAACCAATTCCTTCTTTCAGTCACAGGATGTAACTGGACAGATAAGACCTTTATGGCAGAACCTGCTGTAAGAAGGGACAGGTTGACAAGATACATCCTGACGATTTAAGGAATTATAGGAAAACGCGTGTGTGTGTGTGTGTGTGTGTGTGTGTGTGTGTGTGTGTGTGTGTGTGCTTGTGCATGTACGTGTGTGTCCGTTACGCAGAGATGAAGAGACGTGTGCAGCATAGACTAGCGTGTAGAGCTGCCTCAAAACAGTCATCAGAGTGAAGACTACAACAAATAAGAAACTTATCATCGTCAGGTTTAGTTCTTCACTTCCAGAACAGGACGCACAAGCGTTTAGCGACAGTTTCCTTCGTATACTGACTGCTTTTCCCCAGTATCTTACTAATGAAGGAAGACATTCCTTACCTACCACTGAGCCTATGTGATCATTCCATTTCATATCCTCACAAATTGCTACACCTAGGTATTTGTATGAGTTCAACGGTTCCAATCTCTGACGGAATTCTCGAATTTATTCCTACAGTCAGGACTTTTCAAACTCTTTCCTTTCTTTACTCTGACTTATTCTCACAGAAAACATGTATATGAAATGAATCCATTGTATCAGTATTTATGCGGGGTGTACCAGAAGTCCAGGCATTTTATAAAAATAGATGTACATATGTATGCATGTATCCATATATATGTATGGCTGTATGTTCTACATCTCCTCCTAAACCACTGGACCGACTTCAAACTTGGTACACGTATCTCTTAATGCCTGGAAAGACTCGCTGTGGGGCTAAGAGTGGGCGAGGGTGGGGGCGAACAAGTGGTGTAGCTCACGTCGCGCAGTTTCGCATACTTCATTCATCCAGTATTTGAGGATGAGAGCACTTAGTGACTTGCAACAAACTTTAAACATCATTTTAAACCCTTACGAGACTTTTTCTCGCTGGCAACCCCCACAAAATGATGGAACGAAAACGAAATTATCGCTTACTACATTTTCGCTGTTCGTGCTTTATTACTGCCACATCAGGCATGACGTTTAAATTTATTTCTTCTTTACTACTAATTGTATCCACGACACATTTTGCAGACAGCACTCACATATACCACTGAATGCACCTGCAAAATTATATCACAGTACGACACATAGTTCAGGAGAAATGACGTCACAAACACTGAGATGCGTGAAAAACTGCCACAACATACAGGACATTTTAATTTATTACGTCTTTGCTACTAAATCTATTCGCAACACAATCCGCAGACAGTACACAAATATACTTCTAGATTTAGCTGCAAAATTATGTCATTGTAAGACACACTCAGGATATATGACGTCATAAACAACAAGATGCATGAAAAACGGCTGCATCATGATTGACATTTAAATTTATTTCTTCTTTGCAAATAACTCTATTCCCAAAAAATTTCGCAAATGGTACCCACATGTTACGCTGAATGTACAAACAAAATTATATAATTGAACGACACGTAGTTCAAGAAAATGACGTCGTAATGGATGCGTGAAAAACTGCTGCATCATGCATGGCATTTAAATTTACTACTAACTATATTCATCACACGTTTCGATGATAGTATCCATATATGCTGCTGAATGTACTTGCCAAATTATATCACTTTACGGCATAGTTTATGAGTTATGACGTCATCAACGTGAGTTGCGTTAAAAAAGCCGCATAAAGCGTGCCGTTTTACTTTGTTACGCCTTTACTACTAATTCTATTCGCAACGTAATTCGTAGACAGAACACTAACATACAACTAAACATACATGTAAAATCATATCATTGTACGGCTCTTGTTCAGAAAATATGACGTCATAGAAATTGAGCTGAGTACAAAGGAAATTGCACGGCGAAATTAGCTACATGTACATGTGAAATAAGTGTACAAATATGTGTTCAATACGTGTGAAATATATGTGACATCTGCATCTCCTGGCAAAGCTGTGGGTAAAAATCTCTTCCTAAACGCCTGGATCGATTTCAGCCAAACTTGGTACACATACTACTCATTTTATGGAAAGAAATACTGTGGGCGTACGATCTAGCAACCTCC
Organism: Schistocerca gregaria; assembly: GCF_023897955.1. Taxonomy (NCBI): domain Eukaryota; kingdom Metazoa; phylum Arthropoda; class Insecta; order Orthoptera; family Acrididae; genus Schistocerca; species Schistocerca gregaria. The sequence goes on along the minus strand of NC_064920.1, from coordinate 972,552,589 downwards.
TATTGGGGCGGGGGTGGTAGCGTGGAGAGAGAAGGGGAGAGGAAGAGATAGACAGACAGAAAGGGGGAAGGAAGACATGGACACATATATGACGGAGAAGGAGCGGAATAGATTAAGGGCGAGAGCGAAATGGGCAGAAATAGGAAAAGGGAAAGAAGGACAGAGAGAGAGGGAGGAAGTGATGAACAGAGGACAGAAAGAGGAGGAAATGGAACAGAGAGGTGAGAGGCAGAGATGGACTAAGATCAGATGAAGGAGAAGATTGATGGACAGATGGTGAGAAGGAATTACAAAGATATGGGGGAGACAAATTGGACAAAGAGAGGGAGGGAGGAGGAGGAACTGGACAGAGAGATGGATAGAGAAAGAGAAGGACGAGATGGGCAGAGAGTGATGAGAGGAGAACATAAAGAGGGTGTGGAGGAGATAGAGGGTCAGTAAGAGATGGACAGAGAGAGACGACACCAGAATACAAAAGGAATGATGAGAACATAGATGGGCAGGAAGAGACGGACTCAAGGAGTAAGAACGATACGGACAGAGGGCGAAAGAGCAGTTGGACAGAGGGGGACGAGCAGATGGACAGAGAGAGGGCAACAGGAGGTGGACAAGAAGGGGGAAGAGAAAATTCACTAATAGAATTGGAATAAATACATACCCAGGCAAAACCAGTACTTAGGTAGTATTTCAATGCACCATGGGTGTCCTGAAACCTTTGCCCTACATAGTCTGTTCCAGTGATCTCTTGAATTTAAGTCTGGTCAACATGAAGCTAATCCAGTACGTCTTAAGCGATCTGTCAGTTTCTTACAACCGAACCTCCAGATATCAGACACTCATATGGGTACCAAACGTTGTAAGTCGGTAGAGCATGAAACTGAACTCCGATTTAATCCGCGCTTTGTGCTGTTGTGCAACACAACGGACGTAAACGTTAATTAACAGTAACAACCGTTTTACGGAGCACATGAAAAGCGTAACTGTGAGCAGGTGCTACACATATCTTACATGGGGAATTTGGTAGAGCGTTTGGTTCTCGTACCAATAACAACGATTTTTTTATTATATTATGCATGAATGTGTTATATGCGACATTATATTTATGCTTGTAAGGGGGCCGTTTGGAGTTTACAGAAATATTCTCTTGGCAGTCTGCTTTCGCTTCGTTTCTTTGAAAGAAGAAACCTATTGAGTACTGTTAAAAACATCCTAGTCGTCAAATATGGAGTACCTAGGAAACCTGCTTTCTCGGATCGCTAGACAACGTTCAAACAAACCGTATTAATGAGTTTTATTACAAATGTTAAAGATTGCTATACTTAACTTTGTTCATTACACAGATGTGTCGCAAGAAAAGGGTGACATGCAAGATAAGCAATGCTCTTCAGTATAAGCTATCCTACGTCGCCGCTATAAATGTGCCTAATCTTGAAGCTACTCTTCAACTGAACAGGGCCGCGACCAGTCGGCTGCGGCGCTTACGTTCTCTTCACCTGGGAGCCACTGCTGTCGCCTTGCTGTCCTGGAGAGGGGTTGGTCAGCGTACGTGTGGCTGACTTCTTCTCACAGCCTTCTCTCTATCGCTTATATGGTTACGGTGTCCGTTCTTTCGGCCATGACCTTCTTCTTCTGTACGGATGCACAAATATTCCCCGAACTCTTACGAGACTTGGTAAGAATTTCTTCCACGAGTAATGAGTGTGTTGGGTTGGGACACTACGAATGTAGTGTGTGGACATACAAGGTCAGAATGTGGGTCTCAAATGGGGGGGGGGGGGGGGGGGGGGGTGCGCGAGGTAGTTCATGCAGTCTCGCTATCCTCTGTGCCCTCGATGGCTCAGATGGAGCCGGCACGGTAACTCAGCGTGTTCGGATAGAGGTTTAGCTGCCCTCTGTAATAAGAATACTGAGTTAATGGATCAACGACGAACTGAAACGGATGTCTGGCGACGTCCGCCACGTGCATATGCAACAAACAAAAACGAGCAAAATGAGATTTAAAAAAAAATAAAGATGAATAGAGCGTTTCCGTGTAAGCAGGAGATCCCGGGTTCGAGTCCCGCTCGGGGCATACATTTTCACCTGTCCCCGTTCATATATATCAACGCCCGTCAGCAGCTAAAGGTATTAATATAATTCTAATTTCATATTTTTTCTCTCTATCGTTTCCGACTGGCGTGCGGCGCTTGACTTTACGCCGTAACAAGTACACTTGTAGTTTCATAGAATATACAGTCAGAAAAGAAAAATAAAGAAACAATTGTATCACGCGTGCTGAAGTAATACTAATAACAAAAATAATTGTTATTATTATTAATAATAATAAATAAAATAATACGATCAACTAACGAAGCGAAAAGTTTCTGTCAAAGGACATTGCTCCAAACTCCGGAAAGTCGTTTTACATGTCAGGAAAATGTCCTCGCGAACAGTTAAAAAACACTGTCGTCAGTAAGATTTGAACGCGTGGTTTTTGATACGAGGACCGTACGCTCTGCCATCATATGCAAGCGAGTTGTACAACAGAATAAGGCACAGATATGCTTACCCTGTGCTCCATAGTTTTGGTGTCACTTTTAATTAACGTTTACGCATATTCTACTAGACGACAGCACACAGCACGAACTAAATCGGTGTTTTCGTTGATACACTATCGACCAACAACTTATGGTATCGATCTGAGTGTCTGACATCTGAAGGTTTGGGTGTTAGAAAAACGGTCGTTCAAGTTCTTCCGGAAAAAACGGTCGTTCAAGGTCTTCCGACTACTCCTTAATAAAAAGGATACAGACTTGCAAAAGACTACAGCGTACTTAAATTCTAAGCGCAGGGAGGCGTTTTGAAGATATGTAACTATATGAAACTCTACTTAGAGCGGTAACTCGGACACAGTAAGGAATGGACCTCTGTAGTTTTCATTTCTCTCTCCCTCTGTCTCTCTCTCTTGCGTGCCCCTTCCAGTGATGAACTAGGTGCGAATTATAAATCTTCCCGTTTATTTGACTTAAAACACATTCTTTTCTTTTCATACAGATGCAAACGTTTACAAAGGGCGGTTTTCATTTTTATAAACACATGCAGATGCCTGATGATGAGTCCAGAATATGGAAAAATGTTCGGAGTGACTTTTTGGTTTTAGTTAAAAAGCACAAAATAATTTTTAATTTCTTGGAGGGTACTGTTTCATTGACTGTGATAGGCGATGACTGAGAAACGAAAATGACAGGCGCCATCTGTCCACTTCCCACGCTATGAGCGACGCCCTGTCATTATCTGCACGCACTGCTAAATAAAGCCATTTGGGAGTCGTCGAAGCTAAATACAGACGGCGTGAGACTAATTAGGTGCTTGTAGGAAGGCAAGAGCTGATATTCTAGCTTTGATCTAGAAAATATACTTAGCACATAAGAAAAATAACTATGATTGGCATACTGGATTAGGTATTTACCTGCAGTATGGAAGACCAAAGATTCGGTCACAATTAAGTTGCATCGGGCATGACGTTTCAGTTTATTACGTCCTTACTATTAACTCCATTCGCAACGCAATTTGCAAACAGTATACAAATATACCACTAAACGCACTTTCAAAATTATATCATTGTACCGATCTTTGTTCAGGAGATACGACGTCATAGAGACTGAGCTGCGTGCAGCCATTCAACAGGGTAACAAAACCTGCTGTTCACATGAGTTCTGCGGCTTTCCTGGGAGGTTACGTAGCTAGTTAGTTATCTGAGTGTTCCATAGATCTTGCTGATGATCTCATACTATGCTGCATGTCCTTCAATTCGTTTGGATAATATTTTCTCAGTGAATATATGGCAAACATGATGACCAATTACATAACTGTCATTAGTATTTACATTACCTAGAAATTCCTCACTGAAAAATCATTGATGTATGTTAAATATTAAAAAAATCCTCTTTGGACAAACAGGAGTTTTCAATCAAAAAGATTATTTTTCTAAGTTCGTTCAACTGTTCCTGGTTTAAGTATCAGGCATTTTTGCGAGTTTTTTGTGTTCAGCACAGTATTTCTGCATTTTTATCGGGGTAAATTCCCCTGCGTGTTTGCGGCACTCTTCTCCGAGCGTTTTTGACCCTCTTTATTTCCCTAACGCTAATCGTCTATTCTGTTCCGCCTCTGTGCGATGTTCATTTCTGTCATATCTGTCTTCGCTTCTAATACACAGTTAACTTGGGTCTTTCTACTTTCCATTCCAAGTATTCCGGATTCTGTTAGCCGATTTCTCTGATTTTATTCTTTTGAAACACTCATAGAAGCTATTCTACTCTTTTTAAGGGAACATACACTACTGACCATTAAAACTGCTACACCACGAAGATGACGTGCTACAGACGTGAAATTTAACCGACAGGAAGAAGATGCTGTGACATGCAAATGATTAGCTTTTCAGACCTTTCACACAAGGTTGGCGCCGGTGGCGACTCCTACAACGTGCTGACACGAGGAAAGTTTCCAACCGATTTCCCATACACAAACAGCAGTTGGCCGGCGTTGTCTGGTGAAACGTTGTTGTGATGCCTCGTGTAAGGAGGAGAAATGCGTACCATCACGTTTCCGACTTTAAAAAAGGTCGGATTGTAGCCTATCGCGATTGCGGTTTATCGTATCGCGACATTGCTGATCGCATTGGTCGAAATCCAATGACTGTTAGCAGAATATGGAATCGGTGGGTTCAGGAAGGTAATACGAAAAGCCGTGCTGGATCCCAACGGCCTCGTATCAGTAATAGTCGAGATGACAGGCATCTTATCCTCACGGCTGTAACGAATCGTGCAGCCACGTCTCGATCTCTGAGTCAACAGAAGAGGACGTTTGCAAGAGAACAACGATCTGCACGTACAGTTCGACGACGTTTGTAGCAGACTGGACTATCAGCTCGGAGACCATGGTTGCGGTTACCCTTGACGCTGCATCACAGACATACTATGGTGTACTCAACGACGAGCCTGGGTGCACAATTGGCAAAAGGTCATTTTTCCGATGAATCCAGGTTCTGTTTACAGCATCATGATGCTCGCATCTATGTTTGGACCCACATTGGAAGCGTGTATTCGCCATCGCCATACTGGCGTATCACCCGACGTGATGGTATGGGGTGCAATTGGTTACACGTCTCGGTCAGCTCTTGTTCGCATTGATGGCACTTTGAACAGTGGACGTTACATTTCAGATGTGTTACGACCCATGGCTCTAGACTTCATTCGATCCCTGCGAAACCCTACATTTTAGTAGGACAATTCACGACCGCATGTTGCAGGTCCTGTACGGGCCTTTCTGGATACAGAAAATGTTCGACTGCTGCCCTGGCCATCACATTCTCCAGACGTCTTACCAACTGAAAACGTCTGGTCAATGGTGGCCGAGCAACTGGCTCGTCACAATACGCCAGTCACTACTCTTGATGAACTGTGGTATAGTGTTGAAGCTGCATGGGCAGCTATATCTGTACACGCCATGCAAGCTCAGTTTGACTCAATGCCCAGGCGTTTCAAGGCCGTTATTACGGCCAGAGGTGGTCGTTCTGGGTACTGATTTCTCAGGATATATGCACCGAAATTGCGTGAAAAATTTGTGACATACACTACTGGCCATTAAAATAGCTACACCAAGAAGATGTGACGTAGCATGTGAAAATTTCTGGATTTGGACGGGTTACTCCTGTAACTGAAATAGCAGATCTGAAGATGGTTCTGAATGAACCGAAACCGGTCATATGAATAAAAAATTTGCAATCAAGACGGTTTTTAAGTAACATTACACCAAGAAGAAATGCAAATGATAAAAGGGTATTAATTGGACAAATATACTATAACTGGCATGTGATTACATTTTCACGCAATTTGGGTGCATAGATCCTGAGAAATCAGCACCCAGAACAACCACCTCTGGCCGTAATAACGGCCTTGATACGCCTGGGCATTGAGTCAAACTGAGCTTGGATGGCGTGTACAGGTACAGCTGCCCATGCAGCTTCAACACCATACCACAGTTCATCAAGAGTAATGACTGGCATATTGTAACGAGCCAGTTTCTCGGCAACCAGACGTTTTCAGTTGCTGAGAGATCTGGAGAATGTGATGGCCAGGGCACCAGTCGGACATTTTCTGTATCCAGAAATCCAGAAAGGGCCGTACATGACCTGCAACATGCGTTCGTGCATTATCCTGCTGAAATGTAGGGTTTCGCAGGGATCGAATGAAGGGTAGAGCCACGGGTCGTAACACATCTGAAATGTAACTTCCACTGTTCAAAGTGCCGTCAATGTGAACAAGAAGTGACTGAGACTTGTAAAATGGCACCCCATACCATCACGCCGGGTGATACGCCAGTATGGCGATGACGAATACACGCTTCCAATGTTCGTTGACCGCGCTGTCGCCAAACACGGATGCGACCATCATGGTGCTGTAAACAGAACCTGGATTCATCCGAAAAAATGATGTTTTGCCATTCGTGCACCCAGGTTCGTCGTTGAGTACAGCATCGCAGGCGCTCCTGTCTATGATGCTGCGTCAAGGGTAACCGCAACCATGGTCTCCGAGCTGATAGTCCAGTCTGCTGCAAACGTCGTCGAACTGTTCGTGCAGATGGTCGTTGTTTTGCAAACGTCTCCATGTGTTGAGGTAGGGATCGAGACGTGGCTGCAAGATCCGTTACAGCCATGAGGATAAGATGCCTATCATAGACTGCTAGTGATACGAGGCCGTTGGTATTCAGCACGGCGTTCCGTATTACCCTCCTGAACCCACCGATTCCATATTCTGCTAACAGTCATTGGATCTCGACCAACGCGAGCAGCAATGTCGCGATACGATAAACTGCAATCGCGATAGGCTACAATCTGACCTTTTTTAAAGTCGGAAACGTGATGGTACGCATTTCTCCTCCTTACACGAGGCATCACAACAACGTTTCACAAGGCAACGCCGGTCAACTGCTGTTTGTGTATGAGAAATCGGTTGGAAACTTTCCTCGTGTCAGCACGTTGTAGGTGTCGCCACCGGCGTCAACCTTGTGTGAGTGCTCTGAAAAGCTAATCATTTGCATATCACAGCATCTTCTTCCTGTCGGTTAAATTTCTCGTCTGTAGCACGTCATCTGCGTGGTGTAGCAATTTTAATGGCCAGTAGTGCAAAATTATTTTTAAACTTGAATTTTATGCGCCCATTCCACAGAGCGGTCTCAAATTAGGTAATTAGTTTTGTGGGTGTGTATTGAGAGGAGCAGCGAAACATGCGGATTAACTAGTACTCCAGCAGCGATAACACTGCCCTCGCCTACGCTGCTGCTACTGCTATGCAGAAGCGCTGGTCTGTCGCTACTGGGGTACTGATTATTCTTCGTGTTTTGCCGATCCTCTCAATACATATCCACAAAACTAATAACGCGCTAGACCAATTTGACCCGCTCTGTCGAATGGGTGCGTAAAATTCGAATTTAAATATCTTTCTGTTTGTAATGGGAAACAAACCGACGCTTTCCGTTAACGCTGGACGCCCTATGAAAGACGTGATAAACAGTATTTGTTTGGGCTGACTCCAGGTACACGTTTGCAAAAACTAAATTGCAAATATCTACCAGGGACAATGCCCTCAACGGCCCACAGGAGAGACACCCGGTATATTCTCTCACTCCTGTTATCGAACAGTTGGTTCCCGTATAGATGTTATTCATTCCCGCTAGGCATTCAAAACATCTGAGCACATTTAATGACTTCTCGAAGACAAAAATTGAACTTATATTTAAAACTGTTTTTATTGTTTGTAACTACCTTTAATACAAATAAAACAGTCTGAATACATTTCAACTATACAATTATATCCTTTTTGTGTAGGTACAATATTGAGTTGTGAATACTGGAAATGTTTTGATTTGCTAACGTTGTATAAGTGAATGTTCCTGTTGTTGTCAAATGTGGCCAATTGATAAGGACGGGATTAATAAGGGACAGCATTCGAAGCGTTTGTTACTATGACAACTTACTTAAAAACTGTCTAAAACTGGCTTTAGACATCATACTTGTTATGCCTCTATGGGTGTTACTGCTCCAAAATATTACTTCGTACGTTTTTAGTGGCTTAGAACATGCAAAAAGAAAAGTGACTACTATACAGTTTAGCATATATACGAGGGCTATCCACAAAGTATGGTGTCATGGCAATGCGCCGCTCAGTCGGCATCCTGCCGTGCTAGTGAGAGGTTTGTGCTGTATTCCGTTGAGCTACTGTGACAGTTTGAAATATCAGCGTTAATTGAAAATGCCGTGAAGTGTGAAGTGCGTGCTGTTATAAGATTTCTAACTGCAAAAAACTGTACACCGATAGAAATCTATCGGCAGCTTTGTGAAGTGTATGGGGACAACATAATCACTGAAGGTGGAGTGCGTCAATGGGTCATAAAATTTAAAAATGGTCGAACTAACGTTCACGACGAAGAGCGAAGTGGAAGACCCAGCATAGTGACTGCCGAACTTGTCGAAAAAGTCGATGCCGCGGTCCGTGAAAACCGTAATTTCACAATAACGGAACTCTCTATGAGTTTTCCTCAAATTTCACGAAGCTTGTTGCACGAAATCATTACCGAAAAGCTTGGTTACCACAAGTTTTGTACAAGATGGATACCAAAACTCTTGACAGAGATTCACAAAAATCAGCGAATGGCTGCAGCGTTAACGTTTTTGGTCGCTTACGAGAAAGATGGCGATTCATTACTCGATCGAATCGTTACTGGTGACGAAACATGGGTTAAGCATGTGAACTGCGAGACAAAATTGCAGTCAATGCGGTGGGGGCACACAAATTCCCCCCAAAAACCCAAGAAATGCATGCAGACAATGTCGGCAAGGAAGGTGATGGCGACTGTCTTTTGGGACACAAAAAGGTGTGATTTTTGTGGATTTCCTGGAAAGAGGCACTACAATAAACTCTCAAAGGTATTGCCAAACTCTGCACAACCTCAGAAGAGGAATACAAAACAAGCGCAGGGGAAAGTTGGGCTCAAAGATCTTGCTTATTCGCGACAACGCCCGAGCCCACACAGCAAATGCTACTCGTGAAGTTCTCGAATCTTTAAAGTGGGAGTTGTTTCCTCATCCGCCGTACAGTCCCGACCTGGCACCGAGCGACTTCCACTTATTCCCAGCAATGAAGAAGTGGTTGGCTATGCAGCGTTTTGATGACGACGCACAGCTTCAAGAAGAGGTAACCACGTGGTTGAAGGCGTGGGCGTCCGAATTTTACGACGCAGGCATTTCCAAGCTCGTCCATCGCTGCGATAAGTGCCTTAATTTAAATGGCAACTATGTAGAAAAGTAGTATTTAAGTGTGGCTTTCATCTGTATATGCCAAAAAAATTCCAATACTTTATTTATTTTTAATTCCAAAACGTAATGTACTTTGTGGATAGCCCTCGTATGAACAAAACCAAAAATTTCTAACTTGAATTATTTAATAACGCGTAATTTCCAATTTAAGTTTTTATTGATATGCACAACTAGATAATCTGATTATGCCAATACATTTATTGCACATAGCACTTGCTCCACAATATTACCTACGAAGCTAGACCTTCCTTTGTACATAGGTGTGTGTACTATCTTTACTACGTTAAGAAAGTGGTAGTCGAGAGGCAGAAACCAACGAGTAATTCTGGTGAAAACTCATTTATTATTCCTTTTACTTGTGTTGTCCTGCGGAATTTGATAATGACGTTTTCAGTACCAGCTGATGTTTGTACATCATAGTGTGAGGGACTCCTGTATGTCCAACAAGCACTGGAGCGGAACAGTATGACACAGAATCAGCTACAAAACCCCAATCAATAGATGATTCCTTATCCAAATTGCTGAGCCCACCTAACTTCAGTTCCTACCAGTTGACTACAAGGTAAAGAGATTATTAGACCGGTATTATACTATCAGATTTCTTTGTCTAAGTTGACATGTCAAATATTTATGTCAAAGAAGTTTGATGTTGCAGCATTGTGCTTTGTGATATGAGGATACACTTCACTGAGCACATACTGAAATGTATACTCATCCATTCTTAAGTAATTTATGTACTTCTTGATCAAATCTAGGGCCTCGCTGTAGATTTGATCATAAAAGTCGCTTGTCTTCTGTCCACTTCAATGTGACATGTTACCACGTGGAGCGCTAGACATCGCTTCAGCGTTCTGTCATCTGTAGTGTGTTTATAAACATGCCCGTAAATACAATTGGTGTGTACCGTCAACTACAAAATTAATAGAGATGTGTGAAGCTGATGAGACGCTTTACAACGTGAGGCACTCTGAATACAAAAATAGATGAAGAAGATTGGAGAGCTATAAAAATATTGTTGAGATCATTAGACGTGCGATACGATTTTCGGACACAAAATGCAATTGATTTGTTTAAAAAATAAAAATAGTTCTTAATGAACATAAACTGTATTGAACATTTATTTACCTTCAGGCGTTGGTCCTTTAGTGCTTTATAAATTGCTGCACACGTTTCAGGTATCATTTTCGTTAATGTGCACTGTGGTATTCGAGTGCTGTACTGTAAGCTAGAGTAACTCTATCCTGTAGCAAGGAATCCGAGTGTTACAGCGAGCCTGTCTTCTACAGATATAGCAGTTCTTAAGTGAGTATTGTGCTTTGTGATATGAGGATACACTTCACTGAGCACATGCTGAAATGAATGCTCGTCCATTCTTAAGTAATTTATGTACAACTTGACGTCCTCCACTACAAGCTCACTTAACAAGTTTTGTTGAATGCTTTTATCGTCTCGTCGTATAACCCACGCCTTCACCCAGGTACGTTTCCTTTTTTTCCCCCGCTTCTCGTCCACAAGTGCACACAGTGCAATTGTGGTACATGTAACTGCTGCGGTTAATAACAAGTTGTTGTTGTCAGCCATCTTGAGCTTTGGCGAAAAATATGTTGACAGTGTAATACCCCTTTTTAGCGCCACTTCAAAGATCTTTGTTAAATAAATTTAACGAATAGTTGATCATATCTTTGATAAAATCTTTGACAAAGAAATTTGTTAGTGTAATACCGGCTTTATGTGGACCTTCACTGTCACAATGTTCCAATTTCTTGAAAACAGTGATCTGGCCTGTACAATCAAATGTTTTAGTTGAATTATAGATAATTATGGCAACTGATATATCGTCTTTTAAATATTTAAATACTTGGAGTATTGAATCAATAAACGGAATTTTCAGTAAAACCCTTTCTGAAATGAAATTATCGTCCACGTACTGCTTCTCGTGCAATGTATCCTTTATTGAGGCAAAAGATGGAACTTCGAAGATGCGAGGTTCGGGCTGCAGTTTGGATGAAGAAGGGAAGTCGAATGGAGTTTTGTGAGCTCCTCTTTGCTCCGCAGACTTTTGGCAGCCCTTGCGTTGTCATGGACAACGAGAAGTTCGATTGCATTTTTGCGGCGACCAACACGCTAAAGTCGTTTCTTCAGTTTCCTGAGGGTAGCGAAGTACATTTCAGAGTTGCTCGTTGCACCATAATGGAGGACATCCGACAGAACAACACCTTTAGAGTCCGAGAAGACTGTCGCCATGACGTTACCGGCTGAGGCTGTGGCTTTGAACTTTTTCTTCAGAGGAGAGGTGGCGTGGCGCCACTCTTTGGATTGCCGTTTTGTTTCCGATTCGAGGTGATGAACCCACGTTTCATGTACGATGTACGACAAAATATCGTCACCTACAGCTTCGTAACGCGCAAGGAATTCCTCACAGATGGTTTCTTCGCTCCTCTTTATGGTCTTCTGTTAGGTGGCGAGGAACCCAGCTTGCACACACCGTTGAGTATCTCTACTGGTGGACGAGTGTGCCACCAGTACCAACAGAAAAGTCCAGTTGTGCAGCGAGGTGTTTCAGTGTGATCCGTCGATCACCTCGAATGAGAGTGTCTGCACGTCCCAACACTGCATGCGTCACAGCTCTGTGCGGCCGGCCGGTACGCGGGGAATAAGACAGGTTTGCCCGACCTTGTTGTGATGATGACACACGCCTCGTCCAACGACTCGCCGTGCTTTTGCTCACTCCCAGGTCTCCGTAAACATTCTACAAGCGCCTATGAGTAACCGCGATGCTCTGGTTTGCCGCCAAAACAAACTCAGTGACAGCTCTCTGCTTAGAAAGTACTTCCGTTCCAGACGCCATTTTGAGGGCTGCGTATAGCACCGTCGTCTACCAGAACTTCTTGAAACTAGGCGGCTTGAAATGGTAATATTCCAAGATACTTCACAATAAATTCTGCATTTTTTTAACCGAAATTGGCCAAGAAAAATAATGTTTTGCTTTACTTATTGATCGCCCTCGCACTAGCGGAAGTAAGGTGTGACGGCGTGTTGTGACTCGTACTTGGTTATCTCAGTCGATAGAGCACATGTCTGCGTATGGCAAAGGTCAAAGGTGCTGAGTCCCGGTCCGACACACAGTTTTAATCCGCCAGGAAGTTCAAAATCAACGTACACACTGCTGCAGAGTGAAAATGTATTCTGAAAGTCTAAACGAGTTTAGAAGTTTCCTTTGATGGTTAGAGTGCAGTGATCTTTACACAACCTGTATGTATAAGTCTGGTCTCTGAGTATAGAACTGCAGCGTCTCTGTAGATAAATGTGCTTTGCATCGTCCGCCATGTTGTAGTTTAGCAAACAAATTTCCATCGGTCTGTATGTGACAAGGAATTGCAGACTGATTCCTTGTTTTGAACTTTATGTCAGAATGTGATATAACAGGCTGGTATGGGAGCGGAATCGAAAAGTATTTTCTTTTCGTGTTCTAATGACATTTCCCAGCAGCCATGTCGTAGTTTGGCAAGAAACGAAATATGAGCATCTGTGGCTGGCATGATCAGACAGCTGAAGTTCTACATCCAGGTTGTATAGAGATAACTGTTGTGAGTCGTGACCAAAACATGAACGAATCTGTTAAGTAGATTCCGGCGTCATATTTCCATTCCATTTACATTTATCTGTGCCATTTGACGTTAACATCTACTTTATCGTTACACGCATCATGACATGTCCCTTACAACACAGTCGTTAGTTTGTATGCTTGCAAAACTAATGACTCGCAGTGTATGTATACACATAGGTATAGCATCGTCTACGCCCTCCCTATTTCATTCGTTACTCGCGTGCGGAAAGGAGGAGTGTCAGCACTTTTCAGCATAGCCTTAAATTTTTATCGTTACATTATTTAACGCGAGATGTATACGGGAAGAACAATGTTTCTTGACTCAGCTGGGGATTTTCTGAATTTCAAGTGCCGCACAAAGTCTTTCCTATAGCCTCTAGCATTGGAGATCTATCAGTAACTATTTTGCGCTCTCACAGTGACGAAACAGATACGTGACGAATAATGTAATGTAGCTCTTCTCTGAGTTTAACGTGAATTTTCTGTCAAACACGGTAAGGGTTCCATATTGGCAACTGACACTCAAGAAGGAAAGCAAAAAATTTGGGAATAAAAGTAACTGGCTTACTAACTAAACCGTACAAATCATTGAGGACAGAAAAGGTACTGAAGATGAAAACATGAAAGGATTGCAGAGAACGCCTCAGTACCGCAAGTTATCTGCTTTAATACAGAAAACTTCCAAAGACACAAGAATACTTACATGAATGAAACATGCGAGCGAACTGAGAAATCCCAGGATCGCAACTAGACCAGATGCATGGGCAATGAAATGAAGACACAAACAAGATACTCCAAACCAAGAACATGGTTTATAGATAACTAAAATGGCACACCTCTAGCCAATGTAGACTTATGGCCGAGTGCACTAATCTCGATTAATAGTTAACCGCGGTTAATCAGATATACAATCCTGTTCATGGCAAAATTTTGGTGCACTAACATCGACCTATAAATGTAACTTTATCCATGTCCGATGTGCGGGTCTCCGGCTAAATACCAACAGTCGTTAGTTTGATTTTACTTGTTAGGCAACCAGTTTCGGCATTACGTTATGCCATCTTCAGGCCTATACAGTAAAGGTTACAAAAGAGCAATAAATACAAAGTAAAAAGCCAGAGAGTATTATCTAAATACTGCAAGTGTTACATATCAATTTACATAAGTAAAAGCAGTTAATCTTAATTAAAATCTACATATGTACTATCAGTAATTAACCACTAATTCATGCACAATGAGAAAACATCAGTAACCTAATGGAAGTAATCATAAAACAGAACTGTCAAAGAAATGCAACCATCAGTGATGTATACCCATTGTCAGCAAATATGTATGGGTATGTGTGACAAACCTCTACCGGTTTTTGTCAAAAAGTAAAAGAAGCGGGCAAAGGGACCGACACATCATATGTGAAGTAAGATAACAGAATTATTAAATCATGTACAGTAAAGGGGTTCACTATAAGTAATGGTAATCTGTATAGTAAGTATACAAAAAGGATGACAAATTATAAAGAGGAATTACAGCCATTGTAAAAACCTTTGCTGTATTCAATGGTTATTGGACAATACTCTATAAGGAGGGACCAAAAGAACAATCTAGAAGGATGACTGTAAGATGTAAACAAATGTGTCCACCCATGTTATAAGATGAAGGAAAACACAAACGAAAAGTGGATATTGCGTACGTTGATTTTTTAAAAACGCACCTTTTACAACAGTGCCAACAAGGTTATTATGTGTCTTATTGTAAAAAAAACTATTTATAAGGTGGGAACCAACATCAATTATTGGGCAGATCTAACATCATACCTCTGGGCAGTATCTATGAAAAGAACATGATTAGCAGTAGCCTCGTTATAGAAAGTCAGGAAAATAACAAATATTCTACTTAACTATGTCACTATGGATTTTATATACGGAACAGTGCTAAACCAAGCCAGACGTAAACTGTTCCATATAATCACAAGGGGAACGCAAAAATCAAAAAGTAAACTCAAATACATACCAAGAAATGTTAAAGCAAATGAGAGTCTACATTGGGTCCCAAAATTAGCATAGGTAAAGGATGACGCACATTTCACCATATAACATCCAAATATATCACTTCTTAATAACGTAATCGGGGAAAAGTCACTAGAACGTAATCTCAACTCCCCACACCACCATTACACCACCTAAATTCAGATGAAAGTAGCATACATATATTACTTACAATCAGCCAACTGGGTCTGGTTTGCGTCCATCTTCTTGTTATATGGCCTAAGTCCGTCTTTTTGCCATTGACTGAACTGCGATATATCGAATCGTCTGAAGTAGGCTCTTCCATGCTACGTGGAACAGATTGTGGTGTCATCTTTGGCCTACTTCTTTGATCGGTTGGTTGACAGTTGCTGACAGCTCTCCAAGGCGCGCACATGCCCGTGGGAGTACGTATTTGTGAGGTTTATAAAATTTCCTCTAAGACAAGAAGTGTGCTCTGTGTTGTATGGTTTTAGTCAACTGGAGCGATTTCCTGGTGTTCTCGGTACCTTGGATTGTACCCATACAAGAATTCGGTCTCCTGGACTACATAATGCGGAACTTTTCCACAATAGGAAATCATATTTTTCCTTTAACTGTCAAACCATTAGTGGTCCCAATTTGTTAATAAGAGATATTGTCGCTCGATGGCCGGGCTCTGTGCGCGACACTACCATATTTCTCAACTGCGCCCGCAGAGCTCAATTTGAAAACGGAGAAATACCACGAGGTCACTTATTGGGAGATAGTGGTTACGCATGTAGATCGTACTTGTTAACTCAACTTTTAAATCCACAAAATTTAGCAGAGCATCGATATAACAGGTCTCGCATTAAAACTAGGAACACCGTTGAGAGAAAATATGGCTTGTGGAAGAGAAGTTTTCCTGTATTATCTGTAGAAATAAGATGTAATCCACAGAAAACATCGCCAAAAATTGTGTGTACGGCTGTGTTGTATAACATTGCCAGGAGTATGAGCAGTGGAGAACCACCGGAAGATCCAGAAATTGCTCGGCTTCTGACTCAGTTATGTGATGAGTGAGACCCCAGCGTTGAAGAAGATAACGAACCTATGCTCCCTGAATAGCAGATGTATCGCGATGACACATTACAAGGAAGAGCAGTTCGCCGTGTTATAATTAATGAACATTTTCAGTAAGGTAACGTAAGTTCAGAAATTGTCCAGAATAAAAAATTACGATTATAGTTACGGGATTTCGCCGTATTTTAAATTTTTCCGCTTATTTCAGCATGTAATCTATTTTTTTCTGATGTCTAGGGAACATAAAAGTACACACTGAACTGAGTATATGACTATAAATTCGAGGTTGTGGTATGCCAGGGAGACAATTACCCAGCTGCTGCTTTTCTGAGAGACTTTTTTTTAGTGTGGAACTGTTGATAATTAATTATTAAAGATGTATTTCTCGTATCACATCGGTAGTGAAAGCAATGCAGTACTCAGTTATTTATACACAGGTTCAGTTTCTGTGTATGTACTTAAATTTGGGAACGAATGAGTCCATTACATTTAGAGAGTGTGTGAGTAAGAGCGAGAGGGACAAAATATAATGGTAGAGTTCTGTAGTATGTTCACTAAGGATCCTTAACATCTCTTAGATTTTCTACTGTTACAGCAAAGATGTGAATGTCCAACAGCTTTACAATATTAGAAGAACATATTGTTTATTATCAGAAGTTTGCAGATTTGAGATTATTTTACCGCACTTCTGCTCACTATTAATTCAATCTTATTACCTGGATTAGCTTAAAATTGTGAATATTTACTAAATACAAAGGCATAAAATAAATAATCATTTATTAATAACACAAAATGTCAGTTTGGGATTGTTTATTTGTTAAATTGTTTATTTATTAATCAGCACTCTTTCTTTATAATATGATTTGCTTCAAACATAAGCCTGTGTTGCTATAATGTTGTAGATTTCTAGAAAAATGTTGATGTAGTGACAAACAAACTGTGCAAAAAATTGAACTACATTGTTAATTCTGACTAGTCATGCCTTTAGCAGCACTTTACACAATATTATGTACAACAGTGTGGCATCAGAAAAATGGATGAAATTGAAGAAAAATTGGTGTTTACAAATTGTTACCAAAAACAAGTTCACATTGCTACAAAAAGCAATGTCTAATATTTTGGGGATCAGTGCAATAGCTATAATTAGTTAAGGAGTGTGCTACTTGGGAAGATATGAAAGTGGAACTGAAATGCTGTGAGTTGTCTGTAAGAAGTGTCATATTTGAAGTTATTAGTGAGGAAAAATCGCTTCCTCACTCTGTCGTTGATATTGATGCAGTTTTTTCACGTATTCAGTGCTCACCTTTGCAGAAGGGAATTCCGCATCATAGCATAGTGCCACTGAAAATTCCCTCACTACAAATACAGTTGTGATAGATGTTATGGATTGCCATTATAAACATTAGCACATCTTACTATAGCACAAAACAGTGCCCCATCATAGCAAGGTGTTCCTGAAAAACACTCAGTTACAAATTCTATTGTGATAAAAGTTATGGTCTGACATTATAAACATTAACATGTACAGATTATATCTAGAAAAGGCACACAATGTCATGTTGATAACTGCAGAAAAGAGTGCCCCATCATAGTAACATGTTACTGAACATACCTTGCTACAAATTCTGTTATGATAAAAACTAAAGGTTACCATTACAAAAATTAACAGGTGCAGAGTATTGCTAAAAAACCATACACTGTTATTCTCATTATTGCAGAAAAGAATGCCCCATCATAGTAATGCATTGCTGAAAATATCTTATTACAAATTCTATTGTGATAAAAGTTGTAGTTTGCCATTATAAAAATTAACAGGTGTAGGGTATTGCTAGAAAAGCCACACAATGCTATTCTCACTATCACAGAAAAGAGTGCCATCATAGCAATGTATTTCTCAAATATGCCTCACTACAAATACTATTGTCATAGAAGTTACAGGTTTCCATTATAAACATTACCAGGTGCAGATTATTGCTAGAAAAAGAGGCACACACGAAGTTATAGTTTGGAGCACTTTCCTTCATAAATTATATATTAGGATATTTCCAGTATAAATAATGCACAACTTGATTACATTGGTCCTCGTGTAGATAACTGTTACTATTATTTTGTTTTATTAACAGTTTACCTCATTCTAATGTCATTTAAGTAGAAATGGGCATCTGACATTATGGCTAAAAATCTGCAATTGACATGTAGCTTACAGTTGCTGACTTATGTAAACAGAAGAGTTGCTAACCTATTCATTATTTGTGAGGTAATCCTGTTTTTAAGTGGTTGGGTGAAACTTCGTTCAGCGTCAAATAAGCTGTAAGGAGTTATTAGACAGACAACAATTAGACTACCAACAGTCATCATTAATGGGACAAAGACAGAAAAACAATTTAAATTAAAAAATTTTCTGACACAGAAAAAAAATCACATGTTATTGGCATTTATTTTAATTTTTCTCTTAGGACCAGAATCTTTAAATTTTTAAATATCAGCTCCTTCCTATGTTCTGCCTTCATCATATGTAACTGGGCCTCTCTTCTCGCGCACATTTTCAAATACAGTTCCGGAACCTGATGGCCCTGATTTTGCAGGCATCCTGCGACGATGCGATATATTATTCGGTGTACAAATGTTTCCTTTGGGTGGATCAGGAGACTGCAGCTGAGTGACACCAGAACATTCTTTGATGTCTCTGTAGTCTGCATTATCTTGGGTGTGTGAGAAGTGCTAGGTTGTGTGCACTCTGCCAATCTGTCAGCTGAAACAGGTGGTATGTTCTCCCTGCACTGCACTCCATGTTAACAACATCCACAATCATACTAAACCTTGCATCGGAATCATACGCATTCGTTAATGGTTTCATTGACGACCATCAATTTCAAGCAGTTCTGCCCGCTCATGAATCTTGTTTTTTTTTTCGGTTAGCTTCCTCCCACCTGTTTTATAACCTTCAACTTTTTCTTGTGCAATATCTTTTCGAAGCCTTCTCTTCATGTTTTCGTAATAGGTTTTCAGCCTGTCACAGGGTCTTTTTGTCACACGTGAAATTGAGTAAATGTTATAGTTTGCAGAACCATAAATTAATTCTTATGTTATTTACATTCATAAGTCTATTTTGCAGTCTGAGGTGCTTAATTTATAACTGCAATAAAAATCTAAGATATATACATATATGGCTTTTGTTTACATTTCAGTTCATTAAAAAAAGTGGTATAGACATATATGAAGAATACGGCACAGGGCTAACTGAAAAACCTATGTTCACAATTTTTAACAAGAACGCTTCCTTTAGACACACAATTTTTAGTTAACAGGAGTACAGCATTGTAAGTTTAATTTAAAACAAACAAAACCATTCCAACCGTAAATGTACATAGCCCTGTCATGTATTTCAGTGGTATGCCAATAACACTTTCAAACTTAAAACTAAAAGCCATTGTGTACCGTATCCTATACTTACGATGAAGCCAGAAATGTTATTAATTTATGAGTAATCTTACCAGGAGTAGAATTAAATTGCACTTCCACATGTGATCATATTGCCTGTTTTTCTTTTAAACTGCAGCCGTCAGTTTTCTTATTTTCAAGAACGGATACGCTTGCTCCCACCAGTTCAAGAAGTACATCTATCTCGTACTTCGAGAATTCAGGCGTTCTTTTTTTATTCTCCATTATTCTCCAAGCAAACGAACAGATCAGTAACAAGTCGCTGTTGTTGTTGTCTTCAGTCCTGAGACTGGTTTGATGCAGCTCTCCATGCTACTCTATCCTGTGCAAGCTGCTTCATCTCCCAGTACCTACTGCAACCTACATCCTTCTGAATCTGCTTAGTGTACTCATCTCTCGGTCTCCCTCTACGATTTTTACCCTCCACGCTGCCCTCCAATGCTAAATTTGTGATCCCTTGATGCCTCAAAACATGTCCTACCAACCGATCCCTTCTTCTAGTCAAGTTGTGCCACAAACTTCTCTTCTCCCCAATCCTATTCAATACCTCCTCATTAGTTACGTGATCTATCCACCTTATCTTCAGTATTCTTCTGTAGCACCACATTTCGAAAGCTTCTATTCTCTTCTTGTCCAAACTAGTTATCGTCCATGTTTCACTTCCATACATGGCTACACTCCAAACAAATACTTTCAGAAACGACTTCCTGATACATAAATCTATATTCGATGTTAACAAATTTCTCTTCTTCAGAAACGCTTTCCTTGCCATTGCCAGTCTACATTTTATATCCTCTCTACTTCGACCATCATCAGTTATTTTACTTCCTAAATAGCAAAACTCCTTTACTACTTTAAGTGTCTCATTTCCTAATCTAATTCCCTCAGCATCACCCGATTTAATTTGACTACATTCCATTATCCTCGTTTTGCTTTTGTTAATGTTCATCTTATATCCTCCTTTCAAGACACTGTCCATTCCGTTCAACTGCTCTTCCAAGTCCTTTGCCGTCTCTGACAGAATTACAATGTCATCGGCGAACCTCAAAGTTTTTACTTCGTCTCCATGAATTTTAATACCTACTCCAAATTTTTCTTTTGTTTCCTTTACTGCTTGCTCAATATACAGATTGAATAACATCGGGGAGAGGCTACAACCCTGTCTCACTCCTTTCCCAACCACTGCTTCCCTTTCATGCCCCTCGACTCTTATTACTGCCATCTGGTTTCTGTACAAATTATAAATAGCCTTTCGCTCCCTGTATTTTACCCCTGCCACTTTTAGAATTTGAAAAAGAGTATTCCAGTCAACATTGTCAAAAGCTTTCTCTAAGTCTACAAATGCTAGAAACGTAGGTTTGCCTTTTCTTAATCTTTCTTCTAAGATAAGTCGTAAGGTCAGTATTGCCTCACGTGTTCCAACATTTCGACGGAATCCAAACTGATCCTCCCCGAGGTCTGCATCTACCAGTTTTTCCATTCGTCTGTAAAGAATTCGCATTAGTATTTTGCAGCCGTGGCTTATTAAACTGATAGTTCGGTAATTTTCACATCTGTCAGCACCTGCTTTCTTTGGGATTGGAATTATTATATTCTTCTTGAAGTCTGAGGGTATTTCGCCTGTCTCATACATCTTGCTCACCAGCTGGTAGAGTTTTGTCATGACTGGCTCTCCCAAGGCCGTCAGTAGTTCTAATGGAATGTTGTCTACTCCGGGGGCCTTGTTTCGACTCAGGTCTTTCACTGCTCTGTCAAACTCTTCACGCAGTATCGTATCTCCCATTTCGTCTTCATCTACATCCTCTTCTATTTCCATAATATTGTCCTCAAGTACATCACCCTTGTATAAGCCTTCTATATACTCCTTCCACCTTCCTGCCTTCCCTTCTTTGCTTAGAACTGGGCTGCCATCTGAGCTCTTGATATTCATACACGTGGTTCTCTTCTCTCCAAAGGTCTCTCTAATTTTCCTGTAGGCAGTATCTATCTTACCCCTAGTGAGATAAGCTTCTACATCCTTACATTTGTCCTCTAGCCATCCCTGTTTAGCCATTTTGCACTTCCTGTCGATCTCATTTTTGAGACGTTTGTATTCCTTTTTGCCTGCTTCATTTACTGCATTTTTATATTTTCTCCTTTCATCAATTAAATTCAATATTTCTTCTGTTACCCAAGGATTTCTAGCAGCCCTCGTCTTTTTACCTACTTTATCCTCTGCTGCCTTCACTACTACATCCCTCAGAGCTACCCATTCTTCTTCTACTGTATTTCTTTCCCCTATTCCTGTCAATTGTTCCCTTATGCTCTCTCTGAAACTCTGTACAACCTCTGGTTCTTTCAGTTTATCCAGGTCCCATCTCCTTAATTTCTCACATTTTTGCAGTTTCTTCAGTTTTAATCTACAGGTCATAACCAATAGATTGTGGTCAGAGTCCACATCTGCCCCTGGAAATGTCTTACAACTTAAAACCTGGTTCCTAAATCTCTGTCTTACCATTATATAATCTATCTGATACCTTTTAGTATCTCCAGGGTTCTTCCACGTATACAACCTTCTTTCATGATTCTTAAACCAAGTGTTAGCTATGATCAAGTTGTGCTCTGTGCAAAATTCTACTAGGCGGCTTCCTCTTTCATTTCTTAGCCCCAATCCATATTCACCTACTATGTTTCCTTCTCTCCGTTTTCCTACACTCGAATTCCAGTCACCCATTACTATTAAATTTTCGTCTCCCTTCACTATCTGAATAATTTCTTTTATTTCATCGTACATTTCTTCAATTTCTTCATCATCTGCAGAGCTAGTTGGCATATAAACTTGTACTACTGTAGTAGGTGTGGGCTTCGTATCTATCTTGGCCACAATAATGCGTTCACTATGCTGTTTGTAGTAGCTAACCCGCATTCCTATTTTCCTATTCATTATTAAACCTACTCCTGCATTACCCCTATTTGATTTTGTGTTTATAACCCTGTAGTCACCTGACCAGAAGTCTTGTTCCTCCTGCCACCGAACCTCACTAATTCCCACTATATCTAACTTTAACCTATCCATTTCTCTTTTTAAATTTTCTAACCTACCTGCCCGATTAAGGGATCTGACATTCCACGCTCCGATCCGTAGAACGCCAGTTTTCTTTCTCCTGATAACGACATCCTCCTGAGTAGTCCCCGCCCGGAGATCCGAATGGGGGACTATTTTACCTCCGGAATATTTTACCCAAGAGGATGCCATCATCATTTAATCATACAGTAAAGCTGCATGTCCTCGGGAAAAATTACGGCTGTAGTTTCCCCTTGCTTTCAGCCGTTCGCAGTACCAGCACAGCAAGGCCGTTTTGGTTAATGTTGCAAGGCCAGATCAGTCAATCATCCAGACTGTTGCCCCTGCAACTACTGAAAAGGCTGCTGCCCCTCTTCAGGAACCACACGTTTGTCTGGCCTCTCAACAGATACCCCTCCGTTGTGGTTGCACCCACGGTACGGCCATCTGTATCGCTGAGGCACGCAAGCCTCCCCACCAACGGCAAGGTCCATGGTTCATGGGGGGGTACAAGTCGCTAGGTTCGTATAAACGCTTCTGCTTGTCGACGGAAAATACGACAAAGGGAGCACGTGTAGTCACTCATCAGCGATTGTCTGTGCAATTTCATGTTTACTGACATCTTTGCATCACCACGTTACGTTCCATTGCCATGTGCAGAGCTTACAGCGGTCAAATGCACGGTTGGCTGATGACGGTTTGCTAACCGGCAATTAGCGTTGGTGCACTGCAGAAACATTTTAAACACGGTTTAGTTTTAACCATGATCTCGGCACCTTGGTTATCGTGCTTTTTGACCGGGGTTGGTGCACTCGGCCATTAGCTGCTGATGGTTGAAGAACATACTGCAACAAGTTGTATATGGATAACAATGCAAGACTTGCCCTTGCAAACATCCCAATACATAAGGTACCTGACGTCTTAAAAGAAGTCCGAAAAGCTCTAGGTAATTAAAAAATAACGTAGCACCTGCACCTGACATTATTACTGCCGAAATGAGCAAAGCGTCTAGATATCTGGGTTTGAAAAACAGAGATATGTATCAGCATGTGGAATAACGGAACATGGAAGAAGACTGGACCATGTCAGTAATGATTATTTTTTATAAGAAAGAAGGTACACAGCGTCTGAGAACTACAGAGCCATTTCATTGATTTTTCATACCAGCAAGATTCTTCTAAAAGTCATCCCTAAACCTTAAGAACGCATTTTGATAGAAATATACCACCAGTTCAATCTGGGTTTGTTCATTATGAAAGAACATGAAACACGATTCTCAGATAGTTAAAAAAATGAAGAGATTCCATACAATTTTAGTTCTGTTTCTTGGGCTATAGCCATGCTTTTGACAGTGTTTGATGGAGAAACCAGTGGTGTATGAAATGGGCGTTCCTGAGCACCTTATTACCTTTATTAGAATCCTTTACTCTGATTACAAGGCAGTAAACAGACTATATAACACTATTTCAAGACCTTTTGAACCATGTGTAAGATTTAGACGTTTAGGCGTTCCTGAGCACCTTATTACCTTTATTAGAATCCTTTACTCTGATTACAAGGCAGTAAACAGACTATATAACACTATTTCAAGACCTTTTGAACCATGTGTAAGATTTAGACAGGGGTCCAGTCTATCACCTTCTATTTAACATCTATAGAGAATATGTCATTAGAAAAAAATCTTTACAGTTAGACTGGTGGGATTCGAATTGGGGATCGAAGAATCAATAATTTTAGTTTTGCTGATGACACTACGCTGTGTGCTGAATCGCAAATGTAACGAATGAACTACTGGATAGGGTCAAGACATAAAGTGAGAAACTTGCGTTGTTAGAAAAAGACCAAGATCATGATAACTGACAGAGTCGAGTCACTACCAGTTACTGACGTTTTGTTGTCAGAATATGAATAAGTTAATCACGTTGTCTACCTGGACTCAATAGTTCAGAAAGAGGGTGGTTCTGCACAGAAAATACGGCGCAGAATTGTTCTGGGTCAGAATACTGCATCGAAACTGACAGTGATTCGGAAAGACCAAGCCCTAACCACACATAGTCAATCGAAAGTATTGAAATAACTGGTGTCTGCTGGCTTCCTTTACGGGATGGAAGTGCGGTCAACAACTGGAGGGACCGCAAAAGGGTCGATGCTTTTGAGGTGTGTACGTGTGGGTGAAGCAGACGTTCTCCAGTATTTGTTTCCAGCGAATGCTGCAGTTCTTTAGTCACATAGTTCGACGAAAGGGGATAACTTGGGAAAGATGACCATCCAAGGCAAGGTATCTTGCCTTCATTACCTCCATTACTCGCCAAGCGACAGAGGTGGCATCTACGACAAAGAAAGATTTTTTGTCGTACCTGGATCCTATCACCGTTAGACGGACATAAACGCCGACTTCGGCATGTAAGCATAAGAAATATAGACACAAAAAATGGTTCAAATGGCTCTGAGCACTATGGGACTTAACATCTATTGTCATCAGTCACCTAGAACGTAGAACTACTTAAACCTAACTAACCTAAGGACATCACACATCACCCTATAGACACTGGGTTGGGAAGCGACAGAGGTGGCACGTATGAAAATGAAAGATTTTTTGTCGTACCTGGATCCTATCACTGTTAGACAGACACAAACGCCGACTTCGGCATGTAAGCATAGGAAATATAGACACAGGGCTGGGTGGAAATACGTTCTAAAACAATTTTAGACAAGGGTCGCTGTAATGGTCGGTGATCACGTTATGTGAGGATCCCTATTCGGGTACAGAAGTGACACATAATTTTGTATGTCATGATGGTCTCGTTGCACTACTTTCCTCACGTATGGGCCCTCTGAGCAAGTTTTCTGACTCAGTCACTCTCGTCACTGGCAGTAAAAAATGAGTTTAGTGTCATTGAATGAGACATACGAAGCCCTTCCTAGGGTAGCGAGGAGATGCACTCGATTTACGGGGATCCTGTTTTCATCTCTCGATTTCTTGCCTTCATTACCTCCATTACTCGCCAAGCGAAAGAGGAGACATCTGTGACAATGAAAGTTTGTGTCGTACCTGGATCCTATCACCGTTAGACCGATATAAACGCCGAATTCGGCAAATAAGCTTATTGTTTCCAACGAATGCTGCAGTTCTTTAGTCAAATAGTTCGACGAAAGAGGATAACTTGGAAAAGATGACCATCGAACTCAAAGTGGAAGGGAAAAGATTTCTTGGACACCACCAAACGATGGATGGACCAGATAAGGCAGAAGAAATACCAAACATGTAGCCAGCTACTCCGAGATGCGAAAGACTGGGAAAAATGGAGACAGGCTCTTAAGAGGATCGTGTGAGGTGTCATTAACGTTCAACAGTAAAAGACGAAGCATTTGTGATGATGACTCAAGAATTCAGAGACTACTAGTTACTGAAAATCCACCCTGTTCCCCATCTTTGACGCCCTCTGGCCTTCATTTCTAAAGTAATTTGTGACTTGAAAGCGTTTTGAGTCTAATATTTAGAGGTTGAGGCTATTGTATAATACAGTTTTACGGGGTTTCCAGAGCTACACTGCAGGAATGAAACTTATTCATCGAAGAAACGTTGGACAGTCTGAACTGACCAAAAAGGGGATATTTGACCTCGAAACACTGCCTTTCACTGACAGGTCGAAAAATTTTCTCCCTACCGTCATAGAGTAGAAGTTTGGTTTTTTTAAACTGGATACCAATTTCAAAGCACCAGCCCAATATTTATTAATGTCGGTTGGGTCTTTACGTACATCTGTTCAAATACATTGTAGATTGCCGTTGAAATGATCTGAAACAGTTCTGCAACACCTGTGAAAAATTTTAATTCTTCCATTCACGTTTCAGCAACGTGGGTTGAAAGGAACACCAGTGAAGATGAGATTACGGAGAACACAGAGGAGCTGAAGAACTGTCTGTCAGATACTCAGAGGGAAAAATTTACTCACTTCTTCACTCACCTTTTGGATACGGACAGAGACAACAAAATATCAGAACAAGACTTCGATCTTCTTAGCGAGGTAAGTTTAGTAGTTAAACATTTCTAAACTGAATAAAATTCAACATTTTCTAACAGTATTCATCTATTTGCCCTCTTACATACTTAACCCCAATTTATAGAGAATTTTAAACAAAATATTTTTCGTTAGCAGTGATGCACAGTTTCAACGTATTTACAGAACCAAATTCTGCAGTAACATGTATTGATTTCAGCCAGAACGTTCCGGTCAAAATTCTATCTTCAAGTTACATATAAATTAACGAAAATATAAAAGAAATAGTACATGCCAACATAATTAAGGTGAACCTTTGCATGCAGAAGATACTCATGCATATCATTACACGAGGTTAAAAACCTTGGAGTCATGTACATAATTTCTATCAGTTGCAGTACCGTATGAGACAGTGAAAATTACAGAATACGTAAAAACAATTTAAAAAATCATAATATACATATTTTCACAGTTTATAGATACACACAAGTCTAACGCGCCTAACTGTCACTTTTATATGTATCCATTATCTTATATATTTATGTATCAGTCACTGAGGGCGCACATTGACAGTTGATTTTGTGACTTGTAGACAAACGTATAACACAACGGCTACATGTATCTACGGCAGGTACTCATGCATAGTTTTTAATGTCTTTTTGCATACTCTAATTTTAACTACTCCATTCAGAAGCTGCAACTGATAACAATTATGCACTTGATGCCAAAGAACCTTCCTTTGACTTGATGTAATGGTATCCGAGAGTATCTCCTAGATGCAATAGTTTACCTTAACTATTTTGTCTTATACTATTTCTTACAAATCTTTGTTAATACGAGTATTTATGTGACTTGAAGATCGTCGCTTTACTGGCTCTCCGTTTTTATATGTACATTACAGTAGCTTTTGATGTTTTCATGATGCCATTTTTTAAATTTCAAAAGCAGCCTATATTTAAAAGAAAATTTTTACTGTGAATTGCCGTACTGAGTATAAATCAGAGCGTAGATCCGCAGACAACAAATGTTAATTGATATGCGCTATTGCTAATAAAAGGACAATGCCTGAAGTCTTCAGTCACTACAGAGACAAAATATCATCTTAGGACATATCCCTGAATCCTAGTACCCACAACATTTCTAGTTTCTAGTACCCACAACGTTTTTCGGGGTCATTGCTATGCAGCGAACAAAAGCACAGTGAGCCGTTGATTGAGGCGTCTCTCATCAACGCAACATGGTCGCGCAAAGCTGTTCTATCTCCGGTGTGCTGGCCGGCCCCACGCAGCTGTGACTCCTGCAATGATGGAAGATGCAGACAATCTCATTCGAAGTGATCAATGGATCAAAATGAAATACACTTCTCCTCAAGTGGACGGCTCTGTTGGTAAATCTGATACACTGGCCTACCATTTGGGATACTCAAAGATGTTTGCCCGCTGGCTTCCTCGCCGCCTAACAGAAGACCATAAAGCGACGAAGGGGCATACGTGCGGCGTTGCTTGTGCGTTACGAGGCCGATCGTGACGAGTGTTTGTCGAACATTGTCACAGGCGATGAAACACGAGTTCATCACTTCGAACAGGAAAGAAACGGCAATCCCTGGAGTGGCGCCACAACACCTCTCCTCCGAAGAAAAGGTTCAAAGACGTATCCTCACCCAGTAAAGTCATGGTGACGTTCTTCTGGATTTATACTGTTTGATGTCCTCCCCCATGGTGCAACGATCAACTCTGTAGTGTACTGTATTACACTCAGGGAACTGAAGAACCTATTTCAGTGTGTTCGTCGCCACAAAAATGCCAACGCAAGGCCTCATACAAGTCTCTACACCCGAGAGGAACCCACAGAGCGTCATTGGACAGTTCTTCCTCAACCACCCTACAGCCCGATTCTCGCACCTTCCGACTTCCATCTTTTGCCCCAATGAACAATGCACTCCACGGGTAGCAGTATCTAGATGATAGGAAAGTTATTGATAAGCAAGAGATTGGCTCTGACTTCTACCAGTAGAGTGGTACCATGCGAGCAAACAGACCCTCACAGTAAGCCCGTCGCATTCAACGGAGGTTATATTGAAAAACAGGGTTTTGTAACCAAAAGCGTGGGGAATAATATGGTGTACTGGATTCCGGAATAAAACCAACCTGCTTTCAGAAAAGGATGTGTTTCTTTACTTACTTAAGGCCCTCGTATCACAATCATATTCTGCATTGTCA
Source organism: Schistocerca gregaria (assembly GCF_023897955.1). Lineage (NCBI taxonomy): Eukaryota > Metazoa > Arthropoda > Insecta > Orthoptera > Acrididae > Schistocerca > Schistocerca gregaria. Next base: position 972,523,861 of record NC_064920.1, on the reverse strand, counting down.
CTGGTGATGGTCGTTTACGAGAGTAGCGTTGACAACGCGACTGACAACTACTGTAGCGTAACTGACAGCAACATACAGGAGCTGTTCTGGGCATCATGATGTGACGAGCCGAAATCTTAGTGAATAGCCTGGCATACATCCAAAACACCATACATTGCATTCTGTAGCCATTCCTACAACGTCGGAGAAATATGCTACTTCAGGAAGGACAACACCCATGCACACAATTCTTCCGCGCTTCCCTAACAGCACAATGACCTGGGCTGTCCCTCATTTAGAAGTTGCGTGATATGGGACGATATATCGTATGGTCTACACTATATGCAACATACCTGACCACCGCAAAGTGGTACACCTAATGCGAGATTTTCTGCTGTGTCCATCTACAGGGCTCGTAACATCGAGTTATTGAAAGAAACTAAACGACCCACACCACGCAGATGTTATGTAACAGTGAAACGCCTAAATCTTTGACGTTCTAACTAACATTTACATTAATCCGCTCTTGTAGGTCTTGTTGCTGACTCTCAATCGCGGGGTCCTGGGTTTGATTCCAAACCAGGTCGGGGATTTTCTCCGTTCGGGACTGGATGTATGTGAGTTTCTCATCATTATCATCACCGACGCGCAAGCCGCCGAAGTGTTGTGACATAAAAGAAGACTTGCGCCAGGCGGCCAGAAACGTCGGAAGGGGCCACCTGGCTAAAATTTGCCATACGCACATTTCATGTTTACACTGATCTGTATGAGGCATGCATAAAAGTGGAAAATTAAGAACTGTGATGTGTGTGTGTGTGTGTGTGTGTGTGTGTGTGTGTGAGAGAGAGAGAGAGAGAGAGAGAGAGAGAGAGAGAGAGAGAGAGAGAGAGAGAGAGAGAGGCGCGCGCATGCAAGTTAAAGTTTTGTGGACGAGTACTGTAAACAATAATCATAACTGCATAATACACTGAGGTGACAAAAGTCATGGGATACTTCCCAATATCATGTAGGTCTTCTTTCTGCCCAACGTAGCGCAGCAGCTCGACGTGGCTTGGACTCAACAAGTCGTTGGAAGTCCCCTGCAGAAATACTGAGCCATGCTGTCTCTATAGCTGTCCACAATTGCGGAAGTGTTGCCGGTGCAGGATTTTGTGCACGACCTGACCTTTCGATTATGACCCATAAATGTTCCATGGGATTCACATCGGGCGATGTGGGTGGCCAAATCATTTGCTCGAATTGTGTAGAATGTTCTTCAAACCAGTCGGGACAATTGTGGTCCGGTGACTTGGCGCATTGTCTTCCATAAAAATTCCATCGTTGTTCGGGAACATGAAGTCCATGAATGGCTGCAGGTAGTCTCCAAGTAGCCGAACATAACCATTTCCAGTCAAAGATCGCTTCAGTTGGACCAGAGGACCCAATCCATCCATGTAAACATGTTGTCAATGTGGATCCATGGCTTCGTGGGGTTGCGTCACACTCGAACCCTACCACCAGCTCTTACCAACTAAAATCGGAACTTATCTAACCAGGCCACGGTTTTCCAGTCACCTGTTATCCAACCCATATGGTCACGAACTCAGGAGAGGCGCTGCAGGTGATGTCGTGCTGTTAGCAAAGGCACCCGCATCAGTCGTCTGCTGTCATAGCCTATTAACGCCAAATTTCGCCCCACTGTCCTAACGGATACGTTCGTTGCACGTCCCACATTGATTTCTGCAGTTATTTCACGCCGTGTTGCTTCTCTGTTAGCACAGGAAACTCTGTACAAATCCCCCTGCTTTCTGTCGTTGAGTGAAGGCCGTCGGCCACTGCGTCGTCCATGATGAGAGGTAATGCTTGAAATCTGGTATTCTCGGCACACTCTTGACACTGTGAATTTCGGAATGTTGAATTCTCTAATGATTTCCGAAATGAAATGTCCCATGTATCTAGATCCAAGTACCACGTTGTGTTCAAAGCCTGTTAATTCCCCTCGTGCAGCCATAACAGCGTCGGAAATCATCCACCGTACTGCCCGGACTTAAGTCCCTGTGACTCTAATTTGATTCCGACGATGAAGGAACCACTTCATGGCATTCACTTCAGAACTGTTCCAGAGATTCGACAGGTAGTAGACCGCTTCATTCGCACCATCACCAGAACAGGCTCTGCTAACAGTATACTATGTCTTCCACATTGCTGGCAGCGGGTTCTACACAACGCTGGTGACTACTCTGAAGGACAGTAACAGGTGCAAACATGTAATTCTTTTGTATCGGTTGTAAATAAATAGTTGCCACTTTTTAAGTTCCATCCCTCGTATATAATGGACAGATACAAACATAAAGCTTGGTAGTAAACTAAAGAGACAGAAAAGCGAACAGTCAGCAAATTATTCCTGGAATCGTGTATTTTGTCATTTCGTCACTGCAGCTATTTTTGTGGAAACGGGGAGGGAAGTAACACTTGGACCATATTTTCAATACGTGAGTGCTCCTGTTGCTGGCTTCTGCTTCTGGGAACATTCACGTATTGTAAAAATTCACCGAAAACTACACTCCTGGAAATTGAAATATAAACACCGTGAATTCATTGTCCCAGGAAGGGGACACTTTATTGACACATTCCTGGGGTCAGACACATCACATGATCACACTGACAGAACCACAGGCACATAGACACAGTCAACAGAGCATGCACAATGTCGGCACTAGTACAGCGTATATCCACCTTTCGCAGCAATGCAGGCTGCTATTCTCCCATGGAGACGATCGTAGAGATGCTGGATGTAGTCCTGTGGAACGGCTTGCCATGCCATTTCCATCTGGCGCCTCAGTTGGACCAGCGTTCGTGCTGGACGTGCAGACCGCGTGAGACGACGCTTCATCCAGTCCCAAACATGCTCAATGGGGGACAGATCCGGAGATCTTGCTGGCCAGGGTAGTTGACTTACACCTTCTAGAGCACGTTGGGTGGCACGGGATATACATGCGGACGTGCATTGTCCTGTTGGAACAGCAAGTTCCTTGCCGGTCTAGGAATGGTAGAACGATGGGTTCGATGACGGTTTGGATGTACCGTGCACTATTCAGTGTCCCCTCGACGATCACCAGAGGTGTACGGCCAGTGTAG